>NC_141143.1:152062442-152381816 GCF_053477565.2 Lygodium microphyllum
CTTTAATCCCTCCGAAACCTCCATCACATATTTTCCTTGGTTTTCCCCTGTCATTCTGCCCACTTTTTGTTTTTACGCTATTTCGTTTTGACGTCCGGATTGGGAGTTATTAATTTTTCTTTATTTTTATGAGTATTTATGCGCTCCGTCCCGCGCGTGAACGCGCCTTTTTTCAATTTTATGCGTCTTAATGCGCCCCGATTGTGTCCGCGTGCTCCGTCCCTGTATCCGGGCGCCCTTTTAATCTCGTTGTGGCAAATTTTTTTTACCCTCGCCGTGCGCACACGCGTGGGACGGGGGGGTACGCCTCCTTCTCTCTACCTCCTTCTTCCTCCCCGCCAATTCCCTTCCCCCCCTCCTTTTCTTCTCCTCCTTCTCTCCTCCTTCCTCCCCTCTCCTTCCCCTCCTCCCTCTCTCTCCAGCCACTCGTCGTCAGCCTGTCGCCGCCCACATTCGCCCTCGCCACCTCCCTCCTTGCTCCCCTCCGCGTCTTCCTCCGCTCGCAGTGCATCACCAAGCCCCTCATGGTCTTGGAGCCCGTCTGCAGCCAGTCCTTCGGCTCTCGGCGCTGGGACGTCCTGGTCTCAACCCTCCGGCAGGGCGCTGCTCTCCTCCTCCTGGTCAACGTCCCTGTGGCCGCCGCCTGGCTTGGGGCCGAGCCCCTTCTCCTTTTGGCCGGTTAGAACCCTGCCGTGGCCCAAGCCGCCAGCCGCTACCTCCGCCCTCGACGACCGTCTTGCGGCCTCGTCAGCCTGCCGCCCGCCCGCATTCGCCCTCGCCGCCCGCATTCGCCGCCGCTGGTACTCCTGCCCGCCAGTGAACCCCCCTTTTTCCCACCCCACCTATTAACCCCCCTCACTAAACCCCTTTCCCACCACCCCCCATTAACTTCACATTAGCCCCCCTTCCTACCCATCTTACCCCAACCCCCATTCCTAAATGTCTATCCCTATTGCCTGAGACTATCCCTACTAACATACCTTTCACTAACGAAGCCGGTCTAAGCCTCACGAAGCGATAACCATGACTCCCTTGGAGTAGGGTCTTGCAGCTAGCTTGGGGGTAGCCTAGCATGATCCTTCCTTTCATCCTGTTTATTAATATTTTCAATCAAAGATCTAGATTCTAGCAAACACAAACAGACCTTTTAAACGTATATCAAATGATACAATGACAATCACACGATCATGCAATTCACAATTTCCATAGCCAAGGTAGACCTTATCCTAAGGTAACCTTACATTATAATGAGGATTCTCCTCCCAATAAAGAAGTGTTGAGTACATCTCTTACAACATGTTAAGCAAGGCATGAATTTCCTCTTTGGGCTATCTTACCCAACATAAGCGAAATTCCTTAAAGAACTATATTGTACCAATAACTTAACGAGATGACTTATAGATCCTTTAAATAGAGTTTCACTTTTTAAGTGACACTTAACCTTGTTGCATTTGATAATAATTATATCGAGTTATTTTACTAATCTCGAGTGCACATAAAGTCATATGTGTAATAATCTCTTGTAACTCTTTCCATCATGATTCCATGATTTAGAATCTCACTTAGTCTAACTACAAATCATAGAGATTAATTGCTTATGCATTTATTAGTATGCTTTCTAGATGAAACTGTCAATTCGTGTAAGTGTAAAATATAGAGCTAATATTTTACATAATTATTTTATGTGGCGAAATAATAATCTAGTAATGAATAAATAACATGGTTTGGCATGAAGACATTGGAAATTTCGTCTTTGCTTGCACTTGCATTTGCCACACATGATGTTCCGTTGGTAAAGGCAACTCTGGCAACCTCAAGTACTCTGGTATCTCTGGCAATACCTGTTCCTTGACCGGTTGCAATGGTTTCCATGGTCCTTCCAGCTCGTTGCTTTGGAGCCATCGATGGCAAGTGAATTCAAGAGATAAAGAAGGAGAAATGAAATTGAGATGGGAGAGCATAAGAGAAGATGGCTTAATCGAAGACCGAGATAGGGGAAATTGAGCTAACTCTCTCCCTTGTAGCCTCTCGAGGTAACTCCTCTCTCTCTCTCTCTCTCTCTCTCTCTCTCTGTCTCTCTGTCTCTCTCAAGCTCCTTCTCGCAACCTCTTGGAGGGGTATCCTTCTATCTCCCTTTCTCTCACAACCTCTTGGGGTCTCCTTATGTTTCTCTAGTTGCTCCCCATGCCTCATATTTATAGGTAAACAAGAGAAGAAGGGTTGTGATTGAGAAGAAGAGCTCTTTATGGAGGGGATCTTGGAAAAATCAGCAATCTGATGCTCAAATCACAAATCTGATAGTTTCGTTGGCTCTAAAAGGGGGTTAAAACTCCAAGACACTTGCTTAGAAATCGTCCATATCACTTCTTCTTCTTCTCCCTATTTGAAGTGCTATTTGCTGCCTCTAAACTACAATCGTGACATGTGCGATTTTGCCAATCATTCTTTTTTTTTCATTAAATCTCCAAAACAAGCTGAAAAAACTACTTGCTTTTCTTAAATGACATCATGCTCTAGAAATTTCCATATCTGTTTAGGATATTTACAGTAAATAATATGTAAAATATCTAAGATATGCTAGTTTTGTCCAAAAATCTAATATTTTTGGACCATCCATACTATACACATAAACATTTGTGACTAAGATAGCTCATAACTCTCGTTCGCCTTGTAACTTCCATGATGGGTGGCTACAATCCTTGTCAATTCAAAAAAAATATCGGGTTACGAAATATTTTTACTTAAATGAAAATTGCTAGTTATTAACGTTAGTTAGTTTTTACTTTAGTTAGTCTTTAGTTAGTAACCTTACTAACTTATTAATTGACTAACTAACTTTCGAACTAACTAACTAACTTTTAATTGCATGGAAGTATTGCATCCTCCTCCCCTTAAAGAAATCGAGATATCCTCATCTCGAGAGAAATTGTGGGTATTGTTGATGAAGAGCATTCTCATCTATCCATGTAGCATCTTCTTTAGGATAATCCTTCCATTGGACAAGGTAGTCTCCCTTACATCAATTATTTTGTTAGGTTGTAGCTCAAGGACTCCTTGGTTAGGTATTACAACTTGTTGATCATTAAGGATATGGTTCGGGTTAGCTACGTATGCTTTCAATAAGCTAACATGAAATACATTGTGGATTTTAATATTTTCAAGGAGTTGTATCTTGTAAGCGCTTGGTCCTAAGTACTTGAGAACCTTAAAAGGGTCCAGAATATCTTGGACTTAGCTTCTTAAATTCTCCTAAAGATAAAGAACTCTTCTTTGGATGGACATGAATGAAGATCATTTCTCCCTCTTTGAAGATTCATTCTTGCCCTTTTAGATCAGCATACGCCTTTGGTTGATCCTTGGCAGCTTGTCTAATAATCTTGATTTGATAATCTGTTTCTTCTAACATTTTTCTCGAAGCTTCTACCCTTAGAGTAGGATTGGAAAAATTAAGTGGCATACAACAATCTTGACCATATAGTGCCTGAAATGAAGTCATCTGAATACTTCAATGATAGGATGCATTATAAGCAAATTCCACTAAGTATAGATATCGAATCCACCTTTTAGGTTCCTTGCTACAATATGCACGTAGAATATCCTCAATCACTTGATTAACTTGTTATGTCTGCCCATCAATTTGTGGAGTTTTCTTGGTAACTTAACACGTTCAGATTTTACCCTTTGGAAATTTAGATATTCGGTGACAGTACATCACCCTTAAGTTTTTGCCAGTAGTAGCTTTTCCTAACAACATTAAGAGTTTTTTCATATCTAAGGTGTCCTGAAAAAGAAGAGTCATGTGCTTTCCAAAGTATCCTTCTCTTGAGAGCCTGACTTGAAGGAATGCATATTCTCATTCTGAAATAAACAAGTCCTTCATCTTAATCTATAGAGAATTCTTGATACTTAGTCTTGAGTTTGGGATCTTGTTCCTTATTCTAAACTTTCCAAAATAATTGTTGATAGTTTGGGTCCTTATTTGCTTCATCCTTAGTCAACTTGATGAAAGGATTAGTTGGCATTGATACCATTGTAGCTAGAGTTTCTACCCTAGATGGTTCTTCAGTGATAAGAGCATTAAGGAAGAATTTACAACTAAGGGCATCTGCTACTACATTTTCTTTACCAAATCTGAACTTAATTTCAAAGTCATATTCCTACAGAATTTTGATCCACCATCATTGCCTCATATTAAGATCAAGCTGAGTAAAAATCCACTTAAGACTTTTATGATCCGTGACTAAGGAAAACTTATTTCTAAGCAAGTAATGTCTCCATAATTTTAGAGCATGAATCACAGCTAACAACTCCAAGAGGTGAGTAGCATATCTCTTTTCATGGGCTTTCAATTTTCTTGAAGAGTAAGCTACGGGATGACCTTCTTGCATTAGTATGCATCCCAATGCAAGAGAGGTGGCATCTGTGACAACTTCAAATTCCTTGCTTAAGTCAAGTATCCTTAAAATAGGAGTAGTTACCAAACTATGCTTTAGTTCCTCAAAGCTAGACTATTCAATTGACATCTAGATAATGGCAACTTGCTTTTTGAGTAGTCTACAAGAGGTGCTGCAATTTGGGCATAGTTTCTGATGAATACCCTATACCATCTTGTTAGACCTAGAAAACTTCTCACTTTCTTGATGGTGGTTGGGGTTAGCCAATCTTGAACATCTTTGACCTTGGCAAGATCTATTGATATACCTTTAGAAGACACTATGAATCCTAAGTATTCAATCTTCCTTTTGAAGAAGGGACACTTCTTCTTCTCGGCATACAACTTGTGTGTTCTCATTGTCTCCAGCACAACGCGAGAGATGTGGTACATGATCTTCTTCCTCCTTAAAATAAGTTAGGACGTCTTCAAATAATACAAGAACAAAATCATCGAGATGAGGTCTAAAAATGTCATGCATTAACTTGTTGAAGGTAGTTGGAGCATTTGTCAACCCAAATGACATCACAATGAATTCAAAATGGCTGTATCTTGTGTTGAAGGCAGTTTTAGGAATATCTTCATTCTTGACTCTAATATGGTAATATCTTGAGAAAATATCCTTGCTCCTTGTAGACGATCAAGAAGCTCGCCTATCCTCGGGATTAGGTACTTATTCTCTATTGTTACCTGGTTTAGCCCTCTATAGATACAAAGACTGAGAGTTCCATCTTTCTTCTTTTGGAATAATACTGGGGCTCCCCATGGTGAACTACTTGACTGAATATACCCTTCTTCTAGCAGTTGCTTGAGTTGCTCTTTTAGTTCGATGGCTTCAAGAATAGACATTTTGTAAGGTCTCTTTGCCACACTGAAGTGGCTCTTGGAACAAGTTTGATCTCATGATCAACTTCTTTTACTCAATTGGCTCTTCAGGAAATAAGTCAGTGTACTCTTTTAACCAGGATGGTTATTCTTCTATCTTACCATCTTGATTTACCTTGTTAAGCTTGATCAAGTAAACAAGGTATTCCTTTCTTCAAGCCTTTCACAATTTGAGAAGCTTTTGCTAATTGAACTTTAGGTTTTCCTATTTCACCTTGTGTAGTTGCTATCTCACTGTTTGAATCCTGAAATGTGACTTGACCTTTTCCACAATGGATATGAGCATCGTTGGGAATCGGCCAATCCATTCCTAGTAAACATTCATAAGCTCCTAAGTTCATTACTCTGAACCTCATACTTGAAATGTTTTCTCCTAGGTTAAACTCTACCTTGGCAGTTTGTTGTATAGAAAGTACTTCCTTTCCATTTGCTAATTCCACAAGTAGTTTTGATGCATTTACTATATCTATTCCTAACTTCTTGGCACACTTGGGTGAAATAAATGTGTACTTCCACAGTCAATCAAAACTATAAATGATTTACCTCGATGAATAGCTGGCGTCTGTATTACCAAATATTGATGATTTGGACCTTTTCTGTGGAATGCAGCATGAACAATTGCTCTTTCAATATCTTCTTCCATAGTATGGTCTTCCTCCCTATTAGTGTCTTTTATGACATTCTTCATTTTTCCATAGCTACTTGACCATGGCCTTGGGCGCAGCTCTGCTTTGACCTCAAAATTGGCCTTGGCGATGGTTCCACCAAGCTTTGGACAATCTCTCTTGAAATGTCCTGGCTCATTACAGTGAAAGCACCTAATACCATCCTTGTTTCTCTGGGTAGGAAAAAAATTTCCAATTGCATTGGATTTTTCCTTCTTCTTCTGACCTTGGTAAAATTGGCATTGGGTTCTTTAAGCTTGACCTTTGAATCCTCCTTTGTTCTGGTTATTGTAGCTCCAGAACTTATTATTGTTAGGCTTTAATTGTACTTCCCGCACAATAGGAGCAGATCGAATCAAACCATCTTGGAGGTCTATCGGGCGCATTGATTCCAAACGAGTGTTCAGAGGAGAATTTAGCCCATTCCAAAACTTGGATACTTGTTGAAGAGTATCCATGGGGGGTGCATATTTAAGAAGAGAAACAAACTTGGAGTAATATGTTTCCAAGGTCAGTCCCATTTGCTTCAAATTAAAGAACTCATTCATCTTTTGGGTGTGATAAGCTGGAGGTAAATATCATCCTCTTATAGCTTCTTTTAGCAAATCCCAAGTATTGGTATTTTTAGGGACACCTTGATCTCAACACCACTACTTTCACCAGAGTCAAGCTTCACCAATTAATTTTAGCTTAGCTATCATGGCTTGGTTTCCTAGGATAGTTCCACCAAAAGTAAAATAATATTCCATGGATTCGATCCAAAATTCTACATCGACTTCCACATTCTCGCATTTCCCATCAAATTTAGGAGGTTTGATTTGCTTATTGTGGGTGCGAAATGCTGGGAAATTTTTAACAATTTCCAAGTTAAATTTTACGAAATTTATATAGTGTTAATATTAGAGTTTCATACTCGAATTATTTCTTAAGCTTACATCATATTTTATACTAATGTGTGCTCTGATACTAGTTATGAGGTGTCTGCTAGTCTTAGTCCATGGCACACCTTTTAGTGCTCCATCAGTGGGCTTTCCAAAATTGATGCCGCTCGGCGCTTCCTTGGAACTTCACGGGGTTTGTCACTTAGGCCGCCCTACTAAGTCTACTTCGCAACGGGAGAGTTCCATCCAAACCCACTAGGATTGCGACCTGAATTTTCGAATTCCTAAATACAGATGAGTCTCCTAACAGCCAGCTAGCATCAATAATTTCAAGTTCCCACTTCTACAGGATTAGTCGATCTAAAGTGGACTTGCCATTGAACTTGGTTCAATCTTTATGGAGGGGATCTTGGAAGAATAAGCAATCTGATGCTCAAGTCACAAATCTAATAGTTTTGTTGGCTTTGAAAGAGGGGTAAAACTCCAAGACACTTGATTAGAAATCTTCTAGATCACTCCTTCTTCTCCCTGTTCGAAGTGATGTTTGTTGCCTGTAAACTGCATTCGCAATGCGCGTGATTTCACCAATCATTCCTTTTTTTCATTAAATCTCCAAAACAAGATGAAAAAGCCACTTGCTTTTCTTACATGACATCCTATTCTAGAAATTTCCATATTTTTAAAGGATATTTACAATAAATAATATCTAAAATATCTAAGATATGCTAGTTTTGTCCAAAAATGTAATATTTTTGGATCATCCATACTATACACATAAACATTATTGACTAATATGGCTCATAACTCTCGTTCATGTTGTAACTTCTATGATAAGTGGCTACAATCCATTTCAATTTTGAAAAAATGTCGAGTTATGAAATATTTTCATTAAATCTCCAAAACAAGCTGAAAAAGCCACTTGCTTTTCTTACATGACATCCTATTCTAGAAATTTCCATATTTTTTAAGGATATTTACAATAAATAATATATAAAATATCTAAGATATGCTAGTTTTGTGCAAAAAACTAATATTTTTGGATCATCCATACTATACACATAAACATTATTGACTAATATGGCTCATAACTCTCGTTCATGTTGTAACTTCTATGATAAGTGGCAATCCTTTTCAATTTTGAAAAAAATTCGAGTTATGAAATATTTTTAATTAAATAAAAATTGTTAGTTATTAGCATTAGATAGTTTTTACTTTGGTTAGTCTTTAGTTAATAACCTTACTAACTTATTAATTGACTAACTAACTTTCGAACTAAGCAACTAACTTTAATTGCGTGGAAGTATTACAATACATGTGTGAGCATGATATGCTTGATGTGCTCCAAGAAGCACACATAAGCTCTCCTAAAGAGGTAGCTCTATGTTCCTTACAATGCAATGACTCTGTTGTACTATAGACAAGAAGGTAGCTTTCACTGTCTTTTGCTCTTATGATAAGGTTTGTTCTTATATGATGTTTAGTTCTTCTTCCACTAGTCATCATGTTAGGGTGTCTAGATGCTCTACCATCCTTATAATATTTCTACATTAATAGTACAATCCTAGTAGACACCTTGTAGGATTTAAGAAATTTAATGTACATCTTGTGGCTAATGTCACCTTCTAGTAGTTGCATGTATACATGTGAACTACACTCCTCAATGAGTTGTTTTAAGGATGGATTGCTCTTCCCCAATTGGTCTGAGATCTCAAACTAATACTGAGCTATTGTGAGGAGTATGCAGGAAAAATAAAAAGAGAATGTAGTTGATCCAAAAAGAAGGAGGAACTTAAGAAGAAGAAACAAGGCAAAACAAAGACAATGGGCAGGAAGCAAGATAGGATAGATCAATATCTGAAGAAGAGAAGCTAAGGAAAACATTAGAGCAATCTAAGAAAGAATAGGGGGCTACCCAAGCCCAAAAGCAAAACAAGCATGAGGATTATCAACAAACCATCAAAACGTATTGTGAAGAATATGAGATAAGAAAAAGCCTCCTTACATTGAAAATACAAAGAACTACTACAAATAGTCAATTAACAAGCATCAACAAGTGTAGGGAATTGTAAGGAGAAAGTGCTTGAGGGAGTTCTACTCATTGGAGTTTACTTCATGAGATTTTAGACATTCTATATGACCAAGTATCCATAGTAAAGCAATTAACCAAGAAGATAGAATGCATGGAGAAGAGATCCACATGAGATACAACTATTTAGACAAGATGAGGACAAGATAACCCACCAAAGTGCCAAGAGTAGATACCTTGCCATGGTCCTTGACTAATTTTATTAAGGATTACAAGAGAACAAGAATAAAGTGGTAAGAGAAAGATAGAAAGCACAAAGTTTGCAAGATGAGCAAATAGCTTCACATCAAAGAAACAAGAAGAAGGCAGCTTGAGAGATTATTGAGGCTATATAAGATATTAAGACTCTCAAAGAAACCTTAAAGGAGCAAGAGCAAACAATTAGAAGTCAACAAGAAGAAATCACAAATCTAAAGGGGGAGTTGGGAGCTTAGCTAGCACTTAGGAAAAAGGTTGTTGGACTTCAAGACCAACTTTCTCAGACTACTGAGCTTACCACTAACCTACAAAATTTGCAATAATTCCATGAACAATTGAAGCATGCTTTTAAGGGTCTATAGGAGTCATTTGTGCACTAAAAAATACCCCATAGGCAAGACAAAAGCAAGAGAGAACAAAAAAGTACTAATCAAGAAGCTGTATGATGTGATGGTTTGTTGCTAGTGCATTTGGGAGCATTTTCAAGTTCCAAATCAACACTAGAAAGCACATAACCACCACCTTGACTACATGAGTGATCACCTTGATTGCTGCATATTCTTGCCGAATTGTTCATTTTTGCATCTGCAAAACACTTTAACAGCATTTAGGCAATAAGTATAAACATCCGGTTGTGCATCAGAGTAGTTATAAGAAAATAAGCACTTTTGAATTGTATCCAACCATCAACACCTCAAATATTGATTATCATGACCTTGATTGCTATTTTTATTTTTAATACTCATTTTTCATTTTTAACATTGTTTGGCACCACTAGCTACACCTAGAGGGTCCAATGCATGTAATATACCTAATTTAGCTAATCAAACATTACTTTTAACCCCCATTTGAGAGTATTTGCACCATCACTTGGATTGAGATCAAACATTATCTCCACTAAAAGCTTTCAACTTTGAAAAAATCGCACTTGAAATTTTTTTGGAGTGGGATTTGTGAGGCAAAAAGGAGCTACTAAATGTTATGTTCAATTTTCTTGTATTCAAAAGGTCAACATCACCATATTGATTGGAAGGGACAACCACCTAAAATTCTACATTTCAAGGCAAGAAACTTGTTTAATCAAGGCTTTACTACTATTCTCTACATGGAATATCTCTTGGGGAACACACACCAATCATTGCCAATCAAATGAGAGTCTTTCGAGAAAAACAAACAAGTTTAGGTATTAAAATGCATTATTTGATCAATTTTTAGCTTTACCTTGACTAATCACCTTGACTAACTACTCACCTTGAGTAAGATTTATCATCTCCATTTGACCACTACATTGTACTACCTAGATGGCCGGTGAAGGTGGTCACCACCTTCACTACATCTAATTAGATTGATTAAGGTGATGATCACCTTCGCGAATTTTGAAAAACCACTAAATGTGGAAGTCACCTCGATTGACCCATTCCACTCAAGTTAGTCATCACCTTGACTACATACCATCTATCAATCTAATCAAGGTGATCATTACCTTCAGTGACTTTCACCTCCACTACCCATCACCGTTAATGCAGATGGTCATCACCTTGATTAAGATGAATAGTAGTTCCATAGATTCTGTTCCACTCAAGGAAAATTAACACTAATTTCACTCAAGTTGATCCATCAATTTTATTACAACCATCTAGATTAGGTATTCCCCTATTTGCATTACATCACATCTAGCCAACGTGATCATCACCTTTACTAGATCTCCTCTAGTGAAACTTCCAACATTCTATCACTTGTTGGGATAATATGCCCAAAACTTGGCAATATTCACTTGGCAAACAACCATCACTTTTGTAGTTTTCACAAGATGTGTCAAGGCATGGCATCTATGAAAGTTTATATAATTAGCCCCTTTGAATTTATAAATTAATAGCATATTCTTCTTTTACGATGGGCCTTTTGACGTGGCATCCCCATTAGAGTTTGTATTTGACGTGGCATCCCCATTAGAGTTTGTATTTGGTATCAAAACTATAAGTTGTGTAAGAGCTAGTAATTCTTTTCAACCTTTGTGTGTGTGTGTGTGTGTGAGAGAGAGAGAGAGAGAGAGAGAGAGAGAGAGAGAGAGAGAGAGAGAGAGAGAGAGAGAGAGAGAGAGAGAGAGAGAGAGAGAGAGAGAGAGAGAGAGAGAGAGAGAGAGAGAGAGAGAGAGAGAGAGAGAGAGAGAGAGAGAGAGAGAGAGAGAGAGAGAGAGAGAGAGAGAGAGAGAGAGAGAGAGAGAGAGAGAGAGAGAGAGAGAGAGAGAGAGAGAGAGAGATACATAGATAAACTAAAGCATATATAGTTGACTCTTGTTAACTTGAGATAATTTCTTAAAGCTTGAACAAGCAAAGTAAATCATTATCCTTACGAGAAATGCAAAATAATCTTCTCTCTCTCTCTCTCTCTCTCTCTAACACATGCATACATACATACATATACATATACATATATATATACATATACATATACATATGCATATGCATATGCAGATGCATATGCATATGCATATGCATATGCATATACATATCCATATACATATGCATATACATATATACATATGCATATGCATATCCATATATACATATACATATGCATATGCATATACATATACATATACATATACATATCCATATCCATATACATATGCATATATATATGCATATACATATGCATATACATATACATATACATATACATATACATATACATATACATATACATATACATATACATATACATATACATATACATATACATATACATATCTGTATACATATACATATACATATGCATATACATATAAGCAAGAGAAGGATGCCACGTGCACACTTGTTCTTTATCAAACAAAGCATAGTGTAAAGGGACCAATAAAGTAACACCATCTAAAAGCAAAACACATCCTGTTCCAATTTAGAGATAATTTCATACAAAAGTTGCATCTTTTTTAGCCACTTAAAACTATAATATATATTCTTATGTATTACATAAGTCTAACATGAGTAAAATAATTAAAGCCATATAAATATTTTTACAATTTGGATTTTATAAAAACTTAAAAGCATGCACCAATGAGTTTTAGCCTATTGCCCTCTCATTGCCACTCTTTTTTTATGAAGCCTTCATCTATAATAAAGTCTATTTGATAAACCTAGTAAATTTCCCAAATCTTTTTATTTGAGTGTCATATTTGTATACAATTCAATTAAGAAAACATTAAGTATCTCAAGTGGACAAAAAATATCTAATGGGGATGGTCAGATGCCACTCTATTGGCCCCTTTACTCGATCAATTTTGTATGTTCTATTCCCTTTTTCTTTGCTTCAAATTTCTCCTCAAGCTATAGTTAGACCATCGCTTTGGGTAGGAGAAATAAGTCTTCCAACCATGGCACCAATGATGAGACTTGTATTTGCACCTATTGACTTATATATTCTCCTTCATATAACACTCGACTCCAAAGCTTCTCGTAGCTCTAGTGGTAAAAGGCTTTGAGCTACTACCATGACTCCAAATTAGCATCGATTATGCAAATAAGAGCCCGTTGGTTTTGTTTATTAGCTTCAAATAATTGCACGAAGTCTAATTCAAATGAAAGATATTTGGTTGCTCTTGTTGCTTAGCATAATAAAACATTATTGCATACTCTTGGAAGGTAGTAGCATAAAAGAGCTAGATCTGAATCATTTTCAATTAAGGATTCGAAAAGCTTTGAGAAGGCCTCTTGGTGTTCTAAGGCAACAAAAAAGCATTAAAAAACTTAACCCTTTTGCATACCGATATTCTTAAGATTAAACTCATTTGTAGCTAGAATGTGCCTCGTTACACATCAACAACTAAACAAACAAGCATTTTTGTTGTTACTAATCTTGTTGCAAGAATGCCAAGGGCAAGCCCGTCCCCTTTTATACATCCAAGATGTAGACATGGATGGCAATAAATGCACTAATTTGCAAAAGTTTTGGGTGGGATATCTCCCTCACCTAGGTCTATTTGCTAATTTCCCATATCCAATCTAGTTGTAATAAGCAATGGGGTCACAACAAAAGAATATTTTCCTTGTGCATGAATCCCTATGGTCAATGGTCCCTAAGGTGGAGATAACATTTCTACAATCCACCTCTGTGTAAAGGTCTTTCCCATGCCATCATGTTACATCCTAATCCACTCATTGGGGGTAAGCTTGATTGACGGGGCTAGTGGTATGTATCTACTAGCTTCCTCCACAAATTTGCCAAATCTTCACTTTCTCATACACGTGTTGATCACCATGTTCTACTCTTCTATTTGGCTTTCATAACAATTCACACATATCACTCCAATTAAGCACCATTTTATGCACATCCTTTTGATGAGCATCCATTCACACACAAGTTTCTTGTATGCTTCTTTTCTTTGTCAATGGCTTTCATTTTCCACATGCTTGGAGAAAGAGAGGGAATTTCCCACAAGTCTTTTCATTTTTTCCATCCTCAATCTTTTGTAATGTCATGTATGCTTCTTTTCTTTGTCAATGGCTTTCATTTTCCACATGCTTGGAGAAAGAGAGGGCATTTCCCACAAGTCTTTTCATTTTTTCCATCCTCAATCTTTTGTAATGTCATCTTTATCTCGACAGGTGTATGTGTCAAGTATGGAATCTTCTAAATTGATGTGCATCTTAGACTATGGACTAAAAACATAAAAAGGAGGTAATCTAGCAAATCTAATCATGAGAAATTTATGGGACATCTCTAATATATCAATTCAACATTATTTGTGAGCAATGTATTTTTGTGGGATGGTTTTCAGACATTAGTGCTTTATGAGAGTCTAGAGATAATAAATTAACACTTTAGTTATAAATGAGAAGTTTATTCCCATTTTGTTGACTCAAAAGTTGGTGAGTAGGCTATTTAAGTATAAAATGAGTGTGTGAAGGAGGGTATTTGTCTCTTTGTCTCTTCAATTTTATGAGATGGAATTGTATACTTCTCAACATATATTATTGCCCTTTTTAGGAAGATGTGATTGTGAGATGAGTCGTTTGTATGTTTGGGTATCATTAAAATATGTGTATCCATTTGAAACCCACTAAGATTTGTGGAAGAAAGTGTTTGTTGGGATTATGTATCCAAAGCTTAGTAATTTTCTGTTAGTAGATGAGTAGCCTTTGTATGGTGTCCATAAGCAATAAATAAGATTTGTGTTGTTTTTATGATGGACATGTACCCTTACTTTTTTCCTCTCTCTAAAGGGAAACATGCAAATCATTCTACACTTCTCATGTCATACTTCTTTGTCAAGCATAGCACCTCCTTCTAAAATAAGTGTGGTAATGAGTATTTAGCTATGTTAATTAACATGAATTGTGTTTTTTGACGAGCACACAAGTATGTTGGTTAGGATGATTAATATGCTAGCTAGCATGTAAGTAACTAGCATATGAGTATGCTAATTAGCATGCTTTACTATTCTAACCAGCACATCAAACTCATGCAAATGTGTGGTGGTTACTTTTAGAGATGATACCATTGAGAAGTTAGTAGGAAGGCTAGACTGTGATGGCTAGTGTGTGCATTGAGATGTAGAGGTTTATTTTTACTATATGATGTGTGCTAGCACATGGAACAATTGATGTTGTAGATCAATTACCCTTGAAACCTACTTTAGTGTTCAAAAACTTTCCATAGATGGGGTTTAGACTTTTTTGTTTAATCAAACTAGTCAATTTTGCTCTCAATGTATCTATGATATTCTAGTCAATGGGTGGCAACTTGGACTATGACAACAATTATACCCCTTAAAACTTGCAAGAAAACATTTTTATGAATTAATCAACATAATTTTTCTCCACATTCTTACTACAATTGGTGGAAAGAAATGTAGAAACTGAAATATCAACTTGACTACACTTTGGGCTTACTATGATTTGTGGAAGGTAATGTAGTTGGCACACATCATCAAGCTCTCATGAAGCTTAGAATTATGCCTCCCCATCTCTTCTACAAATTGTCTTCTTCTTTTCAAAATAGAGATATCCTGGTTTTTGTTTGTTCAAAATATCCCACAACCACTCTCGTGGCTCTTGACATAAGCCTTTATAGTTGTAGTCCATGATGATTTCTCTATTAAAGACTTGGTCAAATACTTCATTTTGCTCAAAATTAGCAAGTCGTACTCTTATTCTCTTTGAACCTATTGGCTTAGCCGAATTCTAGAGTACACATTAGTTTCTATTTCTACATTTGGAAAGCATGAACCAACAAGATTCTAGTAAGTAAATATTTGATCTTATTTATTAGAGAACTCAAAATCCAACCATAAAACTTATTGTTGAACATGCCACAATCAACCTTCATAGTAGTGAATCGAATTGGAGAAAGCTTATTCTTGAGTGTGACATAATCACTCCAAAGCATATTCTTGAGTGTGCCATAATCATCCCATACTAGTAAGACAAATTTGGTAGCAATGTTTACAGAATAAACCTTCAACCTATTAACCATGTGATGCCTAAAAATTGTTCAAGGAGGAACATATTTTGTGTCTCACATTTTTGTACCATACCTCAACTTGAACTTTACAAAGAGTTATGCCACACACATCTTTTTCTGTGAGATTTTCTTGCCTAGAAATTGTTCAAGGATGAGCATATTTTGTGTCTCATATTTTTGTAATATACCTCAACTTGAACTTTACAAATACTTATGCCACACACATCCTTTGGTAAGAGATCTTATTGCAAGCTCAATGTTGAGCACAAGCTTCTTATCTCCCATTCGTCAAGATGTGAGAAGTGATTACACCTTTTCAATTCCACATAAAAGATTATGATGGTACACCAAAGCCAAAGCAAAGTGTCTTGAAAAGATAACATAAAATTATGAAGTTCTTGAGAGAGTGACCATATCTCAACAAATCAACATAAAATATTATCGTAGTACACCAAAGATAAAGCAAAGTGTATTTGAATAAATAACATGACATTCTAAAGCATTATATTGCTATGAACTTCGAACAATCACCATTGAACTTCTCTAGCCTACTGATCTTGGGTTCTCTTATTGGGGATTGATAACCATGTGGAATCATCCGATCACTTCCTTTGTTGTTCTGCAAGTCTTGGATTTGGTCTAGCACCTCTTGAAGTGCAAGGCCTAGCATAGGGTATTCTATTTGAATTTGCACTTGTCAATTCATTCAAGTCTTGAATTTGTTGTTGAAGGTTTTGAAGGAAGGCCATGACACTTTCAAGGGTCACCCATGATGCTCAATAGGGCTAGAAAGTAGTCTTGCCAAACTATGATAGGAGCACTAGATTGTGTTGGAGAGACTAGACTAGATGCAAGATTTGTTACAAGAATTCTAATTTCAAGATAAACCCATGCAGGTGCACAAGGTACAATGATAAGTTAACAAGATACAAAAAATCCCACAACCTAAGGCCATAGGTATGGACAATAAGACTCAATAGGATATGAAGGATCCCACAACTCGGGACCATAGGTATGGATACAAAATTTCAAAATTACAAATCTCCCTCGACAAGAATTAACAAGATACAAGACAATACTAGACAAGATCTCATACTATGAGATTACAAGGTGACAAGACAACAAGAGTATAATGGAAGACAAGACAAGACAAGACTGGATACCATGACTTAAATAGAACTAGAATTGGAACTCAAAGCTACTTACTTGGACCTCTCAAATCCTTGAGCTCCCAAGTCTGGCATTGGCAAGACTAAGGAGCTCTATGGTGAGCCCCTCCTTTTATAGGTGTTGGAGGGTGCCTAAAGATATTCTAGAATGTTTTATTATAACATCATTGATGATGCAAAAGATGACATGGCATATCTTCTAGAAGGTTTTATGATGATATGGAAAGGGTGAGTTCACATGTGACTAGAGGATGCCTTGTTAAGAGTGTGTTCGCATGGGGTGTGGAATCATATGGCATGAGCAAGAATTAATCCGTACACTTGATCATGGCATGTTCGTGGTGACAAGGGAAGGCTTTGTCTCTTCCCTATCATGGAGAATCCTTTCCAACATCCCACCAGCTCTTTTTCAATATTGATATTTTAAAGCTCTTATAGAGACAAACCAAAGAATTATTGGATGTCAAACATGTCATCACTACATCTAGAGTATGTGTTTCCATGATCTCTAATCCTTTTTGGAAACAATTGTGTCAATTCCTTCACGACAATTTTGTGCCTACCAAGACTTCGTCTAATTATATTTCTAAGGAATTATTCATTGCTTCTAGAATGGATTTCAAGGGCATAACATTGGCTAGAAATCCTATCTCCTGGCTAAAATGGATTGACACTTTATGATGGTGACTAGGTGTAATGTAACTAATGGCACATATGGCTCTTACTTGTATGTTTTTCTAACATACTCTATCCCTGCCAAAGAAATTCCACCACCTCTTGAAAACCCTCTAGTGGTTCCCCCTTCTTCTCCTTGAGGATTTTGAACCAATCCCTAAAGATCATGACTCTCCTCCTCCTTTGGTCATTCAAAGGAAGCGCTTAAGGTGAGTAGTAGAAACACTTCCTACTTTCGTTCCTCCAATGCCTATCCCTGCTACATTGTGAGCAATACCCTTCCCACATGCCTAACATCTCCAAATTTATTCATGGCACATAGAGATGATAGTTTGGACATACCAATTCCTTCTTGTCACGAAACATGGATCTAGAACTAGATCAGCTATGGTGGACGCAAGTCATACACATGATACATTATCAGAATGAGGAATTGTAACTCAAGTGAATTAGGTTCCAAGATAGATAAGCTTGGACTCATAAATACAACCTTGAGTGACTCAAATTGATTGTACTATATATTGAAATGAGTGTCAAGTACATGCCTTTATAGCTTTTTGGATAGTACCACTATACCTCATTGTGCATATGGGATTTTGGACATCTCTTCCTAGAGCTTCTAGAGCATACATCTTTGTCATATCTCTCATACAAAGCCACTTATGGGCAGCCTCTTTTAGGCATACATCCAGCCTCTATGGGTGTACATGCAAGCATCATTTGCTATTCTCAACACTTCTCTGCATCACCTAGTTTTAGGAAACACCATTCCATTCCTCTACAAGGACATTCAGATTTCTATAGAGACCTCAATTATAGCTTGTGTTCAATAGTTGTACTCTTCCTTCCATGAGGAGATGCAACACTCTAAGGAGGAGTTACATAAGGCTAACATTGAGCTTGCCTCAACTAAGGAAACTCTTTTTGATATTTTCAAGTAGATGAAGCCACAGCCTAAGTTGGTAAAAGCCCAGAAAGTGGAAATCTATAATAGCATACACATGTTGTGCATGTGCATGTGTGCGAGTGCACACACACACGCGCGCGCACACACACACACACACACACAAGAAATCAAGAGGTAAACCTCAGTTGACTGAAGCAAAAGCTCAAGTAGCTACTACCAATGGGAATAAGGATCATCTTTTTCAAGAGACCCAAGAGCCTAAAGCTTTAATTACTACCCAAACAATGGAGTTACAATCAATCAATTGTGCAGTTGAGCATCAGAATACCAAGATTGAGGAGTTAAAAGAACAATTGACTCAACTACACTCCATTCCTCTAAGTCCTAGTATACCATCTCAGTACCATATTTATTAGCTATGGGATTGGTTGTTCTTCAATGTAATGCTACTTTGTGTTCTTTGTTCCAAGCTAAAGTGAAAAGACTTCAATCTAGAATGGATCTTTTGTGGTCTTATTTTGAGCAGTTTTTGGAATACATCCAATGCCAGATCATTATTTCTTTGTACACTATCAACAACAAAAGTCGGCCTTTTACATAAAGTTGTCCACTATGGACTTACATCCTCTAGAGGATGGATGGAGTGGTGCTTGGTCTTTAGATCTTTTAGCAAAAGTTGCAAGAATGGTTTTTGTGGATTCAGTCATACTAGACACCATGTTGACATCTTATATGTATCTTAGAGGTAACCTTCTAATTCTCGACGATGAGGATATGTCTTGGTATGTGGGCAATGTCATCTTGAAAGCTATTTTTTATGTCAAACACTTGGAGTTACAAATGGATGAAATTTTTTAAGCATGTCCTTCCAAAGTGGATGCATGTCCTGAGTTGTCTTGCCATTCCATGATTGAGTGTGTGGTATTGAATTAGAGACAATTGAAAGCTCATCCACGATCACAAACTACTAACCAAATGAGGGAGGATCTTTTAGCCAATATTTCTAATCAACTTCCTTTTGATACCTCTTTCTTTGAAACTTATAATCGTCACTCTGTTCTAGGTCCATCAATGCCTTCCCTTAATTATTATCATAGATGGCCCAGAGATTGGATTTTTATCTCTCCATACTTAAAATGACTCCCCATGTATTTCTCTTCTTTTCCAACCACAAGGTGCTCCTCAAGTTCCTATCTTTACTTATTGCCCATTTATTGTCAATTGTGTTTTCTCTCCTACTCCTCCTTATTCTACACCGTCTATCACATTCCTTTTCACTTTTCCAGTCTATTTCCTAACTCCTTTCTTATTTGATTTAGTAAAATTACCTGAATCTCCATCCTTTACCCTTTCTTCTTTTTATGGTTTTTCATATCCATCACTTCATCCCTTGGTACTTGTTCCACTTCCTCCATCTACATCTTTTATTCCTAGCCCCCCTCAATTGGTTAGTAGCCACTTTGGTTTTGATCTACAAATACAAAGACGAAGAGGGTGGAGCTAGACTGATTCGTTGACAGGGCCTCATATTAATTGGCTTGTAATTCCCAGGGATTGGCAGAATCCTATCCAAGCTTATTAGAAGTATTTGCAATTTGCCCAAATCCATCATCAATCTATTGACCCTTCAATTAGATTGAATGCTTATTTTGCTTGGTACCTAGTGTATATGCATTGACACTCTCAAATTGACCAAAAGCAAGTCCCAAAGTTATGTCTGAATGCTAATGTGGATATTGATCCCCATCAATTAGATATTTTTTACTTTCATGCCCTTTGTCTTCCGAGAAAATAGATTGTCCTTGTGGAGAGAATGTGTTGCTTGCAATTCTTTCAAAATCCTCCCAAAATATTTATAGATGAATCCCTTTCTATGGATAGGTTTTGAAATCTTCATGCCTTTAAAATAGAACATCTTCATTGATGATTTCTTTCCGGATATAATTGATGGATTGAGCTTTAATGGAATCTCTCTTTTTTATTCTCCCTTATTAGGGTGTCATTCAGATTTGTATGTGTTATGTGTGATTATGTAGATGTGTTTGCTTTGTGTTTATCTAAAGATATGGTTCAAGAAAGCAAAAAAGAATTGAAGATGTTGATTTATGGATTTGGCTAAAGTTTTCAAGACTTGCGAAGGAATGAAATACCCTCTTATGTCCTTTACTAATTTGTTTGGTTCTCTTTTGCAAACTAAAGATTGGTTTATGCTTTTAAGGTATTTTCAATTCGCCGATATATTTGATAAATCCAGGTTATTTTAGAGTTTGATGGAGTCAAGGTTTGTTTTTGGATGCTAATTGATCGATGTTTGAGAATGCACCATTGAGCTAGTTTTTGGGCTTAGTATTCTTCCTTGTTTCAAGGTCAGGAGGCTCCCTGATTAAGTGTGGGGATATGTTGAGGGGGGCTAAATTGTCTTGTTTTTTGGACTGATTTTTGTTGTTTTTGTTAGCTAAATGTTTGATTTCGAGGGTCTATTGATTGATTTTTGCTGTATAGGAAGTGTTTTGGAATGTGTTGGAATGGGTTGAGTATGTTTGAGAAGCTCATGATGGTTTTTGGTTTTTACTACTACTACCACTACGACTACGACTACCACTACCACTACCACTACCACTACGACCACTACTACTACCACTACCACTACCACTACCACTACCACTACCACTACCACTACCACTACCACTACCACTACCACTACCACTACCACTACCACTACCACTACCACTACCACTACCACTACCACTACCACTACCACTACCACTACCACTACCACTACTACTCTCTCTCTCTCTCTCTCTCTCTCTCTCTCTCTCTCAATGCACCTTCTCTCTTCTTTATGTGCATGCTTTGGGCTTCTTGATGAGGATTGACAATGTCAAAATATTTGCCAAATTTTGGTAAACTACTACTCTCTCTCTCTCTCTCTCTCTCTCTCTCTCTCTCTCTCTCTCTCAATGCACCTTCTCTCTTCTTTACGTGCATGCTCTGGGCTTCTTGATGAGGATTGACAATGTCAAAATATTTGCCAAATTTTGGTATTATTTCAATGGCAACCTAGTAAGCGGTATTTCATTGAATGTAGGCATGTGCTATCTTTTCTCTATTTTTTCTCTTCATCTGGTGTAATTTTGTATGTTTCACAAGTGTATATTATATAAATTAACCCTAATTTATATAATATGTATAATTGAATCGTTCTTGTACGTACAAAAAAAACCTTGGAGCTTGCACATTTCTACCTTCTTGGTCTATGCATAATTTCTTGAGAGTCTAGGAGAGAATGTGAAGATAACTTGAGTGAATGACTTGTGAGAGTGAAAATTATATTCTTATGCTTCCCTTCTCTTATTCTCCTCTATCTTCCATAGCTTAAAGAGTAGGGAGTTGAGCAAGAGGTAGTGAATTGGAGAGAGAGAGAGAGAGAGAGAGAGAGAGAGAGAGAGAGAGAGAGAGAGAGAGAGAGAGAGAGAGAGAGAGAGAGAGAGAGAGAGAGAGAGAGAGAGAGAGAGAGAGAGAGAGAGAGAGAGAGAGAGAGAGAGAGAGAGAGAGAGAGAGAGAGAGAGAGAGAGAGAGAGAATGTGTGTGTGTGTGTGTGTGTGAACATTGGGAGAAGCCCTTCTCCATCCTTTTCTTTGCATTTTTCTCCTCTAACTTCTTCTCTCAATCATTTGAGCTGTATAGACTAGACTCAAAGTAGAGAAAATTGTTCCAAAGTGCAAGACATGGATTGTGAGGCCATCAACAAACCTTTGAATGCATGTAGACTACAACATGGCAAAGGTAGGTATGTGAATCTACTAAATCTCTTGAGTCACTTTTTTTCTTGCATAAGGAGTGTCATAAGAAACTAGATGGTCCAAAGCTAGAGTATAAGCCAACTAGGAGAGAGGTAGTTGAGTTGGAAGGGATTCAATCTCTTGAAAGAATAAGAATTACTATCCAATGTCTTGATTGTTGAGCTCTTTTTGAGACCAACATGTCGGTTCCCTTGTTGCACCCAAGGAAGGAATCGATCCACTTACAACACTATTCTCACCATATGATAAAGTAGGATACTTGCTTGCATGAGTAGGATAGAATGAGGATAGACTAATAAAAAATTAATCTCCCACCTGCATACCTTGATTTCTCCAAAACACGCATAGCTAGTTAATCAAGGAATTGGTTGGGGACTTGGAAATAGGTTAGGAGAGATGAGAATGTATTAATAGTATCAAGTGAAAAGAAAATTATAAAAAATATTCAATCCACCAATCATGTGTGAGCAATATTAAGTCCAAGAGTTGATATTAACCCTTCAAAGATGCCTAGATCTTTGGGTCCAATCATTAGTCACCCTCTTAGCAATGCTTCTATCCATTTCATCCAAAAACTAATAAAAGAAGAGTACAAATATCCCTATGCCCCATACAATGAAGAGAAAAGCACACTCTTTGTGGACTATCACTTGATTCCTATCATGATACTGAGATGCGGTAAGGGAGAGGAGTGATCCAACCTTGTGAGATAATGGAGTGCAAGAACTACAAAAGCCAAGGAATTTCCTATAAAATGCCCTTAAAAAATGGAAACCTTGTAAGGATGATCAAGTACAGCAACATTATGCTAAACGTATTATTTTAAGTAATAATTATTATGTATTTTTATCTTTCATGTATTATTTGTATTAATATTAATTGTAACGTATGTACTATAATTATTAATAAGTTCATGTAATTGATTGGATATAAAAAAGTAATTATTAATATATCAATTAAGTATTAATAAAAGGTGTACATTGCATTCTAATTAATGTACTAATATATCAATTAAGTATTAATAAAATGTGTGCAATTGTATTTTAATTAATGTATTATACATGTAGAATTGTGTGCATATGTTATAAATTATTATTATGTGCACGAGAGAGAGAGAGAGAGAGAGAGAGAGAGAGAGAGAGAGAGAGAGAGAGAGAGAGAGAGAGAGAGAGAGAGAGAGAGAGAGAGAGAGAGAGAGAGAGAGAGAGAGAGAGAGAGAGAGAGAGAGAGAGAGAGAGAGAGAGAGAGAGAGAGAGAGAGAGAGAGAGAGAGAGAGAGAGAGAGAGAGAGAGAGAGAGAGAGAGAGAGAGAGAGAGAGAGAGAGAGAGAGGTCAAATTTATGTGATGTTATTGGCTTAGAATGTAAGGATAATATACATACCCACAATAGGCCCAATGTGAATGGAAATCACCATTATTCACAATAGGTTCAATGTGAATAGAAATCACCATTAAATATGTTTGTCTTTGAGAAACTTTGAGAAATGGTCATAATGTTTTGTTGAAGATATAGTTTAGGCTTGATCCCATTAATGTTGGTCTTTTGCTCCATATATATTAGTGAGTGTCACATCCCCATACATTGCATTTTTGTGCATTCAACATCATATCAGTCTAAGTTGCCAAAGCTTTTGAATTTTAGATTATGTTTCTTATATCAACCTCCCATGAACCCTCTTGCCACATGAAACATGCTTTCAAACCCCAATGCAAAGCACCAAGAGAACATCCGTACAAAGCATTAGGAGAGCCAATGCCTAGTTACCTTAATCACCCTAGAATATACAAATTATTTCTTGGAAATTAATTAACCATTTCCGTAAGTTTAAGTATTGGGATTCTAGGTCTCAAAGAACTAGAATGCACAAACAATGTGTAACTTTTTTATTGCTTCAATATTTATAGATATCTTTGAAGGTACTTAGAGGAGATCTATAATCAGTGCTTATTAGAAAATCTTCACCACCTAGGTCCCAATTGAAGTTATCCTTCTAGCTTCATGTGACATACAAAGCTACGAATTGGTTCTTGGACATTAATTAACCATTTACATACATTTAAGTATTGGGATTTTGAGTCTTGAAGAACTAGAATGGACAAACGATGTGCAACCTTTTGATTGCTTCAATCTTTATAGATATATTCTAATGTACTTAGAAGAGATCTATTATCAATGCTTATTAGAAAATCTTCATCATCTAGGTGCCAATTAAAGTAGTCCTTCTAGTTTGTTGTGACATAGAAATCTTAAGGCATAATTATCTTATCAGCAAGCAATATGATGGAAGACCTAATCAATAATCATTCAACTAGTAATGATCATGAATATCATCTTGAAACCAAGATTTTCAATTAGTTTCTCATAAGGCTTCTAAAACCAATGTAAAAGATTACTCTATGATTTAACCATGAAATAATACAAATAATGTAGCAATCAATTCATACTTTCTAACTTCACCATATGAAGAACATTAGATAGTGGGTTAGAGTAGAACCTAAATTAACCTAGTTTTAGGGAAGGAGGTGGTAGAATGCAAAATGACCATGGAAACAATTGCCACTCTCCATGAACCAAGTGCAAAGTTAGTTGTTTTGAGTGAGAGCCCTCCTAGCCCAAGGGTACATTACCCTTTAGAAAGCTACGGATACCCTCATCCATAGCATACATAGGTAACTATGTCAATAAGACCTAGATTCTAACCTAAGTATTTACTTAAGAATTTGGTATCATGACACTATGTCAATAGGACATAGATTCTAAACCTTAGTGTTTACTTAAGAATTCATATGTTATCTAGTTATAAACCCAAGACCTAGATTCTAAAGAACTATGTGTTGTCTAGTTATAAACAACTATTTTTTGGGTTTCATAGGGTCATGTGATATAAATTCTTAAGTATTCTATGAAACCCAACACATAGTTATAAACAACTATGTGTTGGGTTTCTTAAGAATTTGGTATCATGACCCTATGAATCCATATTTTTATCTAGTTGGGAATTTGGCATCATGACCTTGACTTAAGAATTTATATCACACCAAGTGAACCTTAAAATTGAATATGAATTTCTCTTCATATATTCAAATAGCCTAACTCTTAAAATGGTGGCTTTTTTCAAAATTTGTTTGCCTTGGTCTGGTTTGGTTTGGTTTGAATATACGTTTAACTTGGCTTAATTTCGTTGGGTTGGGAAGGTATCAAGTTGGCTATGACATTTCTTTTCTTTTCTTTTCTTTCCTTTTTTCTTTTGAAAGGGGAGGGGGTCACAAGGGAAGGGGTGTTACATTCTCTCCTCCTTAAGAAATTGGTATTCTAAATTACCTTTGATTGTTCTATTAAGCTCAATACTTGATTTGGATACCCACGAATATTATTTATCTAAGTACTTAAAGTCACTTCATTAAATCATTTCCAATTAGTCCACTTCTTTCATAATTTAATTCAAGAATTCATTTCCCCCCTAGGAAGCCTACTCAACTTTTCTTCTCAATCAAACCCTCTTCGAAATAACATGGACTAAGTTTGCACCATATGTAATTCGAATGAGCATTGCTTTGCAAAACTATAACCTTAATATCCTAATCAATGAAACAATAACAAGACACCTATTAACCTATGCTCTAATCTCACATGTCATGTGCCAATCCTAATTAGGACAAAGAAGGTACTCACTCAAACACCTCTCCACAAGTAGCATTACCCATGCCCTACAAGATACATAAACTTAGCTAGTTGGGTTAGTCACCTAAGCACATCTCCACAGGCAGCACATACATAGATTTTGCTAGGGTAGTATACAACTCTATTAAATAAAAAATTTCTAAACTATTAAATAGAATTACTTTTCTATTGATTGCATGCATTATACTTACATTTTCAAAAGTGTACCCCTCGAGTGTCTCATTGCTTACAAAAAAGTATCCTTCTATAGAGGTAGTCCCATAAATTTTTCCAAGCTCTATTGAATAACATGGCCTTTCTACTTATTGTATGCACTATATTACATTTTTTAAAGTTTTCCACATAAGCATCTCATTGCTTACAAGAAATATAATGAATGTCACGCTTTGCATAATATGACAATTGGACCTATGAAGTTGATGAGGTCCCTCTATAACCATAAGGCGAAATTGGCTTGCAAAATGCACCATAGGAGAGACTTCCAAAAGAGGAGAAAGGAGATACGAGTAAGGGAAGACACATGCAAGGTGGAAAAGTGCTTTCCCACACACCTCAACAGGGGTATGGGAGAGGAGGTTAAGCAGGTCATGGAAGGCCACATCGAGCCACCAATTGAACTTCATGTTTTGGAGGATGACAACTCTAAAGCTCCCAACAAAAGATCAAGTGGGAAAGATATTAAAGGTTAATACAAATGGTGCCCTTTATGCAACATGGAATGAAACAATGAAACATCTATTTTGGATGTGCAGAGACACCATAATAATATGGAAAAAAATTAAAGAGTGGTTCAAGAAGTAGGATTTAATGAGATCATAGAGAAGACTTCCCTTTTTGGTGATTAAGCAAGGCTAGATTGAGAAACCCTCAAGCTTTAGAACATAGGGAGGGCGCTATTGGTGAAACATGTCTGGAATAATAGAAACAAATTTGTGACAAGGAAAGAGTCCAAAGAGTCGATGTAGAAAGTCTTCCAAGATGCTAGGAGAGATAGTTTAATGGTCTTTAAAGCCCTTAGGAAAGAAGCCCATGTATTCAAAGTTGCTTGTAAGAAGTTGGAGTAGATAAGAATGTGGCTACAAGCTAGTTGTAAATTCTCTCAAATTTTGATTAATATATATTACGAAACATAACATGCTTTGCATGCAAGAAACAACGTGGTTCGCATGTAGTGATGCATTTTAAAAGCTACTTAAATGTGTAAAGGAAATATTAGATATTTAATGGAGAATTTATGTGAGTGAAACAATTCATACTTTCTATATCCTCATTTTTGTAAGACCTTTAAACAATGCATCCTTTAGTATCACTCTATTGGCACGTCATTGTTAATTAAGCTTTGTGTAGTAATGCATCATTATGATGTTGTTTGTCACTTAATATCTTCATGTTTTGTGTGTAGCATGGATGCTTCTCTTCGCTACCAAAACATTGGATGGAGAGATTGTGCCTCATGTCACTCTTTGTATACATATCTAGGCTCGATGTATCAAATTGTATTAACTTGAGTTAATATTTCATTTCTTTACGTGCACCTATAAAGGATGATGTGCACACACACATACTCTATGCATTTATATACAAATTTTAGTCTAGAAATATGTTTACCAAAGGTAATGGCAAACCTGGGCTCATAACCTTGGGAGTTTTTTTTTCTTTTCTTAATCTAATTTATGGGAAGGGGAAGTATGGCCCAAAACTCATTCCTCAAGATTATGAGTTTCAAGTGTTTGAGCCTTTAATAAATGTTTTAATAAGAATTCTTAGAAGAATTGCTTGCTTACATAAATACCATAAATGATCAATTATTTATCATTGTTGCACAAAGAACTATATCACACATATGTTGCAATGATAATATACTTTTGAGTTATCTAATATCTCTAGACCTTATGTATGTGTATGGACTAAGGCATGACTTCACATTGTAATAAAAAAGCTTCATGTACCATTTGTGCTACTAGAGGCACTAGATATTCTATTTTCTTGTTTCAATACATGTTCTCTCCTGATTTTCTAACTTTGTAGGGCTGTAAAAACCCATCATTATATAGTTAGCTACCTACAGCTCCTAAGAAATTTATTCACATTTTACAATGACAAATCAAGGTATGCCAATAGCTTTTGTTCAGATGAACATCAACTTGATATTTCTATCTTTTGAAGTACCATAAATGATCAATGATTTATCCTTGTTGCACAAAGAAACATATCATAGATATGTTGCAATTATAATATGTTTTTGAGCTATCTAATATCTCTACACCTTATGCATGTGTATGGACTAAGGCATGACTTTGCATTGTAACTAGAAAGCTTCGTGTACCATTTGTGCTACTAGAGGCTCTAGATATTCTATTTGCTTGCTTCAATACATGTTCTCTCTTGATTCTCTCTCTTTGTAGGGTTGTAAAAACCCATCAGTACATAGTCAACTACCTACAACTCCTAAGAAATTTATTCGCATTTTAAAAATGACAAATCAAGGTATGCCAAAAATATTTTTTTCAAATGCACATCAACTTGATCCTTCTATCTTCTGAAGTCCCATAAATGATCAATGATTTATCCTTGTTGCACAATTTAGAAATATATCATATATATGATGTAATTATAATATATTTTCAAGTTATCTAATATCTCTAGACCTTATTTATGTGTATGGGCTAAGGCATGACTTTGCATTGTAACTAAAAAGCTTTGTGTACCATTTGTGCTACTAGAGGCTCTATATATTCTATTTGCTTACTTCAATACATGTTCTCTCTTGATTCTCTCTCTTTGTAGGGCTGTAAAAACCCATCAATATATAGTCAACTACCTACAACTCCTAAGAAATTTATTTGCATTTTACAAATGAAAAATGAATATATGCCAAAAGCTTCTGTCTAGATGAACATTAACTTGATACTTCTATCTGCTGAAAGAGTCTCATCAAGTTCCTTATGAGTGAATGCTTATGCTTCTCCTTTTCCTATAATTATATATTGAAGATGTCATAATAACCATTGGCTACTCAAGTTGGTATGTAATATACAAAATAACATCATTAGCTCCACCATCGAAATAATCACTATAGTAAAGATTTCACAATGTGGTGTGATATTCCAACTTTATTTTCAATCTTCTCGACTTCTCGCAATTAGATTTGGAGAATTCTAGACCATTAAATAGAGGAAGTCTTGAATAAAATAGTTTGAAGTTCGTAACCTAACACTTTCCAAGGCTAATAGGGTCTATAGACATCCTTCACGAAAGTCACCACACAAACAGAAGTCATGGGCCGTAAGTCACAACTGACTAAATGCACTTAAAACTTAGCGAGTCAGTGAAGTTTAAAAGCTTTGAGCTTTAAAGCTTTAAGCTTTAAGAAAAAAGAAGAAGATTAAGAAGAAGATGACAATGAACAAGCCGCCCCCCTTTTTTGACAAAAAAATGGTGCATAATTTCTCTCTCTTCTCCTAAATTTGGAGATATTGAAAGCATGAGTGAAATCCCGAATTCTCCTCCTCAATCATAGCAAAAGACTCCATCAATCTCCCCCTCTTCTCAGTTATACAAGAGGCTTAGATTGAAGCAAGATCATCTGAGAGCCAGGCAAATCAGTCATGGCATCTCTAACAACCTCTCTGGACCTCAAAGGTCAAATCACCAACATCGGATTGCATCTTGAAAGCTTTCAAATTGTTGGATTGCCTTACAACAAAACTGTGAATACCATCAACCAAGCGCTCATCATAAATCACCATGTGCTATATTTTGATAATAAAGGCAGCTAGCATGCCATCATTCCATGAGTTGGCAACAAAAAGCTACATTTATAAAATAGGATTTTATTTATTTCTTGCATAAAATCTTTTAAATGAATCCTTAACCACAAATTCCAAGGGGTGATTGGGGTTTGTACGAGATGTGCCAAGGAGAAGTTCAAGGAAGGTATTGTGTTCCTAAAAAGACTTAATATTTTTTATTTTTATTGATTTAACAAAACCTTTGATGGATAAATAGGGATGCTAATTCTTGGTATATTTGTCAAAAGAATACTTTTCGTAATAAAACTAACCAAGAACTTTGTTTAATCGCAGGCAAGGACCCATGAAACTCCATTGAGAAAAGTCCATCAAGGGAGTTGTTCTTAAAAATATAATTCTTTTTTAGATTTAATCCGAACTAGATCCCAAGGAAGGGGAATTCCAAGAAGATTATTGGAAGGCATTGCCACTTACGCTAAGTTTTGCCTTGATATTATTATTATTGGAAAGAAAAGATTTGTTTTGGAAAAAAATTTGTTAAAAATTTATGTATAATGCATTCAAAATAATATGTTTGTGATTGTAAGCTAGGTACTAATCTTTCCTAAAATCATTAGGCTAAAAGATGGATGATCGGGTACATATTGCCGACTGAGGCAGTATTCCGATGAGCACACAACATCGGTTGAGGTAGTGTTCTTTGATGGTGCTAGATCTTCCCAAGGCCAGCATGGATAAAACCTACTCTAAGGGGTTTTCTTTTTTTGTTTTTGCATTAGTGAGTATAGATCAATCATTACGCAAAAGGACTTATCATAATAAGGAACTCTAGTTGGCAAGAGGAGGGGAGGATACCAGGGGGCTCTCGTCATAAACTACTTAGGCTCTTACAAATTGCCAACTACCCTTCAAATTCCATATAGTATCTTGGAAGTTCCAATACTAGTTTAGGAATTGAACTTGGAGAGAATAATACCTTCAGGTTGACATCATTTCTAGCTAGAATAGAAAACATTGTAAAGAGTTATTTTTCTTAAAGGAACTATTGAGAAGGGATTGCTTTACTCTATCTTTGTGTCATGAAATTAAAGGCGTGTAAAAAAATTGTATCAGGAGATAATCAAAGAAGCTATTTTTATATGTTGAATCTAAGGTGATAGGTAATTAGGTAATTAAAAATACTCTCTTAAGGGAAGCGGGAGGATGGTGGACCCCCGACGAATCTAGACCTATGGTTGTTATCTCGGTGAGCCGAGAGCTTTCCTAAGAAGGAATAAAAATTACATTTTTGATAGACTATTAGAGATTAGAAAGCCTGACTTACATCACTTTAGAACCATGGCCACAAGGGATCAAAGTGCTACACTTCCCTTAGTCTCCCATTCTCTTTGAACCTAGTACAGTAATGCAAGTTTGTTTTAGTCAGGAAATTCTATAAGGAGTGGAAACTCAAACCACTGACACTAATCAATGATTAGTAGTTGATTTGACCAAAAACTGAGGTCAATCCTCATGGGAATGGTCAAAACTTCCACTGTGGGGGTAGACTCAAGCGAGCCTAGTTAGCAAACTCCGAGGATTTTTATCAAATCCCGAACGATGTTTTTAAGGACATCTCTTGATGGGCTACTAAGCATATACCGACGAGGAAGTGGCTAAGATCGAGCACGTTACATATAGTGTATTGTAATATCCCCCGCCCGCTCTGCATAGAAACCCCCCCTTAATAATCAAAATTAGTTCAAATTTCTTTATCCTCCCCCTGTCGTCACCAAACATGTGGCAAGGGAAGGAGGGAGAAGATGATGTGGACAAGGAGAATGATGACATGGAAAAAGGAGTGAACAATGATGATGACGATGGGAGGAAGAAGGAGGTAACGTGGAGGGAGAAGGAGGAGATGACGCTGACGTGGAGGAAGAAGACGATGGCAGGAGGGAGAAGATGATGTGGACAAGGAGAATGATGACATGGAAAAAGGAGTGAACAATGATGATGATGATGGGAGGAAGAAGGAGGTAACGTGGAGGGAGAAGGAGGAGATGACGCTGACGTGGAGGAAGAAGACAATGGCGAAGGTGATGATGACAAGGAAGAAGGATATGATGATAGCAATGTTGATGCATGGGGAGGCCACGTGGCCAAACATCCCCTTTGGACATAAGTGCCAACAGTCCACATGCCACTGCCACCATGATCAATGACAAGTGGTGGGTGGTAGCACCACCAACACTCCACCTCCTGCCTACACCCCGCCCCCAATAATACCTTCCCTCCCCATTATTTAAACCCCCCCCATCGTAAGGGGATAGGAGGACTTGACGCCCTAGCATGTTGCAGGGAAAGAGGAAGAGAGAGAGAGAGACAGAGCTAGAGAGAGAGAGACAGAGTTAGAGAGAGAGAGAGAGAGAGAGAGAGAGAGAGAGAGAGAGAGAGAGAGAGAACCTTTTAATAGGTTCCCCTTTTTCCCCTCTTAAGAGGGTGCCCACATGCACCTATATTTTTCCCTTCCCCCTGAGATTATCCTCCACCTTGCAAGCTCAATTTTTCTCCCAATTGGCCCCGCTATTTGAGAAGGAGGTTGTTGAAATCCTATGGGAATTGCGCGCCGAAGAAAGGATGATTGTGAATGGCCCCCAAGTGAAGAATGTGGAGTGTGGGTGGCAATTCCACAATCCACAATGAAGCTTCGGGCAAGGGCATCACTACCAATCCAACTGCGGTACCGGTCGTAAGTAATGGATTTCCAAATTAATAGATGTTTGCTTTGAGCCCCGCATGAGATACGTTAGGCCCCGTACTGTGCCGCACAAGAATAGGTCATCGAAAGGAATGAGTTTCATCTCACGTATTCGAAAGATGGAGTTTGCAAAGCGTAGGTATCAAGAGAAGTAAATTGCATTTAGTTGCTATGCGACAAATTCGTACATAGCATAAATAGCATATAAGATTCCAAGGTATTGTTGACTCCCCTTTTCTTGTAAATAATAGATAGGTTTTTTCACCACATTGAAGGTATGTTGTAGCTTGCACGCTTGACGGATGGCATGGTAAGCAATCTAGCCTAAGGAAATGCATCCTAGAAACTCTAGATCTTTGCCCAAGCTCTTGCTAATAACATGAATCGATTCTCATATTTAATGGATTGGGATCTTGATGATGTGGGTAATTAGCGCAAACAACGATCATAAGGATTAAAACTATGAAGCCTTGAGATATGTCCAATAGCTACTATGTTTATCAATCCTATTTGGGGTTGGGATAGATGCAAACAACAACTCCATACCTCAAAGGCAAGTTAGAGAGCTCAAGGAATAGGAAACCCTAAGCCAAAGGAAAGGGCGATATTGTTATACTTATTGGAAAGAACATTGGGTTGTTGATCAATGTAAGATATCAATAGAACTTACATTTTTACACTGTTGTATGAGCTCTTAACCTATGCCTTAGCCGAGGGAAGGAACTGTTAAGAAACATTTTGCATAGTATCGCTCTTAGATCCCAAGGGAGAGAGCGAATATGTGATGGAATTCTTATCGTGTCTATTCTTACATTGTTTGGAAAAATACAATTGGTTTTGTTGGATTGATCAAAGAACGTCCTAAATGCTTTTACATTCAACTAATTGTTGGATTGTTGTCTAGATGATTATTCCTAGTGCTTGTGATTGATGGTAAATTCATGGCAAGGGTCTGTGATGACAAGTTGCCATGGGGATAAAGGAATGTTTTTTTGGAAGATGATATTAGACTAATTGCCTTGATTATGCTTGATTCTTAACTGGATTAAGTAAGAAAGGATATTTTGTCAGGTGGATCACTTCCAAGATCGCAACCTGAAAAGGGCACTGCTCAATTCACGGATCGAAGGTCAAGTGGTAAAAAGGCCAACCACGGAAATGGTGTCTCACTCCTAGGCCTCTTGTGGGTCAGATGGGGGTCAAGACACCCCTTGCCTAGTGCGGAATGGAGTTGAAGACTGTCGTGGGCCCAATGTCTGTGGCATCGAAAGATCCTATTCTAGATAAAGGATGGAATTTGTGGTGCCATGTGATTTGGACCAGTTACTTCTGCATGACAGAAGGGATATATATAATTTCTCCTGTATGGACAGGAGATAAAGATAAACTTGAAGATAAGTTACGGAATTTGTTTGAACTTGTTTGTCAAAAAGAACTACTTGCATTGTTTTCGTATTAGTGCTATAAGTTACGTGAACGAACCCTATTTCCTAAAAGGCTTAATTAAAGAAGCTGATTTTGAATGTCACACATAAATGTGATAGGACCTAATTAGATAACTAGAGAACACCTATTGAGGGAAGTGGGTGGCCGAAAATCTTGACAGGTTTGTCCTACGGCAGGGTGGTCCGAGAGAATTGGGAGGCTTCTCACAAGGTTTTACTATCATTCGACCTTTAGGTATTGCTAAGCTAGAACCCAGTTCATGTCGTTTTAGGAAACTGGAATGGGACTATGCCCTAGGGTAGAGAGGTTGAGTAGCGCATCCCTCTCGTTTCCCATTCTCTTTGAACCTAGTGCAAAATGGGTCTAATTTGGATTGGGTATCTTTGTGAAAAGTAGGGTGTCCAGGACTTGACGCTAGAATGCTGTTAGGAGATCTTGCCCACTAGGGACCCAGATTTCAGGTCAATTCTAGTGGGTTCGGGCCACGAATGTTCCGTTGCGAGGCAGCCTTGAGAAACCCTAGGCGACAAACCCCGTAACATTCCATGGGAGTGTCGGGCGGCGTCGCTTAGATTCGTCTCTCGATGAACCGCTAAAAATGTGTCTGGATAGCTGATAGGCGGGCACGTTACATGTATTTTGAGAAGAGTAGGATTCTGAGGCCTTCCTTCTCTACTATGAGCTCCATCATCCTACCATCCAAACCTTCTTGAATCATGGTAGATATCATACCTATAATGAATAAATGAGAGTTCTCATAACTCCAAACATAGCTAGAACTATTGTAGCAATAATTATAGTAGCACTATGGATCTATTATAAATATATGGTAGTTCATATATAACTAGGAACCTAAGTAACATATTAGTCATTGTGACATAACCTATAGGTCTATCCAATCAAGTAAAACCCATTATCAACATTGAATTATTAAAATTTCCCTTTAATTATTACAATGGCACCTCTAAGCTCTACTATGATTAATATTCAATAAGTTTGCTCATTTGTAATGGACAATGTTCTCCTAAAGGCATATAGTGATTGGGAAGTTTATTGCCACTTATTACCATATATCTATATTCTTTCACATTTCCTTTTGTTTTTATACACTTTCAATCATTCATAAGTTTGTGAAAGTTTCATGATTTCAACAATTTCATGCTTACTATAAGTAGCAATTCGTTAGTTGTTGATACATGAACATCAAAACATGAAAGTTCAATATTGATATGGCCAAGACATAATTTGGTCTTTCAAAGCCTCCATTTGAAAACAAAGCTAATGTAATCCCAAATCTCTAGCTCCAAATTATCATTCATGGTCCATGCCATTTTTTGCAATGATCGAATACTAGAAAATTGCAAATAGTGATTATAGTCTTTCCAATTGAGCAAGAGCTATGCCTGCGGCATTAATATAAATTAGTAGCCAACATTTAGCATTAGTAATTATCATTGTCTCCTTACAAGATTACTCTAAACATTACTAGTATCTACTTTTTCTATAGTGCAGTATGTAAATTAGATTAAATAGGTACAAATGATTTGCAAGTTATATACAACTACAGGCAAAGTCGCAAAACTTAACAAACTTGGTAGAGCTTCCTATTAACTACAAAATTGGCTAGCTTTTTGTAGGCTATTTTGAACACATGACCTTTTCCTTTCAAGACCCTAAAGATGGTCAGACTATCACTCTGAATCATCTTATAGACATCCCTACTTGATTTTTGCTTTCTTTCCTGATTACTACTCCATTTTTATGGAGCCAAACTTGCTTATATAGCACATCCCTAACAATATTCCAAAGCTTTAGTGTCTCTTCATCCATCCTTCCTACACGTCCAAATAGGCTAATCCACACCTTCACCATCTCATTTAAGTTGGCACCTCCATTTCTTCCATAATTTTTTCATTTCTCTACATGTCCAAAAAAGGTGCTTGGATGACTCTTTTTGAATACAACATAGAGCGCAAATGGAATTAGTGTTCTTGACTTTCCCCACTCTATCATTAGTTGATACCTTCCTTGCTACTATTTTCCAAAACAATAAATTTAGTTGCCTATTGGGTGTGGCTCTCCATTTCTTGGCTAACCTTCGTTTCTAGGTTCTAACATTGGATTGATGAAACCTATCTTTCCACTTCCTTTGAGTTTCAAAAGCAACCTCCATTCTATCCTTCTGAAACTCCCTCCTACTTTCATCTTGCAGTCTAGCTTGCCTTTGAAATTACCCAAACTAAGCCACATTTTTGTGGGCCCTATCTTCATAGGAGGAGGCCACTTGTCTTTCTTGTCTCTCAGTATAGTCTCCAACAAATTTCCCTCTTCCCCTAGTGTATAACTTCTCTCTATCTCTTGCGCATTTGCTAGTTCAGCTTTAGCATAATCCCATATATCTTTTCACCTCAAGATCCCCTTGCAAGCCATTTGTTTGTAGCCTTTGATTTCCTATTGATTAGCGGTGTATTGCTTGTGTATGCCTACGAAAACCTCTAGATGCACTGAAGTAGTGCCCCATCTCCTTTCCTTGGCTTGTCATCTCTCCAGTTTAGTTCTTTAATCACTCCCTTCCTGTTATCTACCAATCTTGCACTTTCTTTTTCATACAAACCACCAAGCATTTTCCATACACCATATGCACCTTCCGTGTCTTTTACATTAAAATGCATGGATGTTGAGGGTGCCAACATAATAGTAGAGCATGGTACTCATCCAATTCCTCCCATATATTTGAATCCATGTCCTCAAGTTTAATCCCACTACATTTGATTGGCTTTACCTACTTCTTTTGGACCAATACATTGTATATTTGTTCTTTCCAATATGAAAAGTTCATACCATCAAGTTTTTCAATATTGGATAATACATTCTTTGAACTTGAATAAGAAGCCATAATGATCAAAGTATGCCTACACATAAAAAATAACAAAAAATACCCAACTATAGGCTTAAAATAGACTAATAGACTACAAATAAAGTGCCCTACAAAGCTAAGCAATATCAAACTAGTATAAAAATCATGTAAAAATGATATTTCAATAGTCCCAGGAGGCATATGAATTTTTGGCAAGCTTTTCCAAGTATTCTGGATATCTGCATAAAACAACCATTAGAGACCAAACACATGCAAATTGCCTTTAAAAATTAATTTTAGACCATATAGTCATTGTAAATTGAGGATAAACCAACATAGTAAATTCTTAAATACAACAAATCCATGGAAATCTATGTGCAATCCCAAGCCAAGCGTAGTCCAAGAGCCTCCAAGTGTGAGTTGTTGTCCAAAAGTGCTATCTTAAACAAGAATTATTTTGTTCTAAGTAAAACAAAGAATTGAAAACTCCAAAAAATTAACTCTATGATTTCCCAAACCTATAGATCTCATTGTGCTCTTTTCTTTGAGCTACAAAACATCTCAATCTAATATTGTATACAAAAGTCATGGCAAAAATTTCGATGTGCTATCAAGCTACCATAACTATCCACAACTTTTGTTGCGTGCTCTATATCCACTTAAAATGGATAGAATAGCTACAAACTAAATGTTTGAAAGTTATTTTCACTTTGTCCTCTACTTTTCATACATTGGAGAGGAAGAAAATGAAAGAGAATGCTAATTTCTCTTCTCTTGAAAAGCTTCAATGTTAATCTCTTTGAGCATCCAACACCTCTTTCTGAGTATCCAATATTGCCTAAATTCAAACACATAAGCAGAGGTAGGGGGATTACCTTGTTGTAACTTTCAAAGTTTTGTTTCTACTACTTGAACAGTGTCTACATCTCCAAATATGGAAGTGAGCTCACAAAGAAATGCCTCACAGTTACACAGTATTAGCATTTTATTTTCCGAGATTAGGGTGAATGATGATAAAGCTTGACCACAAAGCAAAGTCCCAATGAATCCCACCTTGGAAGCGTCATCTAGATACCCATCCAGTTGCATGCAAATATAGAGCTTTACTTGTTGTAGGAATACCCTTATGGAACTTCTATATACTTGTCCATATATACATGTGTAGGTGTTCAAAGAAGATAGAAGAAGGGTTGTTCCTTGCTGCTTTTTTCTTTCTTCTTTCTCACAGAATACAATGTAAGATACAATATAAAGGAAAGTTACCTACTAAGTCAAACACTATATACCTGATATACTAATTGATTTGTGCTATAACTATGCCAACTATACGTATGTGTAACTAATCAAATACAATAAATGGTGAGTCAATGGCCATGTGACAATTATAATGACCACTAATGTGCTAAGTGTAGATATGTGGACCCACCATCTAACCAAGTAGTCCATCATCAATATCCACATGTGTTGAACTTTCCATCTCAACACTCTTCCCTCAAGCTCAACTGCATCTTTGCAACTCCAAGTAAGCTTCGAAGTCTTCAAAGCTTCTCTATACCTAATGCCTTCATGAAAATGTTAGCTATTTGATCCTATGTGTTGATATAGACCAAGTCAATCTCATTGCAAGTACCTTTCCTCTCAGAAAATGGTAATGTGTCTCAATGTGTTTTGTCTTGGCATGAAACACAGGGCTCTTAGCCAACTACATAATGCTCATGTTTTCACAATGAATGACCATTGGAATATCTCCCTCCACATCCAAATCACCCAATAACTTTTCAGCCATACCACCTCACATGTTGCCATATAAGCACCTTTATATTCAGCCTCTATACTACATAAAGTAATTTTAGGTTGCATTTTGCTACTCCAAATAACCATTGCTCTACCAAGAGAAAATATAAATCTGCTAGTATCAACACAATTTGCATCGGTGTACCTAAATACTTTTGCATCCTTACTTGCCTTTTAAAAAATTCCATAATGCAAGATGGACTTTGTGTGCCTCAATATGAATCTAACTACATCCAAATGAGGTTTCCTAAGTATGTGCATAAACTAACTCACAAACGCAACAACATAGTTCAAGTTTGGCCTTGTGATAATCATACAAATCAGACTCCCTAATATCCTCATGTGAACATAGTAGGGTCTTCTATCTCATTCCCAACATCAGCACTCAACTTTACATTTTTCTCTAATGGCATTGAGAGAGGATTACATGCCATCATACCATACTTGGATAACATATCCAAGCCATATTGCTTGTTGGATAGCCATATATCATCAACACCTCGATACCAAGAAAGTATCTTAGCTCACCCAAATCCTCCATCTCAAACTTATGCTTCAAAAAACCCTTGACATCAGCAATCCCACTAACATTATCACCTCAAATAATCAAGTCATGCACATAGATGACTATGACAACCAAATCTACATCACCCTTCCTCACACAAAATAAGTGACCTACATCAAAAACATAAAAACCAATGTTGACAAGACACCCTTTGATTTTGTCAAACCATGCTCTTTAACTTGCATATATATGTAGAATGCTCTAATTCTTCATAGCCTGATGGCTATTACCTCATATACACTTCTTCTTACAAATCATTATGCAAAAATGTGTTTTTCACATCCATCTATTGTTGCAAACTCCAACCTTGGTTTGCTACTAAAACAATCACACATCTAACACCTATCATGCTAGCAATTTGACTAAATGTCTCTTCATACTCTGTGCCATATGTGTATGCATAATCTTTCACAACTAGCCTGGTCATATACTTGCTAATAGAACCATTTGCATTATTTTGTATTTTATTGACCCACTTACAACCAATAGTTTTCTTGCACCTAGGCAATGGCAATATTTTCTAAGTCTTGTTGGCCTCTAATGCCGCCATCTCCTCACCCATTGTTGCATCCTAATGAGCATGACCAACAACATCCTCAAATATTCAATATCCTCAACCATCTTCACCATATAAACATAATGGTGAGCTATATAACCCTCAAAACTTAATCTTCTAACAAGGTATCTCACTTTGCTAGACATGCATAGAATTGGATCAGGAAATGGAGCCTTTACATTACCATGTGTTCTCCATATAGGTTATGTCCTAAGTGAAGGATACAAAACTTGTTATCCAAACTCTTTAACCCACTAGAATCTCCGTCAAGAATTAAATGACTAGTAAATACATCATTACCATCTAACACCTTCTTATTCCCCTTGTTACCTACAATGCTACTAGATGTATTTGAAGATGAAGGGCTACTCCTTAGTCTTCTAAACCAAGGATTGATTTCAAATTTGCTAATAGAAGATGTCTCTAGTCCATTAAGGATCACTGATTCCTATTTTTCTATCTGCACATAGCTATCATGGTTATCATCACCATCCAATGCATCTTTACTAGATTCATATCAACTACTCATCTCATAAAAATAATATCCCTACTCACTTAACTAATCAGTATGTGACAGGGTTACAACAACCCTTTTAGCTCTATAGATTATCCAATAAATTTATATTTTTCAGCCTTTGGGTTTAGTTTCTTACACAACTCATCAATCATATGAATATATGCAATAGAACTAAACACTTTCAAGTGTGATACATCAAGCTTCTTGCTTGTAAAATATTCTTCGGGGGTCGTATCATAAACTCTAGTTGTAGGAGTTTGTTCATAGTAATCACAGTAATATGTATAGCCTCATACCAAAGATATTTTGGCATATTCTTTTCAACCATTAACGCCCATGAAACTTTTTCAATACGCATGATTTTCCTTTTTGTAGCCCCTTTTTTTATGGGATACTACACCTACGCATAAATTGTCACTTTATACTTTGAGACCTCAAAAAGTTATTAAACTCATTAGAGAGGTATTCCCCCCTCCAAATGACCTCGAGCACTTAACTTTCCTATTCTTGTTTCAATCACAATCTTGAAAGTTTTAGAGTGCTCAAGCACTTCACTCTTTTTCTTCATGAAATATACCCATAGCTTACTAGTGTAGTAATGGGGTCCATGTACAAGTGTGACCTAGAGATGGGTCTAACACCAAGCTATAAAATCCTTTGTGTATGTGTCTTGACTCCCACACTTAAGGAGCAAGTTAGTGATGAGGTGTGTGGTGCTATGTGGAATTCAGGGTGATAGGTGTAGCAAGCAAGCTCAAGATCTCCTACGATAGATATGCTATCAACTTGTGAAGTGGGAGAAATCAAGGTTAGAGAGTTAGAGATGGATCTAGTTGATCATGCCATTGGGAATCTCTAAACTTGAGGACCCCCAAGTGCAGTGAGTGTGAGAGTATATAATTTGAGCTTTTACTCTCTTTTTATTGACCTTTTACTTTCTTTTTTCCCCTTTTTGTTGAAATAAATGTAACTTTTACAACTTAAATAGACATTGTAACATTCGGAACATGCAACCTTTGTTGATGAGAAACTATTTCACAAACTTCTGTATCACTATATGTGATTCTAAGAAGAATGGATATGTATAATATGCAAGCCTATTACCAATTGTGTTGAAGTTCCAAACCTTGTGTAGCTATGTAACTCTAATTGTAGGAAACCCTTTTGATTGTATTAATTTCAGCCTTTGCAAATTTTCATGGCTAATATGTTTGTGCCATATTTTATTGTATGTGCCTACACCTTTACCTTTAGCATACATAACAACATTTCTAGCATGAATTCCAATATCCGAGGTAAATATGTATTTAACTCTACTTCCTTTTGCAATCAACTTGCACTCATTATTAAAGTCTTCAAGGGAATAATCCTTTGTATTAAGTCTAATTTGCAACCCTTACTCTATCATCTAACAACAAATGCTTAATTCTTTATAATCAATGGTACATGTAACACATTTGAAAAACACTTTGTCTCATCATCATGTAAAGACAATGATACTTTTCCAATGTATGAAATTGGATGACATGAATAATCACCTAGCTCTACATAACTTAGAATCTATAAATCCTACATCTTTTCAAACCATATAGCATGGCTAGTTATATGATTGGATGTACCTAATCAACATACCATACATGATCGCTTATCCCCTTTCCTATAACAATATTCATCATATGCTACATGACAAATAGATGCTCATTTTTATTATCATTCTATCTTGAGGATGATACATAATGCAATTCCTGCAATTTACCACTGTGAATGACATCCTTCTTATCATAACAATGGGTTACAATATGGCACATTCTTCCATAACCATGATAGATAATAGCAGAATTATTGGAACCTCTAGTTGATCATCCATATTTTCCTATAGCTTACCTTTGGAATCAGCATAACCTCCTAAAATCAACATGTCATTAAATTGTTGATTTACCCTACTTTGCTAGTTACCACTAGCACATCCCATACCACAACCTCTTGAAGAGGACATGCAATGTTTTCTCTTGAACTTGCATATAATACTTGGACTTCTTCACCACTTCTTTTAGATGATTCACCTTGTAAATTGATCTCTTGAGTAATCATGAGAGAGATCAAGTCATCTAAAACTAAAAATAACTTTTGTACGTTCACATAAGTAACAAAAGATTTGCAAATGTTCTCACTATTAAGGCCACCTAAAGTAGAAAAAACTAAGTCATCTTCATCTAGCATTGCATCAATGGGGTTGCTAAGGAATCTACAATGCTCCTCACCTCAAAACATACTCATTCAGAGACATCTTCCCTTTCTTCAAGATATTCAACTATTACTTGATCTAAATCTTTCTTGTATTTATATTTACTAAAAAAATATTTATAAAGGTGGTCCAAAATACATGTGAACTCTTCTATGCTTTTAATTCTTCTAAAGTTGTAGAAACACTTAGCTTTAGTTCACTTTCTTCACCTAAAACAAACTTGTAGGGGCCTTTTCTGATAAGGAAGTTCATCACATGGAACTTCCATGATAAATAGTTGTTTTTGGTTAGCTTCTCAATAGTAGGATTTCTATTGTTCTCAGCCATTATGACAAAAATGAGTACCAAATAGCAAGCAAGCCTTTAGCAACCTTTCACAAGAGGTGTATAGCAATAAACTAGACAACCTTTTTCATTGCTACTCAACAACACATACAATTTGCAATATACTTATATATAAAATTTGTGTTTGCTTCTTGACAAACACCTCCAAACTTATAGACTAGAAATTTATAAGCAGTGTACTTGAGAACAATCAATATAGTTAAAATCACAATATATCTTAAAATTAATGTGTGCATCCTTCTAAAGCTAAAATGGGGCTCGAAGTAGCCTTAAATGGCTAAAGAATTCCCCAACAGAAAAGGCCCTAAACGATATATCTTTAGAATAATCTTTCTTTACTGCAAAGCAAAGGAAGCAAAAAATGAGGCATCAAGAGGAAAAACACAATGCAAAAAAAATCAAAAGGTGCCCTACAAGACAATGAACCTGGAAGAAATCTAAATGCATGGGAACAACCACCAGGAGTACAAGACGCAACCATGGAAGCTGCAAGAAGCCAAAAGCAAGAAGGTGCACCTTTAAATATAAAGGCATAGCCAAAACCTCTGTAAAAGAGCTCGAGGCCCTCTCCTGTGCAATTTGTAACCATGAACGGGCGCCCATATGACTAAGCTAGGAAGAGAAGAGGACAATGGAAAAAAGAACCTAGGCCACGGCCGGCCATGTAAGAAAAGGGGGATAAGGGGATGACCACCCAAAAGGGATTTAGAGTTTTGTATATAAAGTTCAAAAGGTGAATGAGAGCTCATTCTTGGTGTATGGCAAAAAGCTTCTTCTTCTTCTTCTCTTCTTCTTGCCTTCTTGTGTGTGCTTGAGTAAGGGAGCGAGGGAGTGTGAGAGAGTGAGGGAGTGAGTTTGTGAGACTCAGGGATCGAGGAGAAGAAGCTCCCCATCTCCTCTCTTCATCTTCTTCTCTCCTCTTCTCTTCTCTTGTCTCACGCCACTATGGAGGATAGAGCTTGACGAAGAGGGATTGAAATTGCTCGAGCTTGCATCAAGGATCGTGGAGCTACCAGTGTGCAAGAAAGAGGAGGGTACTCGATCAAGCATCAAGGTAAGCTCACTACAACCCATGGGGTAGGGAAAGCGCGTAGGCTATGTGAGAGGTAGCCATGGCCGCTTGGCTTGAAACGCTTGACCAATAAGCAGTCCGTAGGTCTCAAGGGTTGAGCTAGAGAGCTCCCTTTATTTTGGTTCCGTTGCTGAGACCAACGGATTTGAGCCTTGAGCGCCGCGCGCTTCAAATCAAGTATGGAAGTAGGGTTTCACCCCCGAACTATTGCTTGAGAAAGATAGGAGATTTAGGCATTTTAATCTACGAAACAAGTATTTTGGGTTTTTGATGTGTAGACGAGTAGGATGATTCAACCAAAGCATTGTCTTGTGATTTTTGTTTGCATTAAGGTAGGATAGGACGAAAAGATTGTGAGAAAACAGTAGGGTTTTGCTACTGTAAACAGGGCACAACCAAAAAAGAGCAGGAAAAATATAGGCTTCCATGCCTAATGACTAAGGATGGTGAGTTGGGAGGTAAGGACTGAGTAAGGCAAGACCCTAAAATCCCAAGGATAGGGGGAAAGAGATCATTTCTGCACACTGAGAGTGAAAGAGAGAGCTTGAGAGAGAGAGGGTTGCAAGTCAAAGAAGAGATCACGCCCATTGATTCAGAGTTTTTCGACTACCCCAGGTAGATACAAACTTTTCTTGTTCTATATTTGCTCGATTTGGAAAGTCTTGTAGGCAACCGCAACCATTGTGTGGAGAAATCAGCCAAGACCCATCGCAATGCGCCATTGAGTTCACAGTCGTCAGACCAGGATGTCCTAGTCTAACTCCTATAGTCAAGAAATCGAACGATTCTTGACTAGGAGAATGAGACCATCTGATTCCAGGAGTTAGACCGCCAACCTAGGTTTGATTGATCGTCTAGTCGGACACTCTTTGACAGTTGAACCAAGCCATTTGGTCCGATCAAACCAATAATCCGATCGGTGGACATCCAATTGGATGACCTTCCCCTAATCGGACCATCCGACTGGTCCAGTCAAACCACCAATCAATCAGACACCCAATTGCCAATCGGAACCAAACTCTAAGTTGAACTAGCTCGGGTCCGATCAGACCATCCAACCGGACCAAACTCCCAGAGTCGGTGGACCACCAAAATCGGACCAGTTAGGGAAAAGACAAAAGAATTAGGAATAGGACCTCCCCCCCAGGTTAGGACCAATTGGGACACATTTTTGAACACCCCTAGAAAACGGACTCGGATCGTTGAAGTCAAAGACTAGAGAAAACCACAAATGTGCAATCTAGAAGCAACCTCTAGCAGCCTCCTAACTGGCTAGGAGACCACAACTTGACTTAGAGCCATACTAGGTCGTGGACAAGCCAAGGGGGTAGCATACCTATATGATTGTTTTGTTTTATTTATGCACCCCACAATGATTTCTTTTACATAAGTGCACCAAAAGGACAAAAAACCTGAATTTGCACCATGCACAATAGAGCACCTAGCACTGACTGTAGACAAGTTGAGGACTGTTTTCAATAACAAGGAATACACTCAGACATAATAACTTGAAGGAACCCGCCAATGGGAGGAAACCCCAAAACATAGTCAAGTGCCGCAGAGCCCCATTAATAGGACCCTCGAAGATGGCGGCAAGACATAAAGAACATCAAGATTGAGGGCAAAGTGCTACAAGAGCTGCTCGGATTGATTGACAACCTCGTGGAGCTTGGCAGGAATGATGTCAGGAGCAAACATAGACCAGGGAGATGATCAGCTGGACTTGGGTGAGTTCCCAGTCGCGGTCCAAGACATGGTCAATGAATACGATGTGCTGACCAGAACAGTAATCCATAGTAGGCCAGTAGAGGAGGTAGTGGCAAGCCTAGAGAAAGAGAGGAAAGTAGTTAGGAAAGCGCTATAGGGCATAGCACCCTACAATCGCGAGTAGAGAGCTAGGAAGCTACAACAAGACATAGATGTGCACAAAGTGTGATGCATGCTAGCCTTAGCCAGCAAAAGCAAGGCAGGACCAAACGTGGAGAGAGAGAGAGCGCTAGAGGCACACCTCATGCTAAGCGAGCTTGTGACCAAGTGGCTTATGGACAACATGGCTGTTGAATAGAGTGCAGCAACACTAGTGACCTCTCTACTCTTAGGCCTAGGAATTACTCAGAGGGCAAAGAGACAATAAAAAATCCCTGCAGTAGCTAAGCAGCTGGACAACTACAACCTAGTCGTGACCCATACAGTTTCTTAGAGCAATTCAAGCAAGTTTGTGAGGCCAACCGTCTCACAGACCTTGCACAACGCTCCCAAGCATTTGGGCTCTACTTAGGCAATAAAGGTAGGGCATGGTACACCAGCTTAAACGTGGTGGAGCAGGAAAACTTTGCCCAACTAAAATATCTCTTCATTGAGAGATTCTCGGAAGTAGGGTGCTCTGATAACCTCATAGTCTAACTAATGAATGTCAATCAAAAGGACAAGAAGGACATAAGAGACTACATCACCCATGTGTGTGGACTCTTCAAGAGAATCCCAGCAAATGAGTGGCCCAATGAAAGAGCTATCTCCATCATGTTCATAAATGAAATCCGCATCAAGGAGTTGTACAAGGCTTTAGCGAGTAACTCTAGCTTGTAGTGAGATGTGTTAGCTAGGGTCTTTGATGAAGCAATTAGGGTGGATGACCAGCTGAGAGAGAGAAGCTCTCGAAGTTCATACCTCAACAACTCTAGTTAGAGGACCTTAGACAGGACCATAACCTCTAGCGAGGGGCCAACCCCTAGCACACAAGACAAGGGGAAGAGTGTAGATCAAGGCTAGGAGCTAGCCGAGGTGAAAATGTGTGGGAGCTTTCGCTCAACCGCCAAGACCCACGGATCGCTTATTATTTCAAGCGTTCCAAGCCGAGCACTAATGGCTACCTCTCACATAGCCGACACGCCATCCACATCTACGGGTGTAGTGAGCTTACCTCCATGCCGTTCGAGTTACCTCCTCTCCCGCGCACTCTGGTAACTCCACGATCCAAGTGCAAGCTTCAAGCAAGCTCCATCCTCAAGCTCCACGCTCCAAGCTCCATTGCCGCGAGCAGGACAAGAGAAGAGAAGAGAAGAGAAGAAGAGAGGAGAAGATGGAGAGCTTCTCCTCCTCGGTCCCTCACCCTCACACACTCACTCCCTCACACTCTCACACTCCCTCTCTCAAGCTCAAGCTCAAGCAAGCAAGAAGAAGAAGAAGAAGAAGAAGAGGAGAGCTACTTTTGGCCACACACAAGAATGAGCTTTTCATTCACTTTTCAACTTTATATACAAAAACCCTAAATCCCTTTTGGGCGGTCATCCCCTTTTTCCCTTTTTTACATGGCCGACCGTAGCCTAGGCCCCTTTTTCCCATTGTCCTTCTATCTTCCTAGCTTTCTTTCCACCGCCCGTCTACATTTACAAATTGTACGGGTGAGAGCCCGGCGCTCCTTGAATTAAACCATGATGTGATTGCGCTCTTTTACAAAAGTTTTGACTTGCGCTTTTCCTTGTGCGCCTTTCTCCCTTATTTAGGACTCTTCTCCTTGTGCGTCTTTGTCTTCCGTTTCTCTTTGCCTTGGCCTTTGTCTTTGTCTTCTGCTTTAGCTTTTTTGGATTTTCCACCTTCGTTTGTTTGAGGGTTAATATTACCCCCCTCCTACACGAGTGCCAGTCCCATGGCACTCACCGTTGTAGGTAGCAAGCATTTAGCATGCACTGAAGACGTGGGTGGCAAGGACGTCTATGGTTGCCATGGCGGAGTGTTGGTAGTGGTGGGGAGGAAGGTCATTGGGGGCACATTGGTGGGTTGAGTGGTAGGTGGTAGGGCAATGGGAGTTGGTAGTAGGGCTGTTCTTTGGGGGGTTGCACTGATGGAGTACAAGTGATAGTGTGTTGGGGATTCTGTACATGCTGATTCTTGGCAGGCTTACAGGGTGATAAGGATAGGAATTCAGAGTTGAGTGTTGATGAAGAGCAAACGACACCTTCGTTGGAGTCTTCAATACCTGCAATTGAAAACCTCTCATGTGGTCTCTCCCTAAGGGGTAGTGCTAGTCTTCTTATTGTGCACAAGACATATTTTGATTAGTTTGGGAGACAGGTCGCTCTAAGCAAGCTGAGAGTATTGTCCTACACTTGAGGACCCAAACTGTGTAGATACTTTGGTGTAGCTATTATGTGAGTGCTCGTGCATACTTAGATATTACGTAACTAGAAGACCATGGACTAGTTTCTCGTAACAATGTGTGGATGAAGCAAAGTTGTCTATGTTGAGAAGAAGTACACGTGAAGGTATATGAGACATCCTTTGCATTGTGACTGCACGACGTAGCATAAGTGAATACAGGGACACCGCACTTTTGGTAGCTGGAAGCTATTGGACTCGCTTGGTGAGAATGGTGTACTTTTCATGGGCAATCGTGCAGTGCTTACCACCACTGATTGCAATGGTACTAAGGCAAAGTGCAAGAGAGAATTGTGCAAGTGGGTCAGGGTGACAGGTCTAACCGTAGGCAAGACAAGCTCCCTAGGTATGTCCTGCCCTTGATGTGCCCTGAACAATTGTGGGTGATGCTAGAGGGCGAGGGGACTAGGGACAAAGCCAGTCGACCAAGGTCACTAGACGTACCTAATTTGAGGACCCCTAGGTGATGTGCTGTGATCGTGGGTGCTTTTTTTTGTTTTTTCTTTCTTTCTTTCTTTCTTTCTTTCTTTTTGTTTCTTTTTCTTGTGCTTTTTTCTTTCTTTCGTTCTTTCGTTCTGTTCTCTCTTCTTTTTCTTTTTTTTTGGGACTTGCCTGAGTACAACCATTACAATATGTTGAGGCTAGCAGCCTTTCAATGGGTTGGAAAATGTCAAGCTTCAAAGGCTCAAGAAATGGATATTACAGTGATGATTGTGCCCTAGCCTCGTTGTTAGAGAAGCAGTTGTTGAGATGGGGAGATGCACTTGAGATATTGCAAACCTCCTTGCGACACACGCGATGTTGGTACAATTGAGGTAACAACTGCCGTGAGCCAACTATAGAGCTTGACCCAAAAAGGGAGCGTGGCCCATGAATGTGCGTTGGGCCATGCGATGTGGGTGGTCGGCAAGGGTGATTTTTGCTTTCGGCAGCATGGCTTTGTCGCGGCTCTTTGTGGGGTCAATGGTCTTGCGGTGATCGGGCATTGAACACTTTCGCACAAGGACCTGTATTATCCTGCATCCACTTGTCACTTCGTGAGAGTATATGCTCACTTGTGTTAAGTGCATCGAACAAATGCAATCATGATAAGACATAATTTTTCAGAATTCTATGATGTCTATTGGGATGCCTATTTCATTGCTTGTTAAGGTCGCATACATTAACGAGAATTAATGGGAATGTGTACAAGTAGAGATCTTGCCCCTTTACTCATCAAAAAACAAAATGTTCTGGCATGCTGACTTGTCGAGCTACTTGTACATCATAGGGATTTACTCGATAGGTACGAGGCGCGGTGAGTCCGGTTGGCTAGGCGACCAGGGCGGTGCTAGTGCGGGGCTCCCATGAGGCTAGGCAGGGAACATGTCGACCGGGACATGAATGGTGTAGTCCCGAGCCGCTACCATTTCCAGAATGTCTTTAAACAATTCATTAAATTCTGCCCTATCCCTGGCCGCCTTGTCACTTCATGAGCACCTGGTGCCCGAGCGTGTGTTGGGGGTCTGTGCAACTGGCATTGCCACATTTTGTGTGCCTCCCTGAGCGTCTGCTCCCCTGGCCCGCGGATTCTTTGACCTTCGTCTGGGTCGGTGTCGCTTGAGGCCGCGTTTCTTGGCGTACCTTTTAAGAGTGGGCACGTAGCGCACTGGGGGAGGGGCGTGTGCTGCATGTTCCCGTCGGCTCTGCGGAGAGTGTCCTTGAAAGCTAGCTACCCTTGGTTCTCCATGTTTTCCTCATGAGGGGCCTGTAAGATGCGAATCAAGGATCAAGATTTGTCACATGATAAGACCATTCATATGTAAGGGATTATAGTGCAGATTATCAAGCGCATAGGACGAGAAGGGGAGGGGTGGGGCATGTAGTGTTGTTGTAGAGGGATGGCCCCCGTGATGTATATTTAGCCTCTTGCCATTAGCAGATCTTGGTTCACGCTGAGTTACCTCGGCTGGCGGTCATGGATTTAGGCAGGGCTCCTCCTCGGAAGGATAGACCGGAAAGGAAAGAAGGTGTATAGAAAGGGACTATACCATGTCTACACCATCAGAGTTGTTGGTCAAGGCTTCCTATGGCGGTAATGTGGGTTGCATGCCCTTCACTTGGAGGTGGGGATGGTCACACGGCTTTTAAATGTGTGATGAGAGGAGGACTTGAGAAGGTTAGCCTGTCAGACCCAACTCTTCTCCCTGCGCTTGACTATCATTGCTTGTGTGTGTTGATATTGTTTATACACGGTGACACAAAAATCAGTGTTTATTTATATACATATTTATGAATCCATGTCACTTCACGAGGATAAGAACCAATTGTAGAACTTGGGGTTGTACTGGAGTGTGGCACACACATCCAGCACTCGTGATAGCTTACTTAGTACCGATAGATATTTTGCCACATCAAGCAGCATGGACCCTTGTCCAAGTCTACTGGCAACATGTAGCTCCTCCTCAGTGAGAACCTTATCAAACAGAGATTTTTCTTGGCTAGGTTCAGCCAAGTCTGTACCCCGAATGGCAGTCAGCACTCGAAGGGAAGTTGGTGCCACATAGGTTGGGTCCCTTTGGGATCGCCATTTGGCCAATCGCTCCTCAGAGAGCCCCTAGTTCGGCCATTGCAACGTGGTTCTCACACCAACGCTGTTCAAATTGATTTCGGCCCTTTGTTAGTCGCTTTAGTTGCTCTATCTCTAAGAGATTTGGTTGGCAGAGCACATCATTGAACGTGACAATTAAGCACAGTTCGTCGGCTTCCTCGTCAGAGATGAGTCACATGCATTCATGCAGGAGCCTGTCGTAGTGCTTGTTAAGATGTTCTTGCTCTTCCTAGGATAGAGGAAAGGGCAAGTAATCTCCAAGCTGCTCCTTGGGGATTGTGCCCACATCCCCAAGGATGTAGACTCGTGCGAACACCCTGAGCTTAGCATCCAACTCAGCTAAGCATTCTGCGATACTTCTATGTTCAACGAGGGCTTGCTCGGTTGCCATCTCATGCAAGGTTCTAGGAGTTTGTCCAGGCTTTAGCATAGCTGGGGGTTTAGGCCTATATGAGCAAGATTGGTCAATGCTAGGATTGCTCATGCTCTTGGGGTTTCCATGTTTCTCTTGAGGCTTCATTATTGTGTCATGGTTCTCCTTGGGTGTGACTGGTGTAAATTCGTCATCCCGTCGTGACAGTGTTGTATCCACTCTTGATTGGTCGATGTGAGTTCTATTGTCAATGGATTGAGTGTTGAAAGCAACTGTTGATGGCAACAGCTGCTTTGATTTTTCAGAGCACACGGATGTGTCTGAGGTTTCACCGCTATTAGGAGAGACATCAATGGATTCACTGGTGGATAGACTTGATGCTTTATTCCCTAGCTCTCCAGCACTCTTGGTCTCAACGTTCTTGGGGTCCACAACCACCTGTGATTGCTGTTGTCTTCGTTGTTTTCTCCTCTTTTTCCTGGTCAGTGAAGGTGCATCTCTCAATGACTCAAGACCCTGCGCTAGGTCAACCGTTGATGTGCTTGGTTGGGCCTCAGCATTCTCTTTCTCTAGTGTGTCCTTATGGGACATGGCCGTGGCCTGCTGAATAGCCTCGCTAGGTTGTGAGAGCACAACTACCTCCCTTTTCAAAGAGTCTAGCTCTTCAGCCAACTCCCTTGAGTTTAACTCCTCCAGCCTAGGCTTTAGGCACTTTGAAAGTGTTGGAGTTGTCGAGGAAGTTCATTGCGACACCTCCTCCATAGGTAAACCACTAAGGACATGTTCCGCAAGGGGTGTTGTCACGGCCAAAGATTGTGACTGTTGTGGTCCCTGATTGGAAGTAGTGGTGGCTAGTTCAGTGGACTGGCTACCATTGGTAGACTACGGTGTCAAGTCCTTAAGCAGATCAGAAGTGGTCACATCTCTTGTTGCCCTTTGAGCATTCATCTGTATAGATCGAGCATGAGTTGATCTGGTCACATTGGGTTGCACAGGCATATCCTTGGGCCAAGGGCTATGGCCAGTGTCATGTTTCCCCTCTTGGGCATTTGGAAGCTTTAATGGAGACATAGGTTGGGAGTGAGCAGCCGCCATCGACGACCGTTGTTGTGCTTCCTGTGTCTGTTTGGAAAAAGAGGATGTAGGAGATCTAGGACTCTTAGGTGGACTTGGCACTGGCTGAATGATTTGCTCGAGGCTATTAGATGATTGTGCCATTTGCTTTGTTGAGCGATCAGCCTTGCCCTGAGCAATGTTGTGCCTATGATGCCTGTTATCCTCTTGGAAAATCAAAGGCTCTTTAGGTACTAATGGCTTTTGTGCACGCTCCATTGCTACATATAGCATCTGCTTATTAAGCATGCTAGGCTATGGCTCTTTCTTTTGAACACTCATGTCTGGTTTCTTGCCTCGAGACCTAGAGTTTCTCTTAGATTTCCTCTTGTTCTTCATTGCTTTTGATGCAACCTTGCCTTCAGCTGATAGAGATTGTCTAGCAGGGGATTTTGGTACCCAAATCCATCGATTACCTGCATAATACCCTTGAGCACGTAGCAACGCTTTGGATATCCATCACGGCATTGTGCTAACCCTCCATCGATGCCTGCGTCTATAAGGGTTGGGCTTCTTTTGGGGTCTTCTACGATATTTGTAAGTCCAAAGCCCATCCTTGGCATTGCCTCTTGACCTTCTTGTTTCAGGCCTGGCCTCACTCACTGGTTCTCGTTGTTCGACCTGTGCTTGTATCAATTTTTCCAACAAGTCCTTGCTCTCGTTAGTAGGCTTGATTATTATGTCAGCACCTTCATTGACTTTCCCTCAAGGTTTGATGAGGTCATCCTTGCTAAAGGTTGTGACTATCCTCACACCCGGTAGTGTCAGGTGTATCCTATGTGCTACATAGTTGGCCTCACACTTGATCGCCCTTTTGAAGGGTCTTCCTAGGAGGGTTTCTTTCCCGCAGCTCTAGCACTATTTGGAGGAACATGAAATAGGGTAGGCAAGCTTTCTGTTTCAATTGTTGCAGGGATTTTGCACTTCCCTATGAGTGCTTGTGGGTATCCCCCATAAGGGCTAAGAGTTGCACTAGTCGGTGTGAGTTCTGGTTGGCCTAGTAGGGTCCATGATTCATAGGTCAAGATGTTAAAATCTGCTCCTTCATCAATCAGAGCATCAATAGTATGCTCTCTTTTCGTGGTGAGTTTGACCCTAAGATAAGCAGGTGGTACTATGTCTTCATCTTCCGGGTCTTGGCTTGTAAATTTAAGCCTTCTGACAGATGCCCTTGAGCCGCCACATGCATGACCAGACGTGGATTCTCCACCAATGTCTTCGGTCGTCTGTGCAGTGTTGCTCAAGGTACATCTCTCGTCAAGAGTGTCATGTCTAGTCATCCTCGCATTGATAGCTTGATGATGCGGCATTTTACTTCGACTAGACGCAGTTTGAACACAATGTACATGTGTTCTTGTGGTGTGGCCTTTTTTCCCTGGATGGCTAGATTGGCCCGTTGAGGTTCTAGGGTCTCTGTTTCTCTCTGTTCGGGTATGGGCTTTTGGTTGCTCTTTTACAAGTGAGGACCCATGCTCGTGTAGAGCCATTACTACACTAGGGTCTAATTTGGAGGACCTGTCACGGTGCGTGTTTTCTCTCCAACCTACTTGGGGGAGGTGTGGAGGGGGCAGAGTCCCCTCTGTGGGGGTCCGGGGGGAGGGCAGTCCCCCCGGCTTGCAGGGCCGTTACGGTAAAAGCCATGCACAATTTGGAGGACCTTTTATAGCCAAATTCTGAACTACGTGCTCTAAATTTTAGCCCAATGACGGATCTGTGATGTGCCTTTAGCTCTACGTAGCCTTTGGGGTCAATTTAGAGGTTTAGATGTGTCAAAATTTGTGTTTTAGATACCTGTCCGATTTTGACAATTTTTTGTCCGATTCTCAGATGTCCGATTTTCAGGAGTCTGATTATCAGAATCGGACGTCCGATTCTGGGTGGTCCGATCGGCCCAGTGGTCCGATCTTGGTCACGTCCGATTCTAGGAATCGGATCGGAGAGGGTGGTCTGATTGCTTCGATCGGACGAGCATCCGATCGAGCAGGATGGTCCGAGAGGTCCGAGTTCGAGTGTTCGAGTGGTCTGATTTTCAAAATCGGACGGGATGGTCCGAGTGGTCCGAGTCCGAGTGTCCAAGTGGTCCGATTTCCAAAATCGGACAGGTTGGTCCGAGTGGTCCAATCGGATAGGATGGTCCAATCGGCCCGAGCGTCCAATTATGGACTGGTCTGATTCTGGGTGGTCCGATTCTGGGACTCGGACAAGCTGGTCCGACTATGCAGCCGACGGCCCGCGAGTTGCACGCGATGCCTCTAGGCTGACGTCTACTACACCGAATCGTCCAGCGCCTTCCAAATAGATGCAAGACACTAGAAGGGAATGCCAGACATGCCTGGAATCACTGTGGTGCTCAAATCAAACGGCACTCCAAGGATTTGTGCCCCTATTTCCCTATTTTAGCCTCTTATACAGCAATAGAAAACCCTATTGTTTGCTTCTTTTTCTTTGTTTTTTCCTATCCTAAATGCATACAAATCACAAAGTAATCACCTACACTACTCCAACATGCTTTTCCAAATCCAAAAAACCAAAAACCTACTTGCTAAGGAGATCGAATACCTCTTCAAACTCCCTCGTTTCCTACCTATCTACCTCAAGGACCGGTTCGGGGAAAACCCTACTCCAATGCTCGATTCAAAGCGTGCAAGCGCTCAAGGCTTGAATCCGTTGGTCCCGGCAACGGAACCAAAATGTGGGAGCTTTCGCTCAACTGCCAAGACCCACGGATCACTTATTGTTTCAAGCATTCCAAGCCGAGCACTAATGGCTACCTCTCACATAGCCGACGCGCCATCCACATCTACGGGTGTAGTGAGCTTACCTCCATGCCGTTCGAGTTACCTCCTCTCCCGCGCACTCCAGTAGCTCCATGATCCAAGTACAAGCTTCAAGCAAGCTCCATCCTCAAGCTCCACGCTCCAAGCTCCATTGCCGCGAGCAAGAGAAGAGAAGAGAAGAGAAGAGAAGAAGAGAGGAGAAGATGGAGAGCTTCTCCTCCTTGGTCCCTCACCCTCACACACTCACTCCCTCACACTCTCATACTCCCTCTCTCAAGCACAAGCTCAAGCAAGCAAGAACAAGAAGAAGAAGAAGAAGAAGAGGAGAGCTACTTTTGGCCACACACAAGAATGAGCTTTTCATTCACTTTTCAACTTTATATACAAAAACCCTAAATCCCTTTTGGGTGGTCATCCCCTTTTCCCCTTTTTTACATGGTCGGCCGTAGAATAGGCCCCTTTTTCCCATTGTCCTTCTATCTTCCTAGCTTCCTTTCCACCGCCCGTCTACATTTACAAATTGCACAGGTGAGAGCCCGGCGCTCCTTGAATTAAACCATGATGCGCTTGCGCTCTTTTACAAAAGTTTTGACTTGCGCTTTTCCTTGTGCGCCTTTCTCCCTTATTTAGGACTCTTCTCCTTATGCGTCTTTGTCTTCTGTTTCTCTTTGCTTTGGCCTTTGTCTTTGTCTTCTGCTTTAGCTTTTTCGGATTTTCCACCTTCGTTCGTTTGAGGGTTAACAGAATGGAGCTAGCATGACTACAAGAATTGGTGAGGAAACCAATGTGACCGCATGTCCAATGTGTGCATTGTGGTGGCAACCACCTTGCAACTCAGTGCCAAGATCCTAGATCTAGGCCTTGCATGAATTGTGGTAGGGTTCGACCATGATGCCATGAATTGTAGGTTGCTTAGGAGATTCCCCCATGTTTAGAAGTACAATTTGCCATACCTAGGGAACCGGCTGCCAAATTTCTTTGGCAAAGGAGCCTAGCTGGTGCTCCCAACACCAAACAATGCAAAACCAGCCATCCCTAGGATGGTGGAGATCAACCCAATGGGCATAACTAGGCCACCAGGGCCCTACGTGACGCACCCACCAAGTGATGCTCCAATCCATTATGTGGAGGAGCCTGACGAAGATGAATCCTACATGAACCCTTGTGTCTCATATGACAAAGAGAGCAATCCAGTCATGATGGACTATCAACCAGTACCAGTTATGGTGTTAGGTAGAGGTAGGGAAAGAGGATTTGTAGGGCCGATCCAAGATCCAATCTCCTATTGGACTTGCGATCACCTGGGCCATATCTCATCATGCTGTCCAGACAGAGAACAAGAGAATAAGGAAAAAGCCGACCTCAAATGTGTCTACTGTGGCATCACTCACCTCTTTGCCAATTTCCCTAGACAGAAGCCATCCCCTAGCTCGGCAATCATGCCATCAGTACCCTTGGGGTTGTTTGGAGTCAAGACATTCGACAGCGAGGATATACCCATTCCTCTAAGTGTCATGACCAGAGCATAGACGAAGCAGGCAGGCATATCACTGCCAGGTCCCAGTAATTTAGATGCAGCCTTAATAGGAAAGAAGAGTCGAAGGAGAAGGAAGAAAAAGACGAACGCAAAGTTCACACTTAAGATTGAGGGTGCGACAACTCTAGTGATCGGAAAGAAAGTCACGGATGCAGAGGCAGAGACTACCACTCCAAAGATGGTAGAGAAAGGAAGTGCCAAGGAAGGGGAGTATCCCCACCCTAGGCACCAACTCGAGGCAATAGCCAAATTCATGGAGTGGGTGAAGGAAGCCCAGGAGCACCTCAAGGACGCTAAGCCTATCTTAGAGGACGAGATCGAGGATCTCCCTAGCATGAGCACGCCAGTCTCTCCTACATGACCAAGGTCAAGAGATGCACGCATGCAATAGGCAGTGCCTCCAAGGCCAAGTTTAGATGCTACGAGCCAGTCAATCAATCAAGACCAATGGCCAAGAAGCACAAACCTAGGAGATAGGCAAGAAACCAGCAACCTCTTCATGACGTTAGTGACTACCCCAGTGACTCTGAGTTTAGGAGACTTACTCAAGAAGCACCCCACGCTATGGCAGGAGTTGAAACACGAGGTGAAAGAACCAATGGAGCATGTTACAGTTGACTTCTTGCAGGATCACAATGCAGTCACGTAGATACCCAGCTTGATGCTACACTCAGTGCCAAAGTCACTACACGTCAATGCCTTTTGGGAAGGCATTGAGATGCACGCAATCTTGCCTATCCTAGCCCTAGGAGAGGTGACACGGAAGGGAAACATAGATACTGGGGCAGGAGTGAGTGTGTTGAGCCATGCTGTGCTCCAGGCTTGGGAAAATCCACGTGTCGAAACAGCTAGGTTCAACGTCACTCTAGCCAATGGAATGAAAGTAAGGCCATTTGGAGTCTTAAAGAATTGGCCAGCAAATATCACGAGTGTCCAGTTCTCTATGAACTTCATCGTCATGAAGGGAGTGGACTACAGTATTCTTCTAGGCCGATCCTGGATGCGATCCTGGATGAGGAACGCTCGAGTTGTCGAAGGGTGAGGAAACGGTCTAATCTTCTTACGAAACCAAACGAAAGCAGTGAGGGTCAAGATGGACACTTGGAAGACGATCCTCATCGACCTAGATGCCATCTCTGCCATGCTGAAGGGCAACGCATCAGTAAGGAAGTCTTATGGCCTTTGACCAAATACATCCCTTTCCCTGAGGATGAGCAAGATTGGATGCACGACCTATTGACCATCGATCTCCCATTCTCAAACAAAGAGGAGATGTACAAACAAGCTGCAAAAATTGCGAGCCTGTCAAAGAAGGAGCCCACAATGCGACTCTGCATGATGGCCTCGAGCTCAAGCAGCCAAGCAAGGCCTATAACAAGGGGCTTCGGTCAATTCACCTTCAAGCACATGCTGAATCTAGATGAATCCATCCTGGAAGAGCCAGCTATAAAGCAGTTGGTGGACAAATTTTCCCTTCGGAAGTACATGGGGAAAGTAGGGCAAGCAGTTGACTACAGCATGTGCGCAGAGTTCTTGAGAAGCTTTGATGATGCAAGAAAAAGAAACTGCAACACAATAACAATCAGGACAACAGGAGGAGAAGAACGCCAAGTGGAGGTGCCCCTAAGTGTTGCAATGGTGGAGAAGGCCCTAGGTTTGGTCCCCAAGAAAGAAAAACTCCATCGAAGAGACGTGTATGCAATGCTGGGTATGAATAAGAATGATGTGCACACAGTGGATGGGATAAGTCTGGCAGACATCCCAAACACAGAAGTGAGAATGCAAGCAAAGATGGCCCATGCCCTCTTCTTGGGATAGAGTTACAATGCATTGATGAATAGGATTGGCATACCATTGCTAGAGAGCATAGCCATAGGGTCCCCTGAAGAGCTGGATTGGAATGGGTTTGCCTTAAAAACCAGCAAGACCTCGACTGTCGTCCTAGCCACAACTGTAGCGCCAGCAAGAGGGGAGTCTCTAGCCTCAATGGCCAAATCAACGCATAAGAAGCCTGCCTCCAAGGCCTCCACGATCAGATTCGGCGGAGTCTTAATGGCTATCATCCAAGAGGCCATAAAGGGAGTAGAAGAAGTTGAGGAGGAGGTAGGAGAGACACCCTAGCAGTCGCCATGCCCTGATGTAGAGCAATCTAGTGAGAGAACCATCGGTGACAAGGGAGGGCAAGAACTGCAAACTACCCAGAAGAAGGCCAAGGCACAAGAGAAAAAGAAAGCCATGAAGCTGCATCAACAAAGGAGAGAGGAGATGACAAAGGAAGAATGGGCGGTGCTGAAAAGAGCTCAAAAAGAATCCAAAAGGATGGAAGAAGAACGAAGGCAAAAAGAGGAGGAAGAAATGAAGAAAGTGAGAGAAGAATCACAAAGAGCTAAGGAGGAGAGGAAAAGAAGAGTGGAAGAAGAGGCGGAGGAGATAAGGAGAAAGGAGGATGAAGACATGGCGAAGGCCATGCACATGTCTATAGAGGAGACCCACGGCCCCAGAGAAATGGCCACCTTGAGCCCAGGGTATGATGGCAAACCAAGCGACAGCGCTGAAGCAGCCCCAATTGTTGCAAGAAAGGGCAATGCCCCATTGCATCCCCTTTCTTCGACTCTCACACCTCAAACCGCCGCCACCACCTCCACAACACAGGAGCTAGTTCCTACCATGGACACCACTCAGCTCATGTCCATGATGCAATTTCTAGTCATGAAAGTACAAGAGATAGTACCAAGGGCAGGAGCCAAAAGGCCGGTTGCAGCAAATGCCAAGTCAAGGCAAGACCCAAAGCGGCAAAGGTTGGAAGCATCCACCACCACAGCACCACCAACAATGCCCTCGGCTGCGGACTATGATGCCTATGTAGTTGAACTCCTAGCCTAGCTAGAGAAGGCTAAGGAAGAGAAAAAGGTCACGGCTATAGAACTAGAGGTCGAAAGAGAAGTTGCCACGGCTCTAAGGCTAGAGATAACATGGAAAGCCGGGAGCATCAGAAAGAAATTCAAGGCTTGAAAGAGCAACTCAGTGCCAAAGAAAAGGAGGCACAAGAGAATGAATATCACCTAAGGCAAAGGCTAGAGGATGAATCCCAAGACCTAGTGGCAAAGTAGCAGCCACAAGTTGCTCATCCAATAATACGTTGAGCTACAACAACGAATGGCACAGGTGGGAGCTATATATGCAGAACTACATGAGAGCCAATGAGAAGGAGACCAGACATCAGAAGAATGACACCAAGAATAGGAGGATGCCTTGGTATTCAGGCTGTGGTCGAAAATGGAGGAGCAAGGAAGGCAAGAGAGAGAGATAGGAGTCATGTCGAAGGAGAAGGAAGAGGCCATAGAAAAAGCCACTGGGAGCCTGCGGGACAACCTCCGAAATGCCTAGCAGGAAGTGGGGGGACTAATGGCCATGGCCATGACTGAAACAAAACTGCACCTAGTGGAGCTAGAAAGCCACGTGCAAACTACTGAAGATCTATCAAAAAGGCTCGCAAAGGCCCACCAACAGTTCTTTGTGGCTGATCAAGGTAGAAGAATAGCTGAAGAGCAACTGAGCCGCTGGGATAAAGAGAAGACCCAAATGCCAAAAATGTGGGATGAGCAGCAGTAGGTGGTAATGATGTTGTCTCTCTCAAGAGATGGAAAGGGGCAAGGAAGATCTGGAAGAGAAGGCACAATAGTGGGAGAGGCACAACTTTGAAAGAGTGCGAGGGTTGACAGAACGTCTGGCAATGGCAGACTGCGAGAGGGTGCTTGTAGAATCTAGAGCTAAGGCCACTAAAGCATACTCCAACACACAAAGGCAAGCCTTTTTTAGCATTGTGCTTCATGTCACACAAGTTGAAGTTGAGGATTTGGTGGAGAGAATGAAAAGGAAGTTGGAATTGACAACCAGAGATTTAAGGTATGGCCTGCAAGAGCCCGCACTCCCAACCAGCACATGCATAACCAAGGAGTAGCAATGAAGCTACTTGAGACTAGCCAACCTCTCTACCAATGAGCTCAGGAAACTTGGATTATTCAAGGAACAAGAGCAGCCCCATCCACCCCTAATCCAACCCACAATGGAACAAGACATCGAGAAAGGGCTTGACTTCGAGCATGCATTCGAAGAAGAATTGCAAATCAGAGAGCCAAATCCCCCCTTGCCTGATCTACCCCAAAAGAGCAAGAGGGTGCCCAGATTCCTGAGAGTGTTATTGTTGCAAGAAGAAGAAGACACGAACTTGTGGAGCAAGCCCAGCAAAGAGTGCAAGCACAGCCACAGCAACTTCCTAACAAGCCCATGCCACTATGCAAGGATCACCATCCCATCAACTAGTCACAGGAGTTGACTATTTGGCAATAGTGGGAGCTCCAATCCAACCCTTCAAGTTCTCCTTCCTTTACCCACAAGCCTTGGACCGAGTCTTATCCCTAGAGGTAGTGGAAAGTATCATTCGTTTGGGCAATACTCTAGCAAACCGATGAATCGAGGATCAGAGCATCGTAATCACACAATGGAGGCAAGAACCCATGGACTATTGGCAGGATAAGGTCTATTAGGTTTCCAAAACCATCGAGGTTACGGGGCGCAACCAAAGTGGCGAAGGAGGATTTGGGACACCAATTTTGATACATAGATGGTCTTTTGCGGCACGCTATAGGAAGAATGGAATGATCCTACCTACATGCCCTACCCTCACAGACACGGAGTGGATTACGACAACGGGTGTATGGTAGGTACGACTTCCTAAAGATCTACAATGTCAATGCAGCAACTCCCAAGAAATGCATGACCTTTAGAGCAAGGGACTTGCACCCATCCATAAACCGCTTCCTCAAGGATTTCTCTTCCTGCCTAGACCCAACCTTCATAACTACTTGTAATTACCTTAAGACCATTAGGTTTTTGTTTAAACAAAAGCCAGCACAACTGAGAAAGCCCACCTTCCCCCACTCTTTTTTTACATTAAACTAGGAATAGATAGTTGTGTTATGGCTAGGCTCATGATTAGGATAACCTTGCTTCCCTCATTTTGTATGAGGATCCTTGAAGACATGAGCAATAGCCACTTTATGAGGTGCAATCATCATTTCTTGTCAACCACACTTCTTAATGCAAAGGCTAGCATCAGGAATACCTGCAAAGCCGTGTCTTTTTTATTAAGTCCCTAAGACCACCTCGTGAATCATTTGAGAAAGATCAGGGTAGAGCCTAAGAGCACCCCTTGCATCAAAATGCCTGCTACATCTACTCAAAAAAAAGGAGAAATAAAAAGAAATAAAAAGTGGAAACACTGAACCCCCCCAAAAGCACCTTGAGTGCCACAATCACTGCGCTAAGGGTTTCCATACCTAGCCCCATCCCCCACGACACATGCTTAGGGCACATCAAGGGCATGACATACCTAACAAGGTAATTCTTGCCTATGGTTTGGCCCATCACCCTAAGCCCCCTGCACCGCACCTGCCTTATGCACAAACTAGGTCCTCAAGTGTGGGACACCACTGAGGGCTTAGACCCATCTCTTAGTTCCACAAGCACGGGCACCACACACTCCATGGTAAGGCAAAAACACCCCTGGGTATTGCGCCTTCTTTACTTTCTGGGTACAAACAAAGGCCCCGACCACCAGCTCCAGAGGCCCCATCATCCATGTAATGCACTCCCCATCTTATGCAACATATCACCATGCAAGCACAACAAAGCAAGGGGCAGATGCAATAGCCCCAGTCGAAAAGTCAATGAAGAAGCTCATTTGGAACAACGCAAGAGAAGGCAATCGTGGAGGGCCAGTAGAGGGATCCCTCCAACCCGATGTTCCATTCTAGTACCATAAATCCCTCCAACTCACCTCCCAGCAGTGCCATGGAATTGGCACTCAACTAGGAGGGGGTAATGTTTCCTGTAAAGCAAAGGAAGTGAAAAATGAGGCATCAAGAGGAAAAGCGCAAGGCAAAAAAAAGGAAAAGGTGCCTTACAAGAGAGTGTGCCCGGGAACAACCACTAGAAGTACAAGACACAACCACGAAAGCCACAAGAAGCCAAAAGCAAGAAGGCGCACCTTTGAATATAAAGGCACAGCCAAAACCTTTGTAAAAGAGCGCCAGGCTCCCTCGTGTGCAATTTGTACTGGCCATGTAAGAAAAGGGGGATAAGGGGATGATTGCCCAAAAGGGATTTAGGGTTTTGTATATAAAGTTCAAAAAGTGATGAGAGCTCATTCTTGGTGTGTGGCAAAAAGCTTCTTCTTCTTTTTCTCTTCTTCTTGCCTTCTTGTGTGCTTGAGTGAGGGAGTGAGGGAGTGTGAGAGAGTGAGGGAGTGAGTTTGTGAGACTGAGGGATCGAGGAGAAGAAGCTCCCCATCTCCTCTCTTCATCTTTTTCTCTCCTCTTCTCTTCTCTTGTCTCATGCGGCTATGGAGGATGGAGCTTGACGGAGAGGGATTGAAGTTGCTCAAGCTTGCATCGAGGATCGTGGAGCTACAGGTGTGCAAGAAAGAGGAGGGTACTCGATCGAGCATCAAGGTAAGCTCACTACACCCCATGGGTAGGGAAAGCATGTTGGCTATGTAAGAGGTAGCCATGGTTGCTCGGCTTGAAACGCTTGACCAATAAACGGTCTGCATGTCTCGGGGGTTGAGCTAGAGAGCTCCCTTTAATGTTGGATACCAAATCTTACAATAATCTTAGATTTTTGCTTTGATTTTCTTATCCTCTATAAGTATTATCCAAGGGAAAACGTGAGAGAATGGGAGAGCTTCTTTCCCATTGTTTGGTTGCTTGAATCCTTACTCCTTCTCCTTCACCTCAATCTCCAAAATTAGCCTCTATCAATGGTGCAACTCTAATATCATGTCACGAATCACATGGTGGGAGGGACCTGCTTGAGTTATTGCACTAGACACGCATCATATGTAGTACTAGGAGAAGCTCATTCAAGAACACAATAAGAGATATGGAAGCCAAATCATTTTCTTGTTGCTTTCTTCTTTCTTCTTTTTCACACAATAGAATGTACACAAAGTATAGGTAAGCTACAATATAAAAAAATTTGGCCTACTAAATCAAATAGTACATAACTAACTATACTAATCGACTAGCACATAACTATGCCAATTGTAGGTAAATGTAACTAATAAAATATAACAAATGATGGGTTTGTTAGGCCAATGGAGGATCATAACAGCCATCGATTTGCTAAGTGTAGATGTGCGAAAACATCTAACTATGTGATCCATCATCAATGTTTGTATGTATTAAGCTTGCCATCTCAACAAAAGGGTCTAATGTTATACTCTAAACTCTCCCATTGGGGGAGCATCCTCCCACTTTCCACTCACAAACCCAAATCATCTTTAGTTATCTAAGCACAACATACAACACAATGTCTAAACATGTAAAAACAACTTCCTTGATTAGCCCATTAAATAGGGTTTCTTGAAATGCCCTTTACGTATATGTACAAAAGAAATGCAAATAGCCATTTAAAACAATTTCTTTTATTGAAAAGCAATACATACAAGTTACTTCTTCTAGAGCAAACAATTAGCTCTTCTTAGTTTCACCCTGCCCTCATCTAGACTCAGGCTTTCTAATGCCTACCACATTGGACTTGTGGAGATTTTTTCTCCATCCTAGGATCAGCCATGGGCCTCATTAGTTCCCATGCATTCATAAGAGCAAATCTTTTTGGGTGGGGACCTCTTGCCTTAGATATTGATTCAAGTTTTGGGTAGTTATTCTTAGCTCTTAGTGGGAGTGCTTTGGGTGAGGACCTTAGGGAGGTACATCATTGAGATCATTCATGTTTAACTAGAATCAGTGGATCTATCAACCAAGAACAAGGCAACCAAGCTTGAGTAATCATGGAAAGTAGTCCTTTCCCAATAGTTCCTTATCGGTTTTCTATGACTTGGTAACAATGCTTTTCAAAAATTATTAATACCACTCTAAGGATCACTTTCAATACCTTATAAATATAATGAAATCACAAACTTTGTCAAGCATCTCTTTATGAAGATAACAAAGACCAATCCTCAATGATTTATAATTCTAACATGGATGTTTGACCTCAATAGCATTTTATAATCTCCTAAGTGTTTTGGCCCCTTTCCCAATGTTCCTTTACATCTATTGATTGAACCTCAAATAGTTCTTAACGTTCAAAGCATGTTGAATTTTCCCCTTTTTCTCCTAGATTGATTTTTACATATTTGAATTTAAGGAACATTTGGGTCCTTATATATCTTGTTACAATGGTTATATTTCAAAAAAGTTGTCTACATTGTTGGATAGCTTAATTAGCCGTGCTTATATTTTGAATATGTAATTGTTGCTTAAACCCTATTTTTCATAGATTTGAATGATTGATTAATCTTTTAAGGTTCCATGCTTCAATTAGGTTTTTTGGCCTTAGGCCTTGTTCTAACGATGGTTGCATCATTCTAAGTGTATTTGAATTTAAAAAACTATTTGGACTCTTCTTAAATTAATTAAAATTTTCCATTGACTCCTTTTAACTATTGAATAATTTAGCTCCTTTTATCCACTAAGTTTTCCTTTAGGGTTCAATGAATTATGCTAATGTTAGGACATGAGTTTAATAATTTTTAACAAATGGATTATTTTTAAACCATTTTGCAATTCTAATTGTGGTCTTATTTTTGCCCATTTGTAGTCTTGCTATCAAGTAAAATTGAATATACTTAATTTGTTTGATTATTATTGTCGTTTAACTACTACATGGCTTTTCTAAATGAATTGACAACTCTCCACCCAGATTTCACGAGTCAATTGTGGCTGTGCCAAAATTCCCAAAAGGAATTTAAGGATAGCCTTGTGGCTTCCATGTGTTTATGAGGTGCTATCTTTGATTGTATTGATGTTGTTGAGAACTCGACTTGATTGTCAAACTCCCCTTTTTGCCTCCCTTGGTCTTTGGGAATGTAATGTCCCCATTATTTAGTTTATTTTAATAAGCAATGTGCATATACATTCCAAAAATTGATTTATGTTGAAAGTAAAATGGTAAAGATTGCATATTTGAAGATAATTGATGAGGTATTATATGGCAATTCATGGAAGGAAGGCTTGGGAAACCCTCCCAAGACAAGTTTATTAAAACTATGTTTATAGTATAGAACAAGAAAAAGAACTAGCCTAGTGAATAGTCACTTGACAGTTAAGTGCACTTGGGTGATGACACTGCCAGGATGGGTGACCTCCCGAGAAGCTTTCCCTACAAGCTAGTGGGAGCTTCTCGTGCGTAGCCAACGATGTTTATAAAGCCTTTGTAGCACGTTGCCAAGTATGCCAAGGCCAAGATGCCAAGGTCTATGCCGTCTTGGTTGCCGCCTTGGTCACCAGCCTTGGAGTGACACCTACCAGATGACACAATGCATGGTACTCGTCGTATATTCTTATCTTTATCTCCATGCTACGTTCCAAAAACAAAGCCCCCTCTTTGATATTATAGACGATATCATCGAAAATGCTAAAAGGAAGCATTCTCTCTTTATCCCCCCCCCCCCCCCAATTACTATATAAACAGGGATAGAGTGTCACGTCAGAACAACAACCCATGTAGAAGTCTCTCTGTTGTTGATGCGACAAAGCTTTACTACTACAATCAATCGAGCCTCTCTCTCTCCACACCTACGCAGAAGCACTGCTCAAATCCATCAAGCTTCTTCCATGGCTCCCAAGAGACATCGAGATGTTGGTGAGGTCATACTCGCTCCCCAATGCAAGGAAGTAGTCGCTACTGAGGGAACTCAACATGAAGCTCAAGCACAAGCGGAAGTTGTCCCCGAATCCATTCAACCCGAAGGATCGGTTATTCCACAACAAACCGAGATTACGGTCATACCCCGTAATCATGATGGAAGGCCGAACGAAGATAATCATGTTTAGTACATAAGAAAATGATTTCTTTTAAGATATCTACAACTTTCCAATTTTTCTATTGCTTTTTTTGCATCTTATGATAGAATGAGGGATAAGTGTAATGTTAGAAAATGCCATAGGATAAGTCTCTTACATAGATTACGATTAGTTAGAACGTACTTAAACTTACAAAAACATGTTAGTATTCTTAATTGTTTTTTAGGAAAGAACGTTGAAATTGATGAGGGGGATAGATTCTATGCATCGCATACATTGACAAGTGTGTTAAAAATGTTTTATGGTTATGGCTACTTTTGGAATTGTGAATGATGAATTATGTCACTTCTGATTCCGTGCTTGTTAACAGCCAGATGAGTTGTGGATTGTGGTGGTTCGGGATGTTGGGGTCCCCAACCCAATGTTCCCTAACACTTTGTGGAGTGTGGAAAAACTCACCTGGGGGTGGGGGTCCTATGTTCCCCGAGGGAGGTAGGTGTTTTTTGTTTTTGATCACTCGAGCACCTAAGAGGGCAAAGGGCCGAGTAATAAGTGCCCCTACTATGTAGAACGGCTCTTGAGGCTCAAGGACGCTTAGAGGGGCATGAGCCAGTAAATTCTCTCTTGATCGCAGATGGCGCAGACGGAGTGCAATCCCATACAGCCCAATCCCGAGGGATTGGAAGATCCTATCCTAGGCTGACATTGTCTTTTTGTGGAAAGATAGTTTTGTACCACTCTGCAAAGTGATGGTTTTGCTTGTTATTATGAAATAAAGTATTTGATTTCCAAATTGTTTGTTATGTGAAAAATATTGAGTTTAACGATCCCAATTTAATTGAGTAATAAAATAAAGCTATTTTTTATATATCCAAAGAGCATGGTAGTATACTTTGCTAAGAAAACTAAAGCAAACCCAATCGAGAAAAGTGGGAGACTTTGATCCTGACGATAGAATGCCTATAGTTGGATGGACCCAATAAGTCGGGTAACTTTCCAACACTAGATAGAGCTGATTAAATCGTGACCCTCCCAATACCGAAAGGATTAGTTACCAAGTTTAACACCGTTTTAGGGGGTCAGAGCTGAGATTTTTCCTTATGGATAGGGGATCGAGTTACACTCTTTCCATCTCTCACTCTCTTTAAACCAAGTGCGGTGTTAACCTCACTCCTGCCCATTGATTGATTATAAAGTGGTCTTTCTTAGGCAGGCGTTAGATTGCTATTAGGGGTGACTTGTCCACGCTTCCCATGTGAAGAGATTTCCATATTCAACTAAGTCCTAGGTTTCCCAAGGGGAGAGTAGATGGTGATGTGCATGGATATGAATTTCAATCGACTATTAAGAGGACTCCTTTGGGTCCGTTGGAGGAGGCACCTCACAAGGAAGCAAGCTCACACAAATATGGTTTTAAGATTGTAATGGCAATGATATTAAAAGGAATGCTTTTATGTGTTTTGAATATGACAAAATTAGCTTAGGAGGATGGCTTTGAGATATAGTAACAAAAGAGGATTTGTTTGTGATACACAAAAAGGGTCCATATGAAATGGGGTGCATAGTGTATAAGTAAGATACCATACACTACAAAGAAGATAAATATAAAAACAAATGTAAGATAATTTTTAAAAATCAATCCATGAAAAGCTAAGAAAGAAAACTCTCAAAAGATTATATCCACTACCTCTAAGGTCTTAAAAGGCTATAGGGGTTCATTGATGGGTACCCTACATCTGCTGCCTTATATCTCTTTGGGGTGGAACTTTTGGGCATTGCTAAATGAAAACCAAAACAAAAGGGGGTGGGGGGAGGGGGGTGAGGGGAAACAAACATACAACACCTTTGATAAATGGAGAGAGAAGTTGCAATAATATCTTAATTAATCGGTTGGTAGCTAGATAAGTTGTTCCTTATGTCATGGTAGGCTTGCAACTCTAACCATAGAGATCATATCTAGTGGTGAAGTACTAGATATGTTTTCTTGATGTCTAGTGCTTGGTCTTGTAAAAGGAAGCAAAGTTATTCTTGCCACAGATATGTAGAAGGAAAGTAGTGCCATATTTCATTTATAAGAGAGATTTTCTTGTTGCCTAGCAACTATAGTACCTTTCTTCTTAGTGTGATTCCTACTTGACAAGAGTTATGCCATGCATGTCAGTGGGAGTGATTAGTGTAGTATTTAAATAGTTACGTTATGTTGTTGCTAATGTACAAGAAATAGATTTTTTTAAAATTAATATATATTAGTTTCTTTGTGTGTTTTTCAAATTGTTTAAAGATGATGTTGTGCTTGTAGGGAGGGGCAAAGTATGATTAATTTTTCAAACATTTGGCTATGAAGATTCCAAGGATTTTGAAGTTTTGAAGCTAGAAGCACTTCCAAACTTAGCAATTCATAGAAACTCATCAAAGCTAGTGAGGAAGGAATCTAAGGATGAAAATGGCACTTTTTAGATGTTTTTAAAGCATAATTAGTGAATAATTTGGAGATGATAATAAAATTTAAGAATGAAAGTTTGCATACATATTACATTGATCATGGGGATACTTTATTAATAATAATTTTAGATTACATATTTCAAAATAATATTTTAAAATTTTTATAAAAAATAAGAAAAGTAATATGTGAAAATAGAGAAAAATGTTCTTAAAATGCACTCATGCACGAAGGGTGAATTTGATGCTAGGTACCATCTACTTTTTTTGGTGTACTCCATAGATCCCAATGTCCAAAGGCACATTACAAATGGGTGGTGTGGTGAAGCTCACATTTGGTGAAGACATTTGCCAAGTTCAACCATCTCTTCCAATATCGTAATATGGACACAACCAAGCTAGTGAAGAGACTTGGTAGTACATACAATGTATGTTGTTTGATTGTCAAATCAATTACTCCATCTTTACTCTACTCCATGCCATCATAAAAATTCTCAATTTGGAAGTCTAATTGGGGGAATGGCATTAGAGTTTTTCATATAAGAGTAGGAGATTGGTATCTTTTATTTCTAGACTCCCATTTATTTCCAAAATAAATGTAGAATATACCATGTCATTTACATAGAGATACAAGGAGAGTGAATTTTCCAACAAAATGAGGATGATCCTTCCTATATAGAGTTATTGAATGAGTTTGGTTTGTTGTTTACGATGTGCTGCACCTTAAGTGTAAGCCACATGTTATTTCATTAGTATGTTGTCTACCTAGTGTCATTGCCTAGATTGGACCATAGAGTGTAAGCACCTATAATGCTTGTAATTGATTTTCCAAAAACACTACACACTTTTTTTTAGTGTTGTTTTCCAATGACTATAGACAATACACATGCCTTGCACTCAACACTCCACATCATTGATGATGAGGTCCTCGCAATTACCACATTCTCTAAGTGCAACAATGGAAGTAAGGTTGAGCATGCCCTTCTTTTGATTCAAAAGGTGAAGCACCAAGTACAATGGACAAAGCATGAATTTCCATTGCTCAACAAGGCAAAACAAGAGACATGCTTTCTACAACATTTAAAATGTAGCAATTTTATTGGCAATTTTATTCCACCTAAAGTTATTAATGTGACCATCAAGGAGAGCCTTTGAGGGATTCAAGCCAATGTGACTAAGATGCAACTTAGGCATGGAAAGTAGCCATAGATGTGATTACACATGCTAATCTCCATCAATGAGCCACGTATTAAGAAGTTTTTTTTGGGATACACACCAAAGAAGCATGTCCATTAAAGCATAAATATTGACATGGAAGCCAACCAAGACATTGTGTATCTCCTAAAACACAAACACATTCATTGCCACCATTAGTACATAGAAACACCCTTATGATGGACTCAATGGTGACTTTTGCATGCTATGCATATCATGCTCTTCTTCCACTTAGAGGAAACAATGCTCCACCTAGCGATCACTATAACCTAAGTAGTAAGATAATGATTATGTATGACCAAGAGCATCATGGGGTTTACTATGGAATAATCATGTTTTACCACTACCAAAATGATGATGGGGAGAAAAATTTTGATGTGTACCTCCTCAATGGAGATTTCACACATGCACTTGCCTCCAAACCATCAATGATCGATGGCCTTTTCTTGGTGGCCTAAATACTATCCATGGACTTGTATGCACATGCTTTACCCTAGCGGCCTAGATATTACGTTTCTCTTTGAAACACATGCTTTGTTGCTCCTATTTTGATTAACATGATCTAGCACCCGTTAGAAAGACTAGGTCACAAATACAATAATCCACCTAAGAGAGCATACCATAATTCTATCAACAATAACCCTCCATAAAGGGAAAATTGCCTTTCCACTAACCATACAACCTATATTAGCCCACCAAAAAGGCCAAATTGCATTTTTAGTAACACTTGCAATCTATGTTAACCCACCAAAAAGGCTAGATTGTAATTCCACTCCAGATTGCAATTCTAATAGCCCTTGGTTACCAAAGTTATCCAACCAAAGAGGCCAAATTGTTAATTTAGTCACACTGAATTATGATGAATATAGAAGTGGATTGAGTGCAAACCTGACAAGATGGATATGCTATTCTCAAACTATATCAAATCGAATATGCAAGACAAAATTTAGTATAATGAAACCCACCATAGATGTTGAGTTGCAAATTTAGTCAATGAACGATGATGAATGTTGAAGTGGAGTGAATATAGACATCAACAAAATGGAATTGATTGTTCTAAAAATATATCAAATTCATAAAGTAAACTCCATTGTTCGCAAACGATGCAAATTTTGTATAATAATGAATGAAACGGGCTAAGAGGGTTCTTCCAATATGAGTTGGAAAAAATACTCAATAATAGAGCACACCCCATTGAAGATCCATGACAACAAGTCACATCACTATCATACCTCTACACATCACTAATTATGAAGAAGCATTTGCACCATGCATGCAATCTCTCATTTAGCTCCAAGACATCCTTGTGAGTGATCCATGGTTTGCTTAGCTACCAATGCAACCAAATCACAAGGGACATCCAATGAGCCAGGGAAATCATTATCAACAAGGAATAAAATGACATAAGTGCTTACTACCCATTTCACTCGTGGCTTCTTTAGAATGTCTCCTTCCACCAACCCCCTAATGAACCCCATAAGGCAGCATCCATAAACTTATCATTCAAGTCGATTCCCTTCAAACTACTACATGTACAAATAATGATTGGCATCAAGCTACGACAAGAGACTACATATGGGAAAAAATTATATTGTTATCTAGAATGAAACGAACAATATTCTTTCAACGAAGAAACTAGACCATGATTTGATGCATAGACTATGACAAACAAAGACTAGTGACCCTACATTTAAAAAGTAGTTGACATAAAAGCACGATTGATTCATCACTAAACCTAAAAAATATTCCAATCATCATTGAACTTTAAAAACATTCCAATCGTCATTAAACCTAAAAAATATTCCAATCATTACTAGACCTAATAAATGTCCAAAGTAATATTACTAACTTGTGAATAGGTGGTAAGAACACAATTTTGGATCCAATATCAAAAATATTAACAATGTTCTTCAACGTGTTTTGCTTGGCATACAATTAATCTACTTCTTCAAAGAACAAGAGTCTCACATAGGATCAACCTTTTACAAGCATCACAAGGCATCGTGTGGCATGGTATATTCCATCCACAATGTAAATAAGTTCATGGATTGGGTTGAAGCCTTGTTCAATGACATGAATAGAGTCATTAGAGATTAATCAATTGCACAAGCTAATTTATGTTCTTAACTTAACTTGCACATGCTCCAATCTATGTAGATTCTTTAAGTTATGAAATTCAAACTTTAAAAAATAATCAACTAGTAGCTCCAATCTATGTAGATTCTTTAAGTATTCAAACTTTAAAAATTAATCAACTAGTAAAGTCATATGTAGTGGGAGCTCACGCTTAACCGCCAAGACCCACGGACCACTTATTGCTTCAAGCGTTTCAAGCGAGCTCTAATGGCTATCTCTCACCTAGCCGACGCGCCGTCGATCCTATGAGTGTAGTGAGCTTACCTTGATGCCGATACGAGTTGCCTCCTCTCTCGCACACCCCGATAGCTCCACGATCCTAGATGCGAGCTCAAGCATCCTCAAGCCTCCTCCATCTCCAAGCTCCATCCTCCATAGCTGCGCGCACGAGAAAAGAGAAGAGAAGAGAAAAAGAGAAGAGGAGATGGTGAAGAGCTTCACCCTCTTGAACCCTCACTCTCACACACTCACTCCCTCACACTCTCACACTCCCTCTCTCAAGAGCACCCACAAGCAAGAAGATGAGGAGAAGAGAAGAAGAAGAGAGCTCTTGTTAGCCACACACCAAAGAATGAGCTTCCATTCACTTTTTGAACTTTATATATACAAACCCTAAAAACCCCATGGGCGCCCATCCCTTTTTACATGACCGGTCATTGTGGCGAGGTCCCTTTTTCTAATTCCCTCTTCTTGCTTTATGCCTCTAGCCTACACCCATCTAATATTTTACAATTGGCACCGGAGGGAGCCTAGCGCTCTTTTACAAGAGTTTCCCAAGTTTTTTGAGGTGCCTTTCATTTAAAATTGCACTTTTTGCCCCGGCTTAGCTTTGGAGGTCACCTACGTGTCTTTGCTCTTTTTCCATGTTTTTTTTCTGCTTTTTCCTTCCTTTTTCCGCCATCTCAACTTGGGGTTAACATTACCCCCTCCTAGATGGGTGCCAGTCCCATGACACTTCTGTGTTGTTGTAGGTTGGCAGGCAATTGGCCAAGTGGTATAAAGGTGAGGGCCACTTGGAGACTCATGTGCTTGTGGAAGCTGTGAAATGATTTTTGTCAGAGAAGCCAAATGAATATTGTGTGGTTGACGGGGGCCTCCGAAGTTGGTGGTTTGTTGCTTTTTGTGATGCCTGAAAGGAGAAGATGTGGTGATGTTCCTAAGGGGAGTGCCTATCTCATTATGTTAGTGCATTGTGCTCGTGCTAGTGGAATGGGGAGGTGGGTCTAACTGCATGCAAGCCTGGGTGATGTCCCACACTTGAGGACCCCATTTGTGCCAAGGGAGGTGCGGTGCAAGTGGCTTAGGGTGACAGGTCTAACCATAGGCGAGTGTTACCTCCCTAGGTATGTCCTGCCCTTGATGTGCCCTAAGCGTGAAGTGGGGGAGCAAAAGGGCTAGGGGGTTAGGAGTGGAGTCGACTGACAGAAGCCACTAGGCACGCCTAACTTGAGAACCCCTAGGTGCAGTGATCGTGCTTTATGTGGTGGTAAGTGCTTCTACAAGTGGGCTATGTTGTCCAGTCAGTGGAGAGTGTTTTTCGTGCTTTTCCTTTCATGCTATTATTTTCTTCGCTTTTACTTTACTTTTCTTTTCTTTTCTTTTTTATTTTTTCTTTTTTTTTGAAGTTACGGTAGTGGAATGACAGCCAGCACCTAATTCTCTTCATTTGAATGAGGAGGGGAAAGGGGTCGGATGGATTTGCTCAAAAATTGGTAGCTTTGCATGTATCCTTTCAGATTCATGCGGACATGGAGAGAGGTGGTGGAGAAAAAAGGGTGATTGCATCTAGTAAACTGGCTGTCATTCATGTCTTCTACGAGGGCTAGGCAAAAAGAGGGGAGGAGACTAGCCCTCATTGTTAGACGAGCCATGGAACAGCTGTCAATGGCATTAGGGTCAAAGAAGAGGGGAGGCAGGCCACGCTCTTGTGGATTCGGGTCCTGCTTAAGTAATAGCTTAAGTAATCTAAGGTAGTTACATGTAGTTACAAAAGCTGGATCGGGGCATGAAGAGAAATTTGCGAGGAAGAGCGTCATAGAGTCATCTAGGCTTTCTGAGTTAAAGAGGAGGGCATGTTCGAAGGATACTACATTGGAGTTATAGATAATGGGAAAGTCATAACACCCGTGGAGGGTGGCATCAAAATCCACAGCTACCCTTCGAGGGTATGCCATGTATGTGGGGTTGTTCCTCTCGAAGGGCAGCGTGTTATAAAACGCCATCCAGGCGAGCATACTAATGTCGCATACTCATCTCCTCCATAGGGATTGGCTTTTATAGCCCTGTACTATATGTGGAACTTCAAAAACTTTGTTTTGCTAGTAGTCAGCCTCTTCAATTCCCCAAGAGGTGGGGGTCTTCTCTCTCTCTTCTAGCCACTTTTGCCCTAGTCAGCCACCAATTGCGATCACCTCCTCCATCACCTTAAGCGGCAAGACCCTCTGCAGGCTATTGGGTAGGAGAAAGCTAAAGGTGAATGGATCCTTTTCTTTTTCTTGTCTCTCCCAAACCACTAGCTCTGCGTGGAATCCAGCTGGGATGTCATCAGGGTAAGGTGGGAGGGGTGCGGACGGCTGCACGGCTGGCTTGGCCCTTAATTGCTTCCTGGCTTCTTTGACTAACTTCCTGCGTCTCTCTTTTAAGTGCGGTTTGTCTCTCCGCAGATGGGTCCTCCTGTTGTTGCTCTTGAGACTGCGGTGAGGGGGGTTGTGGGATCACATCCTCTCTGAATCTGCCCAAGTCGAATTTGAGTTCTGCTTCCTCCCCCTGGTGGTCTCCTTGTTGTGCTCCCTCTTCAAATCCTATGGCATCTATTTCTTGGGGGGTTAGGCCGGCCAGCAATATGTATTTCCTTTGCTCTTCTAGGCTTAGTCTAACCTCCGCAGGTTGGGGTGGCATCTGCAGTCCTGCATGTAGGGCTCTGCATGCAATGTTAAGCTTCTTTTGTGCTACCTCCAACGATTCTCCCTCCTCTGGGCAGGTGGTGTCCATGATTGTGTTGAGGAAGGCCTTTTGTTGGGCACCGAAGGCCACCTGGGCGGCTTCTGCCTTGTTCTCTGCGACAATCTTCTCTTTTTCCACCACAGCAAGGCGTCGTGCCAGTGTCTTCACCCTTCTTTCATTTTGTGTGGCCCACTCCTCTGCTCTCTTGTTCATCTCTTCTAGGCTCTCTCTTTGCCTTAGAGCCAGGGTCGTGAGCCTTTGTTCTTGGTCTTCCCGTTCTCTGACCAGTTTCTCCTGTTCTTCTTTTTTGGAGTTCAGCTGATTGGTCAGGGACTCGATCTCGTTCTGCTACTACTCCATGTTCTGTTTTCTTCCCTCGTCCCTGGCATTGAGCTCAGCCATAAGCACTTCGAATTTGGCGGTTTTTACAATGAGCTCCTGTCATGAAGGAAAATACAACATTAATATTTGCACCTTGGATTAATTCCAGCCTTCGTAAATTCAACCCTAGCCTATGTGTACATGTGTGAACAGCCCTTAAGTTTGGAAAGAGGGTTAGAATAAAAGGGACTAGAGGCCAAAGGCAAGACATCTTTTGATCATTCAATAATCTTGGCTTTACCATTTTCTTGGAGTTAGCTTCTTCTTAGCCTATGAAGCACTCAGCCATGGCCGTCATGTATTCTTGAATTCCCAACCATTAATACATGATGAGGATGTCTTGGTGCAATAGATTTGTTAATTCTTTGTTGTAGCTTAGTTAATTTTCAATTTCAGTTAGATTTCATTCCATGGTTGATTGCTTTCTTACATTGGTATCAGAGCCGTAGCTTAGATCCTTGCAGAAGTCATTTTCAAGTACTAGATTCAGTTTCCTAGGCTAGGGAGAGCAAACCATAGTTAGGAATTTGAGTGACAGGACATGACAGGACATGAAGGCTTCAAACCGGAGTTACATGTGAAGGTCTGCTACAAACAGGGATGAAGATGGTGATTCTTGGCATTACTAATGGAAGAAATGGAGGGCTCCAGCCAAAATAGCAGGCCGTGATCAAGATTTGAGCCAAAAATTGGGGTAAGTGGACAAACTAATGGTTACAGGACTTAGAGGAAGGAAAAGTTAGAGTTACTTTTCATGAAACAAGGGTTTCTTCTCTTTTCCTTCAAGCTGTCCACAAGAATCCATGGCCAAGACAAGATTAGATCTTCTCTTTCTCACTCCTATCATGAGAATGGATTACATGACCTTCTTCCCTGCATCAAGAGCTTCAATTGGAGTAGCTAATATAGCTACTTAGCCTTATCTTGGATTTTTTGTACACGAGTATATACTCACGCTGTTTGCGCTGCCTACACACACTCCCCTACTGCGTGGAAAAAAATTCAGAAATATGAGGTCCTTTAAGCATTACTAATGATCCTTCTAACCCTAGGCAAGAGGTCTCTCACAAGCTTCTTCAAGATTCTTACCATTTTGGAGTTTTCCCTCTTCTTCAAAACCCTAGCTATGGCAGTTTGGGACAGCATCAAAGATTCCTGAAATTTTTTAAGCAAATCATGGGGCTTTTGTGGGCAAAGCATCTCTGAAGCTTCCTCAACCATTTCCCCTCAAGAATCCATCAACATTGGACCGACATTGAAGGAGATTGAAGCCAATGGAGGTCTAGGTATTCAATGGACAGCATGAAGCTTTTATGCCATTAAATTTTGGCATTCCCTCTCAAATTTTGGGATCTCTTGGACACATTGAAGCCCTCTCTATTACCTATTGCAACCTACTTCAAGTAGAGAAGGTAATCGGTCTTCATCAACCCTCATTTGGAGCATTCATGGAGTCATGGAGCTTTCATGGGATTAATGAAGCTGAAGCTTATCAAGGAAGGGATTATTCTTGAAGATTGAAGATCTCTTGGACTGATTTTAGAAGGATTATCAAGCTCAACTCACCTATGTCAAGCATTATGCATTGAAGGTCATACCATCAACAATGCTCTTCTCCAATCAATCAAATGAGGTATTCTAATCACTCTTAATTTCTCTTTACATCCAATTGCTGATCTCATTTCCAATTGTTGAAGAGAAATAAGAGGATTAATGAAGCTTTCATTCATAGCTTAATGAATTACATGAAGCCTATAGGTTATGTCAGTCATTGTCTTTACTAAACCTCTTCAATTTACTGAAATGGCCATCTCTAAATGTCTCAAACTCTTCCATAATGAATGAGCATTACCCATCTACTTTCATTCACTGAAATCAGTAATTTCTTGAGCTTCATTACTTAATCTTTATTGCCTAACCCTAACATGAAATTGATTGCCTATTTTGCCTCTTGATCATAAGAAAATCATTACCCAATTGGTAAGTGAGAAAAGCTTTGTAAGCAGTGAGTCACTGCTGAGGTAAATACCTCTCCATTTCTCATTTACATTTCAGCCTTTTCAATTCCAATCTTGCATACCATGAAAGGGCAAATGAAAGGCAATTGTATTTCCTTCCTATTCCATGCATATCATACTGATTTTTAGAGCTAGAATTCACTTGCCATGTACATGCCCACGAGGAAAAGTGGATGCCGGGTGAGTTGGTAGGACAAAAGAGAGGTGACCCTCCCCTACCGACGAGGACCCTGAAGGGGAGCGCAACCCGGCCTGAGAAGGAACTTTGCAAACCCCTCGGGTCTCGGATCCCACGCATTTTCAAGTTTAGGTGCAGGTACAAATCTCAAAGGCACTTGAAATCAGCCTATAGCATGAGTTTATGGGCAGTGAGTTCTTGAGATATTGGCAAATGTATGGTACTCATGAATGTATGGCAAATATATGAAGACATATGGCTACAGTAAAATGTATGCATCCTATGGTAAAGACACTATGGTTCATCATTAAAGTTTGGGACAGAGTATGTATGCATACCCTCATTAAAGATTGTAGTCTACATTGAGTTAGACAGCCATTTTACTGGTTACAAAGGTCATTTTCAGTATGGGCAGATGTATGAGACTCTCCTACAGGGTTATGAAGTTGGTACATGCTTGGTATTGATGGTACAAGCCATTAATTGACTAGAACAGGGTATTCACTGCCTGCAGGAATTTTCAAACAACAACAAAAAATCCCTTACAGAAATTTCTGTACTCATCCATTTTCTGCACTTGATAGATCGTTGGATAGAGGGCTCTTCAAGCTTCGAGCAGAGCCAAAGACCTCGTAATTTGGAGCTCTAGAAGTGAAGATAATCAAGTTTTTCTACTGCAGGAAATTTAGGACAGAAATCAACCCATGGCTAGGAATAAGAAGAGAGACCCTGTTTTGGATACTATCAATGAAGAATTGAAGGAATATCAACAGGAAAGGGGTGAACATCAATAGGAAAGGGTTGAACATGACACTTCTCAAGATGCCATTTATCGAATGCATTATGAGAACGAAGAGGTCGATGCAAGTTCCACCCACTCCCCTACCAATCAACCCATAGAGATGTCTCATATCTCAATGAATTCAAACAGTTTTCAACAATTGTCAAATGACATAAAGGATATGAAATTAGGCTTCGAGGGTATGAGGTTGGGTATTGACAAGCTTGTAGCACTTCTTGGTGAGAAAATGTTGCCTACAGCTGGTCTTAATGTCCCACATCCTCATATGGCTGAAGAACCACCTAAACCACCTACTCCTAAGGTGGTAGGTCAATTTGAAGTTGGAGAGTCATCTAAAGCTAAGTATTTTGTTCAGCCCACTTCACTTCAGCCACAATTCCATCAACAAAAGGGTCACTTTCAGCCACATGGGCAAGATCCTCAAGAGAGAGTGCAAACAAACTCAAAGCATGATGAAGATATCCATGGGTGCAACTCTTTCTACAAGCAATTTTACCCTCAAGCAAATGTTGGTGGCTATGAGCAAGGACATGTGAATTCAGCCCCAAATGCTTATGGACAGCCACAACATAATTTCTCTACTCAAGTACAGCCCAATAGGACAAGTCCCATGTCAAATCATGGTTGGAATCAGCAAAATAATGGGCAGCAACCACCTTTCAACTCACCTATTCATGGACAACCTCAAGGGTACCATGGACAACCTCCCAATGTGAGCAACACATACTTTCAGCCTCAAGGACATTATTTCCAGCCACAAAGTCATGGAATGCATTATGGACAGCAAACTCCTTATGCACAAGGGCATGGAAATAATGAATATCCTAGGCAAGGATCTTTTGGCAATTCTTTTGGGCCACAACACCATAGTGGGCAACATCACCATAATGGACAACCTCCTCAATACGAGAGAGAGTACAAGGAGAAAATAATTATCTCAAACTTCAAGGGAGAGAACCCTTCATCCACGGAGTTGGAGTGGTTTGACAAGTTAGAGATGTATTTTTCCCTTTACCCAAGGCCCGAGAATGCCAAAGTAAAATTTGCAGCCCTTCATCTAGAAGGCTATGCTCACACTTGGTGGAGCTATATGGCGAGGATGGGACATGACTTCTTGTCTTGGGATGCATTGAAAAATGCTATGATTGAAGTCTTTGTTTCCCCTATTGAAAAAGAGCGGTTAGAGAAGAAGTGGTATGCACTTGAGCAACGTGGTCTCTCGGTTAGAGAGTACTCAAATCAGTTTTTGAACCTTTCGATGTATGTTCACGGGGTCTCCGATAGTGCCAAGTTGAATAAATACATATTTGGTTTGGAACCTATTCTTTCTTCCGAAGTTGGAGCCATGAATCCTACATCCCTACAAGCTGCCATTCAATTGGTTGAACGTTATGGGCAGAAATACAAGGGTTTTCAGCCAAAAACAGGGCATTCTTTTTAGCCTACGCAGTTCCCAAGGACATCAGGCCATTATGGGCATGCTAAAACTGATTTTCAGCATATTGGGAAGCCATCAAATACTTTCAACAATACCTACAGTAAGATACCCACTTTTCCTACTGTTTTTGGGTCAAAACAAAGCAGTAATTTTAGACCTAATGCTGAAAATAGATTTGATGGAAAGAGGACTGATATAAGTGCCAAAACTTCAGCCCCTACTCAAGGCAAACATGTATCGAATGACAAGCTCAAAGATATGTATGCTAAAGGACTATGCTACAAATGTGGAGAGAAATGGTCACCCGATCATAAGTCCAAATGCAAGGCCAAAAATATGAAGATTAGCATGATCATCGAGGATGATTCCGATGTTGAATCTATTGAAGGAAGCTTGGCTTAGCTTGATGTCACAACAACTCAAGAAGAGGCGCATGAAAATGAAGAGAATGTCCATGATGAGTTCTATGATCCGATGGATGGGTTTCCTTTCGACCCGGGCGGTCATTATTTGGATGATTCATGGACTGATTTACATCCATCGCTATGTGCCATATCAAGTGATGCATGGAGTGGTTCAAGAGGGGATAATACCCTACGCCTTAAAGGTCAAATCAAGGGAAGGACCGCTCATATACTCATTGATACGGGAAGTACACATAGCTTCATTAATGCTAAGTCACTCAATGGGCTAAAATTGAATAAGCATGAAATGCCTACATCACTCAAAATCCAAGTGGCAAATGGAAATTTTGAGAAGAGTAATCAATGCTGTCCAAATGTACCTATCACCCTTTCCCCATTGTGCACTACATCGGTGAGCCTAATTGCATTAGAAATGGGTCCCATTGATATAATACTTGGTTGCAACTGGCTGAAATCTTTGGGCAGATTTACCATGGATCTCAAGAACATGGAAATGGAGTTTAAATGGTGTGGACAACAAGTAATACTACATGGAGTTGAAAAGAAAATAATGGAGATGATCAGCCCCAAGAAGGTTAAGAAAGAGATAAATGCAAAGGCATGTACGTTCACCATTCTTCTTTCCAAGATTGAAGAGGATCAGCCCTCTTCTCCTACCAACAATATGGACCCATGTCTTTGTAAATTGCTGAAAGAATATGATGATATTTTTCAACCACCTACCTCTCTTCCTCCCAAAAGAGAAGTGGATCATCCCATTAACTTGCTGCCCAATACAAAGCCCATCAACAAACCACCATATCGCCTCTCCAAAGTGGAAAGAGAAGAGGTAGAACGCCAAGTCAAAGAGCTTTTGGAAATGGGTCTCATTAAGGCAAGCCAATCACCTTTTGCTTCTCCAATCCTTCTTGTGAAGAAGAAAGATGGCTCCTTTCGAATGTGCATTGATTACCGCGATCTCAACAAGGTCACTATCAAGAATAGGTATCCAATACCTAGAATAGATGATCTCTTAGATGAATTGAAGGATGCCAAGGTGTTCTCCAAAATTGACTTGAGATCGGGATATCATCAAATACGCATGAAGGAAGGGGATGAATTTAAAATAGCCTTCAGGACGGAGAGGGGTCTTTACCAGTTTATGGTTATGCCTTTTGGGTTATCAAATGCTCTAGCCACATTCCAGTCTCTCATGAATAAGATACTTCAGCCATTGCTCTTTAAAACAGTTTTGGTATTCTTTGATGACATTTTGATCTATAGCAAGAATAAAGAAGACCATTTGCAGCATGTAAAAGAGGTCTTTGACATATTGAGGATACACAAACTGTTTGCCAAGGCCACTAAATGCTCTTTTATGACAAAGGAATTTGAGTACTTGGGTCATATAGTGGGAGAAGATGGAATCAAAGTGGATCCTAAGAAGGTTCAGTGCGTCAAAGAATGGCCTACGCCAACCAATGCCACTTCATTAAGAGGTTTCCTTGGTTTGTCATCCTTTTACTGACGGTTTATGAAGAACTATGCTCATGTTGCAGCTCCTCTTACCGATCGGCTGAAAAAGGAGGCCTTCTTTTGGGATGAGATCGCTGACAAGAGCTTTAATGAGCTGAAGCAATTGATTGTTTCAGCACCCATACTAGTTTGCCCTGACTTCTCCAAGACTTTTACCATTTATGCAGATGCCAGTGGTAGAGGTTTGGGGGCAGTTTTGGTACAGGAGCATGGTGTCATTGCATTTGAGAGTAGAAAATTTGATGATAAAGAGAGAGAGATGCATGTTTATGAGCAGGAGATGCTTGCTATCTTACATGCAATCAAGAAATGGCACCACTACCTCTATGGGACACACTTCAAAGTCAAAAGCGATCATAGGATCTTGAGATATTTTCTCTCGCAGCCCAATCTTTCTCCCAAGCAAAAGAGATGGTTGGCCACTTTGCAATCATATGATTTTGAAATATCCTACATGGCTGGCAAGGATAATGTGGTGGCTGATGCGTTATCAAGAATGTGGGCATGCAGTCTATCTACTGTGTCTACCATCTATAAGGATTGGATTGAAGACATTCAAGAGGAATATGTGCTTGATGAGCATGCTGCCCATATTTTACAGAAATTACAGCAAGGGTGTGATGCTGAATTTCCTAATTTTAAAGTGCATAATGGCCTCTTATGGTTTAAGGGTAAAGTGTACTTGATTCCCAGCAATAAATTCAAGCTGAAGGTGCTTCAAGAGATGCATTCATTGCCAATGGCTGGTCACTTGGGCCTTTTCAAGACGTTTGATAGAGTTCATCAAAGCTTCTATTGGAAAGGTCTATGGAAAGATGTTAAAGAGTATGTATCTCAGTGCTTGGAGTGTCAGCAAAATAAGGATTCCACTCTATTACCAGCCAGCTTACTTCAGCCTTTACCCATACCTACGGGCAAATGGACAGATATTTCCATGGATTTCATAACGGGATTGCCTACTACCAGTCATGGATGGAACAGTATCTATGTGATAGTTGATAGATTGACCAAATTAGCCCACTTTATCCCAACTAAAGTCCAATATTCAGCAAGGCAAGTCGCCAAGCAATTTATGGAAGGTGTGTTCAAACTACATGGTATGCCTATGAGAATAGTATCAGACCGTGATTCGAAGTTTATGGGCAACTTTTGGAAAAGTCTATTCTCATCTATGGGTACTTTCCTCACTCCTAGCACGGCCTATCACCCTCAGACTGATGGGCAAACGGAGAGAGTCAATCATTGGGTGGAAGTATACCTTAGGCATTATTGTCATGACACACAAGCTTCATGGGATCGTTGGATCCACCTTGCTGAATTTTGCTATAATAACACGCACCACATGAGCATTGGGATGTCTCCGTTTGAAGCTCTTTATGGGTATAAAGTCCAACTTCCATCAGTTTTATTCCATGAAGACATCAACCCACAAGCAAAGGAAGAGTTGGAAAGAATGGAGTTGCTTATGAGGCAATGCAAGGACAGCATAAGGAAAGCACAAGAGGTAATGAAGGTCTATGCAGATGAGAAAAGAAGACATTTAGACTTCAAGGTTGGAGATTGGGTATTTCTCAAAGTGCCCAAGATGCATTATGCTTCATTAAAGGGTGGGAACAATAAGCTTGCTCATAGGTTTTATGGGCCATACTTGATCTTGGACAAAATTGGAGAGCTTGCTTATAAACTTCAGCTACCATCTTCTACTAGAATACATGATGTATTCCATGTTTCACAGCTGAAGAAGTATGTTGGGCCCGATGTACAAGTATTGGAAGAGTTACCACCATTGGATGAGGCAGGACTGATCATATATGAACCTGAAAGCATTATTGGAAAGAGAGAGAAAGTTCTCAGAAATCGTACTCTCATTGAGTATCTCATTAAGTGGAAGAATTTGCCCATTGAAGAGTCTTCTTGGCAACCATCCACTTATGTCAGTAACTTTCCTTGGTTATTACAGGATGATATATGATGCAGTATGTAGTGACTGTGCAGAGACAGCTTGCTGTATGAAATTTCTGCATACAATAAAACTATCCTGACTTCATCAAAATTTGATTTTAATGTTATGGAGTGATGCTTGGGAGTGTATACTTCGTTTCTACATCTCATACGCCTCATTTGGACCAATATATCAAAAGTTATGGCAGTTTTAGTGAATCAGCCCTGTTTGGACAGCAGTCAGTTTTCTCACAGTTTGGCATGCAAAAAGGTCTTCTTTTCATGGGCAGTGCTTTCTTATCACTTGGAAGATGAATGGGCATGATTACTATCATCCTTGACTTGGATTTAGTCCATTACTTCTTGGTTTTGAGGACAAAACCATCTTCAGGAAAATACAACATTAATATTTGCACCTTGGATTAATTCCAACCTTTGTAAATTCAGCCCTAGCCTATGTGTACATGTGTGAACAGCCCTTAAGTTTGGAAAGAGGGTTAGAATAAAAGGGACTAGAGGCCAAAGGCAAGACATCTTTTGATCATTCAATAATCTTGGCTTTACCATTTTCTTGGAGTTAGCTTCTTCTTAGCCTATGAAGCACTCAGCCATGGCCGTCATGTATTCTTGAATTCCCAACCATTAATACATGATGAGGATGTCTTGGTGCAATAGATTTGTTAATTCTTTGTTGTAGCTTAGTTAATTTTCAATTTCAGTTAGATTTCATTCCATGGTTGATTGCTTTCTTACAGCTCCTCATACTGCATGATCAGGAGCTTGTGTTCTCTCTGCATTTTCACAAGTTCCTGTGTTTCATTGTCTAGTAGATGCCTCCAGTGCTCTTTCCTATCATCCTTAGCCTTCACTTCTTACTTGAGATCCAAGATCTCCCTTTGCTACATGGCTATCATTCTAGTTTTGTCGAGTTGGAAGGCAGCCACTGACTCCTTTTCAGCCGCCAACTCAGCCACAGGTATCTTTCGTTCCTCCTTAGCTTTCTCCAATTGGAAGAGTAGCTCGACGACGTACTCATCGTAGTTAGCTGATGGCGTCATCGTTGTGTGGATTGGTGATGTCGAGGCTTCCACCTTCTGCCGTTTAGGGTCTTGCCTTGATTCTACATCAGTGGGCTGGCCTCTTTTGCCCTGTGGCAGTAGTTTCGGTGCTTTGTCCCTGGGCCATTTCTTTGTTGATGAAGTATTGCATCCATGCCACGAAATTTGAAACATCGGCACTGGTCGGGATGCTGGGGGTGATGGTGGTTGGTTCGGTGGAAGGCACCATGAGGGGAGGAATCGGGTGAATTGGGGCTTTGCCCTTGCCCTCAATGACAGCAGGCGACACGATTTCCAGCGCCTGTATGCTAGAACCAGGCCCTTCTTCTCTTTGCGGGCTCAGATTTCCCAATTCATCTGCCCTACTTTGTTGTTCGATAGACCGGCATGTAGCCTCAGCCAGGTCTTCTTCCTCCTTTCTTCTTAGTTCCTCTTCTTCCTCAGTGGCTTTTCTTTGCCTTTCCACTTCTGTTTTTCAGTGTTCTTCCTCCTTTTTGTCTTTTTCTTCCTTTTCCTTCTTTTTTCTCTCCTCAACCTCCTGTTTTGATGCCTTCTTTGCCTTCTATAATTCCTCCTTTTCCTTTTCTTCTTCCTATTTCTTCTTTTTCTCCCTCTCCTTGGCCTCCTTAAGGGATTCTTTTTTGGCCCTTTCCAAGTCCTCTTTCTCCTTCTTGCGACCTTCGTTATTCTTTTTCTTCCTTTGGGCTGTTTTTTTCTTAGGTTTCTTGGTCGTCTTCTTGCTTTTCTGTTCTTCCCCTTCTTCCTCTGTCTTGGTTCTGTCGGTGGACCCTTCTTTGTCCTGGTGAGGGGGTGACCTATCCGGCGTTTCTCCTTCTTCTTCTTCTGCATTCTGTGTCTCCTTTACTGCCTCCTAGATGAGCGCAGTCAAAATGCTTCCGTAGCCAATAAATGAGGCCTTGGATGAGGCCTTCTTTCTTTCTGTGGCCTTGGAAGCTGGAGACTCTCCACCTGTTGGCATACTTCCCAAAGCCAGTGCTTTAGCCGCTTGGTCAATGGTTTTGCGGACATACCCATTCCAGTCGACTTCATCTAAGGTGTGGGCTGCTACATTCTCCAATACAGGCATGCTGATTCGATGCATTAAGGCATTGTAGCACTAGCTCGAGAAGAGCGCTTGCACTAGCTTTGCCTGTACCCTGGCTTTAGCATCAGGGATGTCGTGGATGCTGATACCGTCATTGGTTAGCACCTCCTCTCTTTTCATTTTCAGCATGGTGTAGACACCCCTTTTCTATTTTTTCTCTATCTTTGATTCCAATCCCAACACCTTCTCCACCAAGGCTGGGTTCAAGTGCACCTGTACCTGTTTAGCATTTTCTCCCCTTCCCACCGTCACGATGCTGCACTCCTAGTCGGGGTCGTATGTCCTAAGAAACTCCACACACTTCGTGTGGTTAGGCTTTTGCACAAATCTCTCCAGGTACTTGGTGAGGTTGCACTGCTCGACGACTCTCTTGGCTGTTTCCTCCTTCGACACTACTTCTTCGATGTTTCGGATGGTCCGAAACTTCAGTTGATTGTAGGCGCGGTTTTCTAGGGATATGCCATACTATGCTCTTTCCTCCTTCGTGAACGGGAGTCGGTAGGCACGGTCTTGTTGCGACATTTTATGTTCCTGTCATAAACCGTAATTTTCATTAGTGCTTTCCACATAGTAATTTGTTGATTGCTAAAAAAAAACTCTATGCTTTTTGAATGAATTCATTAAGAACCAATGTAGATTTTCCTTTTCAGACTTTGACTTTTTGCCCTTTACTTCAAAGTTTCCATGCCCTTTTTCCTACCCCATCCGTTTTTCATAATATATATTTATGTGTTTCACTAATTTTGATTTGTTGGCATGATTTGATTCACCTTACCCCTCCCTTCCAGGTTGAGAAGTTTCCATGCCCTTTTTCCTACCCCATCCGTTCATAATATATATTTATGTGTTTCACTAATTTTGATTTAACTGGCCTGATTTGATTCACCTTACCCCCTCCCCTTCCAGCTTGCGAAGAATCCTTCCTAGGATTTAGGATCAGAAGGGCAAGGGCATTCAGCATGGTGGTGTAGGAGTTACTTGTGAAGGAGCCAATCATAGAACTGGGGGTTGTATTCTAAGTGAGCTTTACGGTCCATATCAAAGGGTCAAATCCCCACTTGTGTGATGTATGTGAGAACATCTGTTAGGAAGTCACCAGAGTTGACACGGCTAGCAATGTGTAACTCTTCCTCAGTCAACAAGCGGTCGAGGTAGGGGTGTCCTTTGATGTGTTCTTCCATGGGTCGGCCCCGAAGAGTGGTTAACACTCTATATGAGGTTGATGTGACATATGTGGGGTCGTATTCCACTGTTTTGATAGCGTGGCGCTGCTCAGCGTTGGTCATTATGCGGCACCCTTCAACTTCCCATTGCAGCCTAACAGTATACCAATGCCTCAAGAACGGGGAGTTAGTATCAGCGAGCTTTGATAACGCTGTGATTTCTTAATCCGTGATAGCAGAAGTGGTTCGCTAATCGTATGACATGATGAGGTGCTGTTTGATGGCTTGCTCCTTGGAGATCTCGTTGTTGAGCAATTCAGTAGCGGAGCGAGAAGCTTTTGTGAATGCAAATTCAAAGGTCTCCCAGGAGCATGGCATCGTTTTAACTTCAGTTGCAAAGGGTTCCTCCAATAGTCCTAAGTCCAAGCAGTCATAGCTTAGTGCTAGCGACATGAAGGTGGTGTCTAGTCATTTAATGCATTCCACCACGTCATCCCCGGTGTCCTCAGTGAGGTCAGCGGACGCTAAAAAGGATTTGCATTCATAGGAGGGCATAAGGCCGACGGGTGGTCGAGGTTTGCTAGAACTAGAGCCTGTGACAATGAAAAGTTGTGATTGAGAGTGTTCTTGAGTCTGTAGTTGGGATGCTTGGATTATGGGTGGATTAGGAGCAGTCACGATAGACAGACTCTTGCATTCAGGTTGGATTTGGGGAGTCGGATTGACTTGGTCGGGTGATGACTCTTGTGACGGAGTCTGTTGTTTGGGTCGATAGGCTTGTGTGACTCTCTTGGGTTTAGGCGTGGATGAGTCGGATGGCAGTGGTTTTGGAGAGCACTGCGGCTTATGGTTTGGAGGGTTTATGGGACTTGGGTTGATCAAGCTTGAGGGTGGCGTATGGGTAGTGCCTTTGGTTGTATAGGCCTTAGGGATCCATAGCTAGGTGTTGCCCACGTAGTAGCCTTGCACATGCAAGAGGGCTTTAGGGACCCATCTTTGCTTGATCATGCGGTGCTTTCTGTGACTACGTCTAAGCCTCCTAGGTTTAGAGTTTTTGGTTTTATGAGGATAGGAGCGTTGACTCCTAGGTGGCGATTGCAGCTGCTTAGGCTGCCATTGAAATCTAGGCTGTTGGGCCTTAGGTTTTGCTGTTGTGGGCTGTGATTCATGAAATCTGGGAGGTGGCGGCCACGCACTACCCCCTTCCTTGGACTTGGTTACGAATATTTCTACTGGTGACATTGTGGACAGTGATGAGGTCGTGCAGCCCTTGCTGAAAGCTATGACAATGTGAACGTTGCCTATTGTGAGGTGGATGCACTGCGACTCATAATCAACATTGTAGTGAGTCTGCTTTTTGAAAGTTCGCCCTAGCAGCAACTCCGTGCCTGCGTTTTTAGCATTTGGCAACACGTAAAAAATCATTGGGACTGTCTCAGACTCGATAAAAACGGCGGCTTTGCACTTACCGAGAAGTGCATAGGAATGGGCCCCATATGGGCTTTATTTCACATTAGTGGGTTGAAGTGGTGGTCTGCCAAGTTGAGTCCAATGATCGTGAGTTAAGACATTGAAGTCTGCTCCCTCGTTGATCAAAGTGTTGAAAGTGCATGTTTGTTTTGCAATGGCCGTGATATGGAGGTATGCGGGCTCTACGGCTTCCTCATCCTCATCATCAATCTCAGTGATTGTGGCCACTCGTATCTTGACAGGCGGTTCTAACATCCAGGGCTCGTGCAAAGGATGGGTGGGAGGGTAGTACTTCTTGACATGACTGCCATTGAAGAAGCCTATGCCCTCACCGTCTAAGGTCTCGAGCTCGACATTGCCTATGCGGCTGATCGCACGAACTTTGAAAGGTCCAAGACCTCTAAATTTTATTTTCTGCTTATGCCCCTTAACTGAGTAGAGAAGCACTAAGTCACCCTATAAGTGTTACAGGGGTAGTCACCAACGTGGTCAGTGTTGAGATATCGAGCTCCACTCGTGATACGCCAGGGTGACCGTTGTGTATTTATGTCACCGACTTGTCAGTTGCTGACGCGGTTGGTACACCGCCCATGAATAATAGCTACATGATAGCTATCCTTATCTACTCTAGTTCGTGGCTCAGTTAGTATGCCACCTTAGTTAGTTGAGTTTGGTTTGAGACCCATATATAGGGTTCTTCTATTTCTTTGTAAGTGAGTTCTTTTGGCTTACACAACTAAGAAGAGGAAAACTGTTTTCAGCCTCCACCCTTGTGTGTATTCCCCCATTGTGCAAGCAAGAAAGCTTCAAGTGAGACTCCTTCCTTCTCTCCCACAATCTTGACATGGTATCAGAGCCTTGTTCGTGGTAAGGAGCTCAAGAAAGCAAGCCAAGCTCGCGGTGTTATGGTAAGAGGAGCAGTGTTGCTTTCATTTTCTGTTTTGGGAGCAGATCTCTGCAGGTAGCACAGCCGGAAATTGCAAGAGTGCATTGTCTCAGGTTGAGACGCCCTTCGCGGTGAAGCAAGAGGGCAGTATATGCTGCGGGAAGAAGCTTTAGCTCTCGGCGACCCTGTTTTTTGGATTTGAGGCCATTTCGGGGCCTGTTTTGAAGGCGGAAGTTTTCTGCACGCACTCAGGAAAAGGCCCAGTTTTATGCTGTGCGACCACTGTTCTACAGGTCGGTGAAAAGTTACTGTAGAAATTGCATTGTATGCCTATGCACAGAGACATTGGGAGTTACAAAATCATCCCTGTTGCCTGTTGATGCAAAATCGTCACTAGGAAGTGACTGTGTGGTCAAATACCACTTTCGTCAGTTTTGCAGATTTGCCCTTGTGAGGCTGAAGCTGTGTTCTTTGCAGTGACAGAATTTTTTGCAGTGTTCTGTAATGGCGTCTGATTCTCTTTCACAGATTGTCACTGAAAAGCTTGACAAGAACAACTTCCAAGCATGGAAGTTTAGAATGACAAATTTCCTTATGGAAAAAGGATATTGGGAATTTGTGCAGGAAATGAAGAAGAACCAGTTCTTCCTGATGTTCCCAATCAACAGCAAATGCAGGCATTCAAAACATGGCATGAGAGAGCCAGGAAAGTTATGTATTGGCTGTCTATCAGTATTTCAGACTCTATGATTGTGCATATTCAAGATGCAAGTACGCCAAAGGAGGCATGGGATACTTTGTCAAAAATGTATAGCACAAATACGCAAGCCAGGAAAATGCAGCTCAAGCAAGAGTTGCATAATGTGCAAAGAGAAAGTATGAGCATCAATGACTACCACATGAAGGTGAAGAAGATTGCAGATGCACTTGCTTCCATTGGGTTGCCAGTGGAAGATGATGATTTAGTTTCTGTGACCTTGAATGGTCTAGGAAAGGATTATGCACAGTTTCGGACATCCATTTCAGTTCGTGAAAGATTTCCTGACTTTGAGGAGTTGATTGCTTTTCTAATTTCTGAGGAGCAGAGAAATGGTGGTGCATCTTCTTCAGGAGGAACTTCAAAAGAAGCTGTCTTCTACTCAAATGCTGGAAGAGGTAGAGGCAGAGGTAGAGGAGGCCGATTTGGAGGCCGTGGTAGAAATCAGAATATGCAACAAACTCAAGAAAACCAGTCCTATGGAGGAGGACGTGGTAACTCTAGAGGCAGGGGGAGCCAAAGAGGTCGTGGTGGATGGCAAAGAGGTCAAAATGCAAACAGTAATGTTGAATGCTACTACTGTGGTAAAATGGGTCATATGGCTAAAGACTGCTATAAAAAGCAGAATGACATCATGAATGGAAAACTACAACAAGGGAATTATGCATCTTCTAGTAGACAGGGTGATGACAGAAATGAGCATTTGTTCATGGTGCAGCACATGAACAATTCTGTGACAAGTGCAGAAGAAAGCAATGATGTATGGTATGTTGACTCAGGTGCATCAAACCACATGATAGGTCATGCAGAATGGATGGAGGATGCAAGGAAAATGGAAAAACCAGGATTTGTGGAGACTGGTGATGATACTGCACATCCTATTGTGCAGATTGGAAAAATTCCTTTGTCTATGCAGGATGGGAAAAAGAAATACTTGTCCGATGTATTTCATGTCCCGAATATCACCAAGAATCTGATTTCTGTTGGTCAAATGGTTGAGCAGGGCTTGCAGGTCAGATTTAATCCTCATGGATGCTTTGTTGAGGATATGAAAAATAAAGGTTGCTTGATAGCAAAAGGAAAGAAGAAGGGAAGAATGTTTACGTTGGATGCAGGCATGTCTGAATTGAGTGCAGCAATGTTTGCACATGGGACCGGTGTAGTTGCAGATATTGATATCTGGCATAAACGCATTGGTCATGTTAATGTACAGTAACTTAAATCAATGCAGGCCCAAAATATTGTTGCAGGATTGCCCAAATTCAAGGTTGCAGAAATGCATAAGGTATGTGAAGCCTGTCAGTTTGGAAAACAGGCAAGGAAACCATTTCCTAGACATGTTCAAGAGAGTGAGAAGCCATTGGAATTAATCCACTTTGATGTGTGGACTACTAAAGCCGCATCTCTTGGAGGCTGTCATTATTTTGTCACTTTTATTGATGACTATAGCAGAAAAGTTTGGGTGTATTTTATGAAAAAGAAAAGTGAAGTTTTTGGGCATTTCAAAACTCTTAAAGCTATGGTTGAAAAAGAAACATGCCTGCAAATAAAATGCCTAAGGTCAGATGGAGGGGGAGAGTACCTCTCAAATGAGTTTGCAAGGTTCCTGCAAGAGCATGGCATAAAGCAGCAATATTCATGCAGTCATACCCCACAACAAAATGGAATTGCAGAAAGGAAAAACAGGCATATTGGAGAGGTATCTCGTGCCATGCTCAATGAAAAAGACTTGCCAGATTTTTATTGGGCTGAAGCAGTTGCTACAGCAGTCTACTTAATGAATAGGACTCCCATTGCAGCAATACATGGAATGACTCCAGAGGAGAGATATACTGGTAGGAAACCAGATATTTCTCATTTGAAAATTTTTGGTTGCATTGCCTATGTACATGTGCCAGATGAGTTGAGATCCAAGTTGGATCCAAAAGCTGAGAAGTGAATCTTTATTGGTTACTCTCTGCAGCAAAAAGGGTATAGATGTTATAACCCTTCTCCTCGTAAGTTTACAGTGAGCAGAGATGTTGTTTTTTATGAGATGAGTAGCTGGTATAAACCAGTAAATGTGATTGATGATGTAGATGCACAAAATGGTAATGCTGCACAGAATTCACAGCAGCAGTCACAAAATATTAGTGGACCTGGAGCATCCTCTAGCAGTGGTTTCCATTCTTTGCCATGGACAGGCAGATTGAGATCAGGAGAATCTTCTCAAAGTAATGCAGATAGTGGTATGCAGGTATCACGAAAAGGAAAAGAGAAGGTTGATCAGCCCATGTTTGATGTGAATGCAGGTCACTCTTATGTGGATGGTGAATCCAGTGGCTCAGAACAGAGCATTGATGATGAGTTGGGTATTCCTTCTATTGTTACACCTAGAGTAAGGAAGACCAGGGATGTTTTGAGAGCACCTGGGATTGAACCTACTTTGCGCAGGTCTACGAGAGCTAGGTATCCTGTGGATAGGCTGAAATATGATGGATTTACAGCCATTCACTATGCATATATGGTCAAAGTGATACAGGAACCAGAACCCACTTCTTTTGAGCAAGCCATGGGAAAAGAAAAATGGGAGAAAGCCATGGATGAAGAAATGGATGCCTTGGAAGCAAATGCTACATGGGAGTTAGTACCTTTGCCTAAAGGTAAGAATGCAATTGGCTGTAAGTGGGTTTATAAGGTGAAGCACAATGCAGATGGTTCTGTGAACAGATACAAGGCAAGATTAATAGTCAAGGGGTATGCACAAACATATGGCATTGACTATGAAGAAACATTCAGTCCAGTTGCAAGGATGGCAACTGTAAGAGCAGTCATTGCTATGGCTGCATCAAAGGGATGGTCTTTACATCAGATGGATGTAAAGAATGCCTTCTTGCATGGTGATTTGCAAGAAGAGGTCTATATGGAGCAGCCACTAAGTTATGTGCATGCTGTTCATCCTGAGTTTGTTTGCAGGTTGAAGAAAGCCTTGTATGGCTTGAAGCAAGCACCTAGAGCATGGTCTGACAAGATAGGACAGTATCTTGTCACTATTGGCTTTCAAATTTCCAAGGCAAATTTCTCACTTTATGTGAGAAAAACAGAGAAAGGTATTATGCTACTTGTCATTTATATTGATGATTTGATTATGACAAGTGACAGTGATGAAGATATCCTTCATGTGAAAATGCTATTGAAGCAGAAGTTTGAGATGAAGGATTTGGGAGAGCTGCGTTATTTCTTGGGCATTGAGGTGATTAGATCACCAAGTGGGATACAGCTCTTGCAGAGGCAGTATGGATTGGACATGCTGTCCAAATATGGGATGACAGGCTGTAAGCCTATTTCAGTTCCTTTGGAGCAGAATGTGAAGCTGAGCACAGATGCAGGTGAGCTTCTAGAAGACCCTACTATGTACAGATGCATAGTAGAAAGTTTGATTTATATGACTATTACCAGGCCAGATTTGAGCTATGCTGTTGGATTGGTAAGTCAGTTTATGCAGGCTCCAAGGAAACCACATTTGGATGTAGCTAGATGCATACTCAGGTATGTGAAGTCCACATTGCAGTATGGACTATTTTATGAGACTGGGGTTCAGATACAGTTGCATGGATACACTGATGCTGATTGGGCTGGTAGTATCTATGATAGACGATCTACCAGTGGATATGTGTTCTCTTTTGGTAGTGCTGCAGTCACTTGGATGTTGAGTGTTGAAATGACTTGTTTTTTGGCTGATTTTTGTTGTTTTGGAGAGCTGAATGGTTGATTTTATGGGATGATTGGTTGATTTGGAAGTGGTTTGAGAGTGTTTTGGATGATAATGAGAGTGTTTTGGAAGATCATGATGTTTGTTGATGGTTCTGTGATGTTCTAATAGGTTCTGAATGGTTCTGTATACCTTCTGTTTTGTTCTGTTTTGGTCTGTTTTGTTCTAATTGTCTTCTGTAAGGAGGGATGGAGTATTGATTGATGAAGAATGAGATATTGTGAAAGCTTATTGAATGTTTTGTGAGAGTTTGGAATGGTTTGAGAGTAAGTTATGAGGTTTTGATGATCTTCTGTAACCTTCTGTAGGTCTTCTGTAGAGCTTCTGCTTCTGTTCTGTTTCTGTTCTGTTCTGTACTGTTTCTGTTCTGGTACTGTTCTGTAGACTGTTCTGTATGCTTCTGTAAGTGTTCTGTGGAATGTATGTGTGACTTTGGGGAAAGTTTTCTAGCCTTGGAAAGAGGTGAATACAAGTGCAAAAGAGCTGAAAGAAGTGGAAGAAGTAGCTGCTGAAGACTCAAGAGAAGACTAGAGTGAAGTGACAGTAGTGAGCTGTGAAGAGACACTGTAGTGGCTCTGGTGACCCTTCATATCAGACATACCTCTTGGGAGGGGTATCCACGACCTAAGAGTGATTATTGAGAGTAATTTTTGAGAGATTTTAGTGAGGATATGATGTATTATTGATGGAGTGTGTGTGAGAGAGTCAGAGATAGCCAATTCTACTCAAACAGAGTGATTGTATATGAGAGATTGAGAGAGAAGACTATGAAGATATTGAAGATGAATACTATGTGATGTATTTCCATTCAAAGATGGTGTATTTCTTTGTTTTCTTTGTGATATTGATGGATTTTATGAAGATGTTGAAGAATATGGTTGATTCTATTAAAACCGTGGGAGATTTACATGATGCTGCATGAAGATTTGTTGTGCCTGGTGTTCTTTCCTTCATTGTGATCATATGAAACATGATAAACAAGCTTGTTGATGTTACAAGATAGATTTTCTTGCAAGATAATTCCCTTTTCCTTGGTGTTCCTCTCGGGGCTCCATGTTTTTGGTGCGCAGCCGGGGAAACTTGCCATCAACAAGCACCAAAAGAGGCTGAAAATGAAGGAAATGGCATTGCCAAGAAGAGAAGAATTCAATGGATGATTGTAAAGTTCCTTCTTCTACGGAAGAGTTGGAATTTCTCATAATCAAAGCCACTTTTCACAAGAAGTTCATCCCACAATGGCGGAAACACATCACCATCATGATGCATGCTCTATGTAGTGGACAGTTTCCTCTTTCTATTGAAGCAGCAGAAACTTGCATCTTGGTGGCAAACTGTTTGGGAACAAACTGAAGAGCAAAAATAGAGAGAATGAACATCCATGGAAGATTTGGCATTCATTGAGAAGTTTCCAGACAACATCAAGTGGGAGATTGTGAAGAAGCTTCAGGAGTCTTGGTCTGTAGAGGTTCACAAAGACAAGAAGGAAAAAAGTTGGAATTTGTTCGTGGACGCTCAACAGCAAGATACATGGGATGCTTGGTGTACTGATAATCTTCTGTTTGTTCAATTAGCAACCCACTGGAAGTTGGTAGACAGAGTGTTTTTCACAACATACACTATTGAAACCATCAGAAGCTGGCATTACTATAATGATGGCACCACCACAATGCTCAGACGTATGCATTTTGACACCTTCAAAACCGAATACCTTCCTCTGTGTAGTGGCATGAAAGCAGAATTTAGGGACGTTGAGAAGAAAGAAGTAGAAGAAATGTTGGCAAGAGAGTCCTCCAGAGACTGAAGCCTTCTGTTAACCCTCTGTGGAGCACTAACAACATAGTGGAGCCACACCCCTGATGAATGACGCAATAAAGAGGCAAGCGTTAGAACGAGTCCAGAGGTACGTGAGAAGAGAGAAAGTAAAAATCAAGGCTGAGAACGAGCTAGCAGCAGAAGCTGCCTTTGACACCCTTGCGCAACTCTTTACAGAAGTCCCAATGGCACATCAAGCCCTTCCTCCTGCGGGAGGTCCACTTCCAAGCCAGATCCGTCCTGGAAATATTGATGGCAGACCAGCGAATGTAGTTCCATTGCCAGTTTTTAAGGGAGAGTACAATGAAGACCCCAATCTTCATGTAGCAGAGTTTATGGTAGCATGTGTGGCTAACAATGCCAGAACCCCTGAGCATTGGTTAGCAATATTCCCCGCCACTTTTAAGGGCGCGGCGTTTCAGTGGTATGAGAGACAAGCAGCAGGAACTTTTGGCACATGGGACGACCTGAAGTTGGCCTTCCTCACTAAATTCAGGCGTGAAGGTTTTGAAGAGCGGATGAGAGAGGAATTTATGAACCTAAGTCAGTCCTCTGGAGAAAGAGTGGAAGCCTATGTCTCACGAATGGAGTCCATCCTGAAGAGATGGACTAACCATAATCTAGATGATGGCATTCAGAAGGGAGTATTCCTCAGAGGATTACAACCAGAAGTCCGTAAGTTTGTGGAGCTACAAAGACCAGCCACCCTGCAAGCTGCAACAGAAGGTGCCAGACTGTACGATGAAGTGGAAGCTAGATTGGCAATGAATACAGGAAGAGGAGTCCTACCTCCTCTAATGCCAGGAATGATGTATCCACCAAATGCAGTCCCAGGGACTGTTCCCTACCCCTACCAACAGATGCCCCCAGTATCACAGTACAGTGTACCAAATCCACAGTGGCCACAATCCATGCCTCAAATGGTGGTTCCACCACAACAACCATGGTCCCAACCAATTTCCTCAATGCCAAATCAGCAGCAACAGTGGAACCCTACCAACGGGAGTCAACAGCCAACAGTTCAAACAGGAGCTCTGAATCAGAACCAGAACAGAGACCCCTCTGTACCAGAAACAGAGAATATGTTCTTCTGTTACAGAGCTCCTATAGAAGCAGAAGCAGAAGCAGAAGCAGCGACAGAAGCAGAAGCAGAGACAGAGACAGAAGAGGATGGATATGATATGGATGAAGAAGATTATGAAAGTGAGCCAGAAGAATCTATCCCACCTGAAGAGGATACATTTGAGGAAGAAGTTCCAGAAGCATCAGAAGCCGATGAGCTCATGCTATGGGACAGAATGGCGATGGTACCATTTGGTCTGGTAAATGGATCTTCTCATATACAAAATCTTTATAAGACGTGGATTAAGAAGAACAAGCCGTCTTTTAGCAGTAGCTCATGCCATCCTAACCCATCCTTGCCAAAGAAAGATGATGATGATGCACCGTGCCAACAAGCACCAGTCCCACCAACCCAACAAGCATCAGAGGGTCCCTGTTATGTGACGTTCCTGGATGTGTCATTATCAGAAGATGAGTCTTCAAGCCAAGAGGTAATTAATTTTGAAACCAAACCCGAAACGGCGCTTATACCATTCCAACATCTCAAGGAGCAACCTAAGTCTCCACCAAAAGAAGAAATCGGTTCTAGTGGGACATCAGAAGAGGACATCACTCCCTTGAAGGAGTCGGATCTGTATCCAGAAGCAGTCCGCGGGACCTTCATCCGTGAAGTAGAAGGTGAAAGGCAGTTAATCTTTGTGGATTCAGAAGGCACTGAACGCCACTTGAAGGTGGGTAGCAGTCTCCCAGAAGAGGAGTTGTTAACTTTGTACAACTTGTTGAAAGAAAATTTGGACGTGTTTGCATGGTCTTACAAAGACCTAAAGGGGATTGATCCCACAATATGTCAACATCATATTGACTTGGAGCCTGATGCCAAGCCAGTACGGCAACGACAGAGGCGAATGAACCCGAATTATTCCACATTGGTGAAAGCGGAGCTGCTGAAGCTTCTGGAAGCCGAGTTCATTTATCCAGTGGCAAATAGTGAATGGGTTTCACCCATCGTGGTTGTACCCAAGAAGAATGGCAAATTGCGAATATGTGTGGATTTTCGAAAGCTTAATTCCAAGACGAAGAAGGATCATTTTCCTATCCCTTTCACAGACCAACTGTTGGACACAGTGGCAGGACATGAACTTTATTCTCTTCTGGATGGATTCAGCGGATACAACCAAGTCCAAATCGCAGAAGAAGACCAGTCCAAAACAACCTTCACCACAGAATGGGGGACCTACGCTTACCGAGTGATGCCATTTGGGCTCTGCAATGCCCCTGCTACTTTTCAACGAGTCATGATGGCCGCATTTCAAAATCATCTGCATGACTTTATTGAGGTATATTTGGATGACTTTTGTGTCTATAGTTTGATCAGTAAACACTGGGACCACCTGGAGCAATGCTTTGACCGATGCCAGGAGTATGGGATTTCCCTCAACCCCGACAAATGCATCTTTGGGGTCTCTTCTGGAGTTCTGTTGGGCCACATTGTCTCTGCACAAGGGATATCAACAAACCCTGCAAAGATTGAAAAGATTGCAGCTCTGACAGCACCCACCAACCTCAAACAGTTGAGGGGATTCCTAGGCCATGTGGGTTACTACAGAAGGTTCATAGCCCATTTTGCGACAAAGGCAACTTCCTTGCACAAGCTTTTGAGGAAAGATGCAGAGTTTACTTGGACGGAAGAATGTGACAAAGCCTTCCACACTCTGAAGCAGTGTCTGATAGAGGCACCCATTCTGCAACCTCCTGATTGGACGAAAGAGTTCCACGTACATACTGATGCATCAATTGAAGGCTTAGGCACAGTCCTCTGCCAGAAGGGCTCCTCAAAGTTGGATCAACCGATCTATTGTGCAAGCCGAAAAGTCACTGATAGGGAACGGAACTATACAGTGACAGAGCTGGAGTGCTTGGCAATGGTGTTTGCCCTAGAGAAGTTTCGCCATTACCTCCTATCTACCCACTTTAAATTTTATGTGGATCATGAGGCCCTGTCCTTCTTAATGAACAAAGCAGATGTGAAAGGACGAATGATGAGATGGCTCCTTTTATTCCAGGAGTTCGATTTTGAGGTGATTACTAAGCCTGGTCGTTCCCATGTTCTGGCTGATCATCTGTCGCGTATCCCACAAACTGCAGACGAGGAGCAGGATGATCCAGACCTCCCTGATGCTTCCCTATTCTTGGTAGAAACTGTCACTCCCTGGTATGGGGACATTGCCAATCTGCTGGCAACCCAACAGTACCCTCCTGGTATCTCTAGTCGAGAAAGGAAGAAGCTCATGCTAGAATCAGCCCCCTACACCCTGCTCGGCGGTGCACTGTACAAGAAAGGCAAAGATGAAGTACTCAGAAGATGTGTTGCAGGAGATGAGATTCGGATTGTTCTGAAGGCTTGCCACGACGAGCCATGTGGAGGTCACTTTGCACGAGAAGCTACAGCCAGGAAGGCTCTGCTAGCGGGATATTGGTGGCCTACCATCCACAAAGATTCCTATGATTACTGTAAAAGATGTGATGCTTGTCAAAGAATGGGGAAACCCACCAAGACAAGTGCCATGCCATTGCAACCTATCCTTCCCTTGAAGCCGTTTGAGAAGTGGGGCATCAACTTCGTAGGTCCAATCGACCCTCCCACCAGAAGGAAACAGAACCGATACATCCTCGTATGTACGGATTATGTTACAAAGTGGTGTGAAGCTAAAGCCCTCAAGCGGGACGATGGTAACAGCGTGGCCCTGTTCATGTATGAGAATATCATCACCCGTTTTGGCAGTCCCTTAGAGCTGGTAAGTGACAGAGGCACTCATTTCCTTAACAAAGTCATGGAAGAGTTGAAGAGTTGTATAAGATCCGCCATCGCAAGTCCACTCCCTATTACCCCAGAGCCAATGGCCAAGTCGAAGTCACCAATCGCATCCTCTTCTCGATTCTGACAAGAACAATTGCTGCACATCGTCGTGATTGGGACGATCGACTTACAGAGGCCCTCTGGGCGTACAGAACCTCCCTTAAAGCAGCAACGGGACAGACACCTTTCCAGTTGGTGTATGGTACAGAAGCTGTTTTTCCTGTTGAACTGGAACTACCCTCTTTGAGAGTAGCTATCAAAGAGCGTTTGGGGGATGATGATTCACTGCAACGTCGTCTCCTGCACTTGGAATGTTTGGACGAAATTCGTAGGATGGCTCTACAGTGCATGGAAGCCACGCAAGCTCGACGCAAGGCTTACCATGACAGTTTCATCAAGCACAAAGAGTTCAAAGAAGGTGATTTGGTCCTAGCCTATGATTCACGCTTTGGCAAGTTTCCTGGCAAGCTCCAACAGCGGTGGATGGGCCCCTATAAGGTACTTGCAGTCAACCCTAATGGTTCTGTCCAAGTGCAGACCGTTGATGCCTCTGATGATCCCTTTCTGATTAATGGATATCGCCTGAAGAAGTACTTCCCTCCTTGGGGATCTTGACAATTACGGACACTTGATCCTTTCCCTCGTTGGCGCGGCACTGTACTTCTTATGATGCTACTTCTGATAGCCGTTCTTCAATCACTTCTGGTGAGGTGGACGCAACCCTCTGTCCCCTCCAAACTCCCTTCCAGCCTTGATCTCTTATCCTCTATTTTCCACCGGCGACAGTGGCGAGGTGGGTTCTGACAAATGGTAGTTCTGCCATTCCCTTGCTCAATATTGAAAAAAAAAAACAAAAACAAAAAAACAAAAAAACCAAAATATATCGGTCATGGGAGAAAAGGACTTAGGTCCCTGTCATGCCGACCTATTCTTCGAGAAAAGGTGGAACCACCCTCGGGAATAGGGGAAAATAAGAAAAAGAAAAAAGAAAAAAAACAGAAGAAAAGAAAGAAAAAAAAACAAAACAAATCTGTTATGAGAGAAAAGGAAGCAATTCCCTGTCATAGCAGGCCTCGTTCAAAGAAAAGGTGGTAAACACCCTTGGGCGAGAAGCTGGCTGTGGCAAAGGTGGTAACACTCAGCAGTCCACAAAGTGGATTCACTAATTGATATCCCTAGGATTCAATTCCGACGCTGCCTCCCTTGGTACGCTGTGTCATGGGTCTCTCTGCAAAGTGTCTAACTGTCCTCTAGCAGATGACATGTTCCTGTCCAATACAACGCTCGATTTGATGGCTACCTCCCTGGGTACGCCTCTTCAACAACTGATGACGCGATCTTCATCGACAACCCCTTGAGTGATGTGAGCTTTCATCCTAACCGGATGGGGAAGTGAGTATGGTTGCCCTCTGTATCTATCAACAGAGAGTGAGACAGAGGGTGGGGCGAGAGACCAATCTTTTCCCTTCAAATCGAATGAGAGGTGAGAAGTGTGAATGAAGTGTTGCACGCACGGGATGGGCCTCTCAATGCACAAAGCACAATTTGTTTCTGTGCACTGCACCATAAGGCTCCCTTGCCTTCCTTCTCGCACCGTATGCCGGCACAGGGCGGGATGCACAGTTGCACCATCAAATGCGCACAAGGCATACACCCTTTGCACAAGCGACTGTGAGGATTACATCAATGGGTTTCAGGAAAAGGCTGCCCTCTTGTAGTTATCAACAACGAGTGAGACAGAGGGTGGGTTGAGTGTGACAGGAGTTTCTTCAATCAATTACCGAGAGGTGAGATTGAGGGACGTTACGACATTTGGAGTCAGGTATGTTCCCGTTTCCCTATGCACCCACGGGATGGGTCTTTACCGTCAACACAAGACACATCACCCTGTTCTGTACACTGCACTGTAAGGCTCCCTTGCCTTCCTCCTTGCACTTATGCCAGACGGGTTGGACGCACTAATGCACCATCAAATGTGCACCCTGGCATACTCCTTCTGCACCATTCCCCCCTTGTCGATTCCTCAACCGGGTATGAGATACGGGTTTCAATCATTTTTCCTTGCGTGATATCAGTCATGGGGCGAGTGACTGTTCTTTCATTCCAAATGAGTGACTGTGAGTTGAGTGCAATATCCCTCATCATCGACAAATTTCCTGCGATTCCTTCTATCAGCTACCTCCCTGGGTGCTGCCGCATGGTCCCTTCCATGACGGACGTGTGCCGAGAAGATGCCTTGGTCCCTCCAGCGCCGACAACAACACTGGACGTGCCATCGATACTCAACCTTGATTCTTGACGAAACGGGCCAAGTTTTTCTAACCCTACAACTTCTGTTTCTTAGTGCCGGTCATGTTTTAAGTGTGGGGAAGTTAGTGGATGGTCTATGGCATGGTCCTAGGTCCCTGTTGCTCGGTTAACCCTATCCGTTAAGGTCTTAAGTGTGGGGACGCGTCCCTGCGCGTCTACATTGCATATCCTCTGCATATGCCTTATCTTGCTCATGCATGTATACCATGATTTGCTTTTACCCTCTTGGGGTCCCTTCCCACCCGCCCGGTTATGTTCCACCCACCCTTGGGGTTATTCCCTTGCAGTTTTCCTTCATTCCCTGATTTTGAGGTCCTTCCATGTGACTGTACCCTACGTTCACCACAATCCAAATCCAACCTTATAGCCCTGTTCCTCCCTTTGAATTGATCATTTTTCCTTTTTACCTACCCCTGTTCCGGTGCACGGTTTTTGAGTTATTAATTTTTGAAGCATTTTGCACGAATTAGACGGTTTTCCATGTGAATGCACTTTTCTTGCTTCGAAATCGTGATCTGACGTCATAGCCCTGACCAACGCTTTTCCCCTGACATTTTTCCTTTTTATTCCGCATCATTCCGATACACAGTTTGTCCGTTATTAATTTTCCGGGTTTTCACGACTTTTTCGTGTGTATTTTTGACATTTTTCCATGTGAACCTGCTCTATTTGTATCGGAATTCCAATTTGATTTGACAACCGTGTCCCTTATGCCTTCCCTACCTTTTTCCTTTTTCCTCCACCCTTTTTCGACTTCTGGATTTTTACTTATTAAATTTTAAATGACTTTTCGGGAGTATTTTTGGAGTTTTTCACATGTGAACCCCTCCTATTTCCGCCGGAACTGTGGTTTAACGTGATAACCCTGTGCTACCCCTTCTTGCGGACATTTTTTCTTCTTACTGCATGTTATTCCGGTGAACGATTTGTCAGATATTAATTTCCGATCCCATTTTCGGGTTTATTTTTTGGGTTCTTCCCATGGGAACGCGTTTTCTCTCAGTCGGGATTATGTTTTGACATGATAGGATTGTCGGGCACATCTTTTTGCCTAGTTTTCCTTTTTGCTGTACCTCATTCCGATGCACGGATCTTTCGATATTAATTTTTCAATTGCGTTTTTGGTTCGTTTTTTGTGTTTTTTGCACGTGAACGCCCTTTCCCCCTCTCGGAACCCCCGTCCCATATTTTTCTTATTTCCCCCTGTCGTCCTGCCCACTTTTCGTTTTTACTATATTTCGTTTTGACATCCGGATTGGGAGTTATTAATTTTTCTTTATTTTTACGTTTTTTCTCGCGCCCGTTTTGCGCGTGAACGCGCCCTTTTTCGATTTAACACGTCTCCACGCGCCCCGGTCGTGTCCGCGTACCCCGTACCATCATCCCAGCGTCGTTTCAATCCCGTCACGGTAAATTTTTTTACCCCGCCCCGCGCACGTGCGCGGGACGGGGATACGCCCCCTCTTGGCCCCGCCCATTGTCCTTGCCCACCCCTATTTCCACTACCCACCCGCCCATTGCCCCTGCCCATCCACCTTCCCCCCCGCCCATTGCCCTTACCTCATTTTAAACCAAAAAAAAAAAAAAAAAAAAAAGATGAAAAAAAATAATAATAATAATAAATTTTACCCCCCTCATGTCCCCAACGGACACCCTTCCCCCCCCAAATCTCAACCACCTCTTCTCTCTTCTCTTTCTTCTTCTTTCTCTCTCTCTCTCTCTCTCTCTCTCTCTCTCTCTCTCTCTCTCTCTCTCTCTCTCTGTGCGTGCACGACCTTCTCTCTCCTCCATCTCCCTCCTCCCTCTCCTCCCTCTACTTCTTCCTCCCCTCCTCTCCTTCCTCTCGCTGCCCTCCATTTCCACCTCCTGTCCTTCTCTCTCCTCCATCTCCCTCCTCCCTCTCCTCCCTCTACTTCTTCCTCCCCTCCTTCTCTCCTTCCTCACGCTGCCCTCCATTTCCACCTCCTGTCCTTCTCTCTCCTCCATCGCCCCTCCTTCCCCCCATTCCTTCTCCTCCCTCCTCCTCCGCCTTCTACTCCTCCCCCCCACCCCGCCTTTCACTCCTTTCCCCCACCCCGCCTTCTACTCCCTCCTGCGCCCCCACCTCCTTCTTCTCTTACCCACCGCCGTCGCCTCCTCGCCTTCGCGCCGCCGTCGCCCGCCCGTACCACCGCCTGGTCGCCCGCGCCCCTGGCCGGATCGCCGCTGATCGCCAGCCCCGCCGTCGCCTCCTCACGAACGCCGCCGTCGCCGTCGGATCGCCCCGCCTAGCCCGCGTTCACCGCTTGGTCGCCGCCACGACCGCCGCCCGCCGCCGGCTCGCCTCTCCCCACTCCCACCTCCCTTCTCCTCCATCACCCCCACCTCCTCCTCAGGTTAGAAACTAACCGTAGTTAACCTACGTTAAATTCCTCATTAACACTAACCTAACTTAACCTCAGCTAATTAGGATTTAGTTAGACCTTACCTAATTGACTTAGTTAGACCTTAACTAACTAACCTAGTTAAACCTTACCTAATTGACTTAGTTAGACCTTAACTAACTAACCTAGTTAGACCTTACCTAATTGACTTAGTTAGACCTAACTGACTAACCTAGATTGACTTACCAGCCTAACCTAGGTAGACTTACCTGACTAACCTGACTTATGTCTAATATGACTAATGTGATTAATGTGATTAATGTGACTTAATTAATCACTACATTAATTTTTCCATTAAAAAAATTCAAAAAAAATTCTAAAAATTACTTCTGCCAGTTGCCAATTTTTGGACCTTTGTCTGCTAGTAATTGCCTTTCCTAAAATTTCAGAAATTCCATATTTCCTAAATTTACCCATACATTGCCAAAAAAATATGGAAAAATCATTTTAAAAATTGTAAAAAATTCTCACAAATTCTAAAAAAATTCTAAAAAATTCCCCTCACCTCCCTTGCTCATTTTCCATTTATTCACACATTAAAAATCACAACTAAAAATAAAATAAAATAAAAAAAAATAAAAAAAACCAACATAAACCAACTTAACACATCTGCTAAGGTGTTGTTTGTTGTTTCATCAGTGTTTTTTGCTTTTCCTTTACTGGGACTCTTCCGTGCGCATTCCTGCATTACATACACACCCTTCCAGGTATTTATTTTCTGTGATTTATTTATTTATTTTCCCCCTTAATCACAATTAATTGTTAAAATAAATTCTTTCATCCACCCACCGTTTCCACGCGCATTCGCGCTAAACACACATATTTTTTTTAATTAAAATAAACCAGCCGTTCACTTAGCACGCGCTACGTGCGCTAAAGAGACACTTTAATTTTTAATTAAAATAAACCAGCCGTCACATGAGCACGCGCTGGCAAAAAAGCGCTCCACATCACCTTAAATTATAATCAATGAATTGCATTTAGCGACCCAGTTGGGAATCAAAGTCCGGGAATCGAATAACTGCACCGTTTAACCTAATAATTGGTAAATAAATTTATAATAAGGAACCGCCGTTTTCTTATTAAGGTTTATCACCTAATAAAACTTCACCCATTTTTAATAATTGATTAAAATCAACTCTTCATTAAATTAATTCCCCCTCACTGCACTTAATTCCCTTTTCTAATGAACCGTTTCGTGGGATGGGTATGCGCGTCATTAGTGTTATTTTCCATGGTCCAGTCTTGGTTCTATCACAGATGTCGTATTGATATGTGTTGGATATGGTCTGGTTTTGGTTTCCTGTCTTAGTTACGGTTACGGGTACGGTATGCAGTTTTTTCTTTTATTGCCTGATACGGGGTTCAGGGTGTTTGTTTGATGCATCGCATGAAGCTTTCAGTCGCATTTGTCTCGAGGTCATGTCAATTTTTTTCTAGGATGTGGTTTGCTTGGGATTAGTAGGTCGGGTCATGTTTGATTGGTAATTCTCTTATCCTTGGTTTTTTGTTTGTTGCTTTGCAGGCATTCTCCTTGATTGTCTGTGTTTGTGGTGTGTGTGTAACCATCTGCATGGCGCCTTCTCATGCTCCTCCCCCTATCCAGTACGTCCCACTAGTTAGTAGGGATTACTCGTCCCTACTTACTTTTGAGCCCCTCACGAAGGCAAGACTTGCTGCTTTTGTGGCCACTCCTTTTCCATTACTTCCAGAGGATCCGTTCGTATGTGATGAGTTACTGGCCTCTTACAGCAAAAAGACAGGAGTAGTTCAAGGCATGTCTATGACATTGACGTCTCGAGGCTTAGGGAAGGCTCTGTCCTTACCCTTCAAAGGAGAACCTTTTGTGACCACTCGTCAGCTCTTCTCTAATGAAGAGATTCTCAAACTGTTGCAGAAGCAGACAAGGGAAGTCCTTGATGTTAAAAAAGTGATAAACTCTTCAGGAGTTTCATTTTCTATGATCACTGATCCCGTATGGAAGACCATGGGCCAGTTCCTTCAGGACAGGTTCATGCCTGCCAAAACGCCATCCCACTATTTGTCCAAAGAGCTTTTCACAGCTTCCAGGATGGTGCTAAAAGGAGTTGCCATCGATTGGAGCACATACCTCCTTACTAAGATGGATCAGCATTTTGTTAAAGTCACGAGGGGTAATGTTACCAATGTTACCTATGGATCATATTTGTCAGCCTTCTTGACCTATTCAGGTTTACAGAAGACTGTGCCTCCACCTCCTCCATCAGATCCAGTACCTCCTCCTCCACCTTCAGAAGAGTCAGCCCCCATTGACATTGAGGATGATGATTCTCCGCCTCCCCTGGTCATACAACGTAAACGCTTGAAGAGGGTAGCGGACAAAGCCCCTGCTGTACTTCCCTCAGTGCCTATCCCTGCTACTTCTAGCAGTGAACTTCCTGGGTATCTCACTTGCAATAACCTATTCAGAGCACATAGAGAAGGATCCTTGGCAATCTCAGTTCCTTCCCTGAACAGTCTCGTCTCAGGAGATGCCATTCCTTTCCTTTGCAAGGATATTCAAAGTTCCATTGAGTTGTCAGTGACAGCCTGTGTTCAATAGCTGTACGCATCTTTCTATGAGGAGCTCATGCAGTCCAAAGACCAGTTGCATAAGGCAACATCCGAGTTAGCATCTGCTAAGGATACCCTAGCAGATCTATTTAAGCAAATGGAACAGCAAACCCAACTGGTTGCCACTCAAAGTGATGAGATTTCTTCATTGAAGACCCAGTTATTCGAGGCTCAGTCACAGGTTACTAGCCTTTCAGCAGAGAAGGAGAGGATGTCCAGTGAAGCGAAAGAATTCCAAGTTCTTTTAGATGACAAGCTTTCAGCTTTACAGATGGCTAATGACACAGTGGCTAACCAAGCCTCCCAAATCCAAGCCCTCCTGTTCCATTAATTCCTTCTCTTTCACAGCAGGACTTGGCTGCACTACAGAGACAGGCTACTTTGTGCCCTCTATTCCAAGACAAAGTGGAAAGATTGCAGTCCCAAATGGACTTGTTATGGTCTACCTTTGAACAGTTTCAGGACTATGTCTTACCGGACCATTCTTTCTTTGTCCACTACCACTTACAGAAGTTGGTCTTCTATATGAAGCTTTCCACGATGGATTTACCTTTTCCAGAGGATGGTTGGAGTGGGGCTTGGTCTGCTGAGTTGTTGACAGAGGTCGTCAGAATGCTCTTTGAAGATTCTGTCACGCCAGACACCATGTTGATGTCATACATGTATCTCCGAGGAGGTTTGTTAATTCCAGATGAAGTAGATATGGCATGGTATGTGGGAGATGTGGTCTTACAGGCTGTTCTATATGTCAATCATTTGGAGTTGCACATAGCTGATATGTTTCAACGTTATTCCTCCAAAGTCGCTGATTGTCAGGATAATTCGTGGCATCCCATGATTGATTCAGTGGTCCTAAATCAAAGACAAAATACAGCTCCTACCTTTGCCCAGAGTACTAACCAACTGAGGATGGATCTCTTAACCTATCTTTCCAAACATAATCCATTTGATGCTACTTTCTTTGATGCCTATCATAGACGATCTCTCTTAGGACCTTCTGTTCCTACCCTCCTTTATTACCAACAATTGGCTCACCGCTATGCTATATATATTTCCCTTTGTCAATCTAGTTCCCCAGTAATTTTACCACTTCTTTTCCAACCTTCATCTTTCCCTCAAATTCCTATTTTTACTTACTGTTCCTTTATTGAGGATAGGGTATTTTCCCCTTCTCCACCTTGTCCTTCACCCCTCATTAATGTACCCTCTACATTTCCTATTTATCAGTTAACACCGTTCCTTAGTGATTCCTTACAAATTTCTGCCACTCCTTCTTTAACCTTTTCTTCTTTTTATGATTTTTCCTATCCTTCCCTACATCCACTTTCCCTTATTCCATTACCCTCTCCTAACACTTCCATATCTCAACCACCTCAGTTGGTTAGTGACTGTGACGGTTTTGATACTCAGATTTCCAGAAGAAGGGGATGGAGTTTGGATGATTGCCTTACAGGACCGCAGATTAATTGGCCAGTCATTCCAGGAGAATGGACAGCTTCAAGTCAAGCTTATCAAAACTATATTCATTTTGCCCAACAATATTCACAGTCTGCAGATCCCTCAGTGAGATTAACTGCTCACTTTGCTTGGTACCTGGCGTATATGCATAGGCACTCTCATACTGATTCAAAGCCTATTCCAAAGTTGTGCATGAATGTCAATGTTAGCATTGATTCCCAGCAGTTGGAGATACTGTATTTTCATGCCCTCTATTTGCCTAGCAGATACTTGGTCCTATTGGAAAGGATGTGTTGTCTCCAATTTTTCCAAAATCCTCCTAAAAACTTTGTAGATGAATCCTTATCTATGGATCGATTCCGACAACATCAATCTTTTAAGAGGGATCATCTTCATTAATGCCTTTCCAATGTATGGTGCAAGCTTTTTAATGCCAAAACTCTTCTTTTTGAAGAAGTCATTCAGATGGTTGTGTTGTGTATTAGTGTATTTGTGTTGTGAGTTCATGTATGTCCTACGAACGTGGTGGTTTCCTATTGGATTTTGTGTACGAGCTATGTTTTGGAGATTTGTAGAGATGGGGTCGTGGTTGGAGAGTTGAAGATGATGCAAAAGAAGAAGAAGCAAACTCTTATATCCTTTACAAATTTGTGGTGATTTTTAGTTTGATAAGAGGTGTTAATGTATACAGAGTTTTCCTTTCTTTGTATTTTTATATCAGAAACAGGTTATAAGTTGGGGTCATGGTGGATGGATTCTTTGTGAAAAGATATTGAAGATCAAAGTGAAGCTTTGAAATGAACTTGTATTACCTTTTTCCTGGGTCGCGAGGACGCTTCCTTATTAAGTGTGGGGATATGTTGAGTGTTGAAATGACTTGTTTTTTGGCTGATTTTTGTTGTTTTGGAGAGCTGAATGGTTGATTTTATGGGATGATTGGTTGATTTGGAAGTGGTTTGAGAGTGTTTTGGATGATAATGAGAGTGTTTTGGAAGATCATGATGTTTGTTGATGGTTCTGTGATGTTCTGATAGGTTCTGAATGGTTCTGTATACCTTCTGTTTTGTTCTGTTTTGGTCTGTTTTGTTCTAATTGTCTTCTGTAAGGAGGGATGGAGTATTGATTGATGAAGAATGAGATATTGTGAAAGCTTATTGAATGTTTTGTGAGAGTTTGGAATGGTTTGAGAGTAAGTTATGAGGTTTTGATGATCTTCTGTAACCTTCTGTAGGTCTTCTGTAGAGCTTCTGCTTCTGTTCTGTTTCTGTTCTGTTCTGTACTGTTTCTGTTCTGGTACTGTTCTGTAGACTGTTCTGTATGCTTCTGTAAGTGTTCTGTGGAATGTATGTGTGACTTTGGGGAAAGTTTTCTAGCCTTGGAAAGAGGTGAATACAAGTGCAAAAGAGCTGAAAGAAGTGGAAGAAGTAGCTGCTGAAGACTCAAGAGAAGACTAGAGTGAAGTGACAGTAGTGAGCTGTGAAGAGACACTGTAGTGGCTCTGGTGACCCTTCATATCAGACATACCTCTTGGGAGGGGTATCCACGACCTAAGAGTGATTATTGAGAGTAATTTTTGAGAGATTGTAGTGAGGATATGATGCATTATTGATGGAGTGTGTGTGAGAGAGTCAGAGATAGCCAATTCTACTCAAACAGAGTGATTGTATATGAGAGATTGAGAGAGAAGACTATGAAGATATTGAAGATGAATACTATGTGATGTATTTCCATTCAAAGATGGTGTATTTCTTTGTTTTCTTTGTGATATTGATGGATTTTATGAAGATGTTGAAGAATATAGTTGATTCTATTAAAACCGTGGGAGATTTACATGATGCTGCATGAAGATTTGTTGTGCCTGGTATTCTTTCCTTCATTGTGATCATATGAAACATGATAAACAAGCTTGTTGATGTTACAAGATAGATTTTCTTGCAAGATAATTCCCTTTTCCTTGGTGTTCCTCTCGGGGCTCCATTGGAGCAGCAAGAAACAGCCTACAGTTGCCTTGTCGAGCACAGAGGCTGAGTACAGGGGTGCATCAATGGTTGCATGTGAGGTAGCTTGGTTACATAAGCTACTTTATGATATGCATCAGTCTACAGATGAGCCAGTTGTCATTTATTGTGACAACATGAGTAGTATACACTTGGCAAATAACCCAGTCTATCATGCTAGAACAAAGCACATTGAGGTGCATTATCACTATGTGCGAGAGAGGGTTTTACTAGGTCTTATTGATCTAGTTTATGTCACCACAGAGGATCAGGTAGCTGACATATTCACGAAGGCATTGGGCGCAGAGAAGCTGCGCAAGTTTAGAGACCTACTTGGTATGCAAGAATTGGGATTGAGCTCGAGGGGGAGTGTTGAGATATCGAGCTCCACTCGTGATACGCCAGGGTGACCGTTGTGTATTTATGTCACCGACTTGTCAGTTGCAGACGCGGTTGGTACACCGCCCATGAATAATAGCTACATGATAGCTATCCTTATCTACTCTAGTTCGTGGCTCAGTTAGTATGCCACCTTAGTTAGTTGAGTTGGGTTTGAGACCCATATATAGGGTTCTTCTATTTCTTTGTAAGTGAGTTCTTTTGGCTTACACAACTAAGAAGAGGAAAACTGTTTTCAGCCTCCACCCTTGTGTGTATTCCCCCATTGTGCAAGCAAGAAAGCTTCAAGTGAGACTCCTTCCTTCTCTCCCACAATCTTGACAGTCAGGAGATCATTGGGTTCTCGTCTTTCTCCTAACCTGGATTGTCCTAGCCAATGGCCGTGAGACTGATCTGCGGCCCTGTAGCATCAAGGCTTGGCCTTAGCGGCACTGCTTGTGGTGTAGTTGCTTCTCTCGACCTTAGTTGAGGAGGTGAGATTGGCGTGCTTATGCTGGAGAGATCATTGATCTCGTCCTCTATGATGGGCTTAGCATCTTTTAGATGCTCTTGAGCCTCCTTCACCCATTCCTTCACTTTTTCTATGGCCTCTAATTGCCGCTTCGGATGCGGGTATTCCCTTACCTTAGCACTTCCCTTTTCGGCCGTCTTAGGGGCTGAAGTCTCTGCCTCTGCATCAAAGACCTTCTTTCCAGTAGGCAAAGTTGTAGCACTTTCTGTTTTTAGTGCAATTTTAGCTTCTGACCTCTTCTTCTTCCACCTGTGACTTTTCTTCCCTATCGAAGCTGCATCAAGGTTGCTAGGTCCTGGTAGTGATATGCCAGCCTGCTTTGTCTGGGCACGGGTCATGACCCGCAATGGGATAGATGTAGCCTCCCCATCGAGGTTCTCGACACCAAACAACCCCAATGGGACAAATGGTATGTTGGCTGAGCTAGAAGACGGCTGTCGCTTTGGCACAATCGACGAAGAGATGAGTGATTCTGCACTCAACACACCTTTGGTCAGCCTTGTCTTTGTTTTGCTGCTCCCTTTCAGGGCAGCATGATGAGACATGACCTGGGTGACCACAAGTCCAACAGGTGATTGGATCCTACGTCTACCCTCCTAGGCCTCTACCTCGTCCTCTTCCTAACGCCATCACCAACATGGGGCGATAATCCATGAGGACAGCGTTGCCCTCATCATCATGCGAGACGTAAGGGCATATGTAAGTTTCTTCCTCATTTGGTTCTTCCACGTAGTGGACTGGAGCATCGCTCGGTGGATGGGTCACGTAAGGACCAGGTGGTCTGGGTATGCCAGTAGGGTTTATGTCCATCCTAGGAACAGTTGGCTTAATGTCGTTAGGCACAGGAAGGGCCAATGGGGCTCCCCTTCTGAAGAATGGTTGCGGCCTGTTCGCTAGGTAAGGCTGGCCGTAGGGTTGCGAGTACCGAAGTCTTCTTGGTAATCTACAATGCGCGACGTCATGACTGAACCTACTGCAGTTAGCACAAGGTCTTGACCTAGGGTCTTGACACTCGGCTGGCAAGTGGTTTCTGCCACAGTACACGCATTGGACGTGTGGGCGTGTTGGTCGTCTCAACATGTCTTGCAACTTGGCTAACTCCATCTTTACATCAACCAAGTCTTGGTTCGTCTCGGTGGCCTTCCCCTTATCTTGGGATGATGGGACTGATCGCTCACTAGAGGCTGACGCTCTCTCTAAGCTTCGCGAGTTGGTCTCTTCTAGGTTCGAGCTCCTGGAGCTCCGCTCTTTCAGCTGATCATCGACTGTGATGGCTTCCTCAAACACTCTAGCTAGCGCATCTCGCTGCAAGCTCAAATTGCCTGCCAAAGCTTTATATAACTCCTCGTCTCGAATTTCGATGATGAATACAGTCGAAACTGCTCTTTCAGTCGGTCGCTCGCCCATAGGGATTCTCTTGAAGAGACTCCTCACTTGGGTTACGTAGTCGCGAATGTCCTCCTTCTCTTTCTACTTGACGTTCATCAAGCATACTAGCAGATTATCGGAGTATCCAGGCTCGGCAAATCTCTTAATGAAGAGATCCTTGAGGCCACTGAAGTTGGCTGGTTTTGCAACTTCTAGGCTTGTATACCAAGTCCTTCCCTTGTCACCTAAGCAGAGCCTGAACGCTTGAGAGCGTTGAGTCAGGTTGAGGCCGTTGGCTTTGCAGACTTGCTCGAACTGCTCTATAAAGCTCTATGGATCATCGTGGGGTTGGTATTTGTCGAGTTGCTTGGCAACAATAGGGATTTTAGACTGGCTCTTTGAGCCTTGGTTTGCTCCTAATCATGTGAGCAGTAATGTCGCTAGTGTCGTGGCACTTTGCTCTGTTGCCGTGTTATCTAGCGGTCACTTCATGAGAAGCTCGCTCAACGTCAAGTCTCCTTCTAGGGCTCTCTCGTGATCTATTCGGTTTCTACCTACTAAGTTTAGCACTCATTGTACCTCATGCAACTCCGTGCTTTGCCTTTGGCTCATAGCTTGCTAGTCCCTATTGTATTCGACTATGCTTTGCAAAGCCTTGTGGGCTAGTTTTCTCTCTTCCTCTAGCTTTACGATGATAGCATCTACCGTCCTGTCGTGGTGCTCATACCAGGCGTGTGCATCATAGCTACTAACCAGCTCTGCTGAATAGCCTCCGGGAAGACCTTCAAGTTGAGTTCCTCATTAGACATATGGTCTGAGCCTCCTTCTGCCATAGTCGTGTTGTCGTGCTCCACCAAGCTGTCGATCAGGTTAAGTAGATTTGTCAAATCCACGTCGTTGACGACACCTGCTTGGTCCTACTTCGTGCTTTGATGGTTTGTCTACGTCTTGGGTCCTCTCCTACTGGTGGATTCCTTGAGTGGTTTATCTGAGTGAGTTCCTTTAGTTATTGAATACAATCCTCAATTTATGGTCACTCAATGTGCGTGTCGCTTCTCGTGCTCTTGTGCTCAATCAGGCTTTCAATTTCCTTAAGTGCATTCAAGTGTGGAAATTCAAGGTGAGTGCAGCAAACAATCTCGAAGCGTCTTACGCACTCTCGCTTTGTTTCGGGCCTGATAGGCTTGTTGATCAATTTTTTGGTCGCCTTGACAGGGTTCGGGGTTTTTCCAATATGTTGCCTCGTTTTTTTTTGCCAATCAGGTTTTAACTACTCAGTGCTTTGCGTCTAGGTCTCTATGATTTCGTCTATTCCGTGTGCCAGAATCAAGTTCTGAGCGTCAGAAGGACTTTCGACAATTTACACTACTAAGCTCTAGCCGGGTTAGGTCAAATTTCTGAGAATTTGATAAAAATTTACACTCGGCCCAACTTGTCCGAATTATAAGGTCCGAGTGGGTCACTCGGACAGGACGAGGTACATGGGCCGAGGGTAACACCCAGGTCAAGAAGTCCTATGGGCCCTTGACCAAGTATATCCCATGCCTAGAGGATGAGCGGGATTGGATGCACGTCGTTGCTACAATCGACCTGTCGTTCTCAGATCATGAGGCATATGAGCAAGCCATCAATACAATCGGCAAGTCTAACGACACACCCTCCGTACCAGTCTGCATGATGGCAGGAACCCTTCGTGGGAAACCTAAGCATGTCAACTTCCAAGTCCCAATCAACAAAAGGGAACTCCAGGAGATACTGGAATACTTAATGGACAAGCTAGCTGGCAATCCAACTACAAACTTCAAACCACTCTGGGATCTCTTAGATGAATCCAATTGGAATTTGTGACTCGGACAGGGTAGATTCGGACAGGCCAAATGGTCAATTAAGACGAGGTCACTCGAACGGGCCAAGGCACTTGGGTTGAGGGCCGAATATGACACATGGTCGAGGGCCGAATCCTATGGCTCGGACGGTTTGGCTCGGATGGGCCAAATTAGTCAATGGTCCGAATGGTCGACTCAGACAGGCCGAGTAGGTCTAGGCCGAGGGCCGATTAGGATTTCGGGCCGAGTGGGCCGAACAAAAGAGGGCCAAGGGCCGATTTTGGGACTCGGCCCAGAAGCGACCGCTCGGACGGCCGAACGCGGCACGATGACGACAACGAGAGGTCAATTTTGCTCAATTCTTGCGATTTAATCAATCATAGCAAGCATAAACCTCCAGATCCTATCTAGGGGGATAGGGTGTCAGAGAGAGAACTAGGGAGAGAGAAAGAGGAGAGAGAAAGACTGCAGAGGAGAGAGAAAGACTGCAGGAAGAGAGAGAAATAGAGTGACGAGGAGAGAGAAAGACAGGAAAGATGTAGAAGCCATGGAAGCTTGGAGCAAGAAGGGAGAGAAAGATTGTAAATGTATTGATTTGTCAAAAGATGTAAAAAATTACAACTTCTCTCCTTATATACCAGTGTCTATGTGACATGGCATATTATTAACATTCTAACTATTCCCAACTTCTTACAATCCATCCCTTCCCAAAAGTTTTTGTCCTCAAAAACAAACCTAGAAAGAACTAAAGGAAAGATGGATAGAACAAAGTACTACTCTGTTTTACAGCTTACAAATGGGAGATGAGTGAAGAATTATCATTACAAGGACTGAATTTGAAGAACGGAAGGAGGACCCCACTATATACATGATTTGAAGAACTTTAGAAGCCATTGGAGCCATAGAATCTTCAACAAATAATTTCAGAAGAAAGTAGACAGCTTGCTGAAATAACAATCCCTACTGAACCAAATATGCCATAACTTTTGATAGAAGTGTCCAAATGAGACGTGCCACATATCAAAACGAAGCTCTTAAAGAGTACTTTAAGCTCATATAGATAGCTCAATTCTGAAAATGAAGTACGACAAAAACTGTTCTAAAACAGCGTGCTGTCTTGAACCAGTCTGCACCAATACTAGCTCCATAAGCAATAGGCTTCAGCCACCAATGTATCCTTCAAGTATGGATACTCATCCAATATTGAATCAGGTCTCCAAGAAGCCTCTTCAGAGGGTAAACCTCTCCATTTAATCAAATATTCCACAATAGAATGTGATCGAAGCTTCTTTTCACGCTAACCTATAACAGCCTCTGGGATGTACTGAACAATACGATCTTTATCAATAGGTGGCAGCTCATCAACTAAATCCACTGGATCTTGAGCTGACTAACATGGAAGACGTTATGAATCTTTGTAGAAGAGGGAAGCTCTAGTCTGTATGCCAAATCTCCAATCCGCTTAAGGATCCTGTAAGGGCCATAGAATCTGTGGGCAAGCTTATTACTGGATCCATCTTTCAATGTAGAGTACTTGGATTTGGGCACCTTCAACAAAACCAGCTCTCCTTCCTGGAACTCTAAAGGCCTCCTCTTCTCATCAGCATACATCTTCATCTGATCTTGAGCCTTCCTTAGATTCACCTTGCATTGCTGAAGAAGGGTCTGCATTCTTTCCAACTCTTCCTTCCCATGAGGGTTGATCTTTTCGTTAAAAATGACTGTGGGTAGGGGCACCTTGTAACCATACAAAGCCTCAAAGGGTGAAACTCCTATGCTCGCATGAGTGGAATTATTATAAGCAAACTCAGCCAGGTGTAACCAAGAATCCCATGAGGTTTGGACATCATAGCAAAAATGGCGAAGATAAGTCTCCAACCATTTATTAACTCTCTCTGTCTGTCCATCAATTTGGGGATGATAAGCCGTAGATGGAGCCAACTTGGTACCCATAGATGTAAATACCGCTTGCCAAAAGTTACTCATAAACTTTGAGTCCCTATCATGGACAATCACCTGCGGTAATCCATGTAATCTGAAAATATGCTCCATAAATTGGTTGGCCACCTGAGAAGCAGTAAACTGAATTTTTGTTGGGATAAAATGAGCTGCTTTGGTGAGTCTGTCAACCACCACATAAATACTATTCCACCCCTTCTTGGTAGTAGGTAAGCTAGTGATAAAGTCCATAGTAATATGAGTCCATTTACCCGTAGGAATAGGCAATGGCTGCAACAAACCTCCTGGCTTATGGGTGCTATCCTTATTTTGCTGACAAGGCATACACTTCATAACGAAGTCCTTGACATCTTTCCACAGTCCTTTCCAATAAAAGCTCTTGCTGATCCTGTCATAAGTCTTGAAAACTCCCAAGTGTCCAGCTAAAGGCGAAGAATGCAACTCCTCCATAATTTTTCGCTTGAAAGAAGAAGTAGAGGGAATAACAATCTTGCCCTTCCACCAAATAAGACCATTTTTAAGCTGGTAAAGTGAGTTTTCTTCCATAAGACCTTGCTGTAATTTCTGAAAGATTTGGCTGAATTCCTCATCTAAGAGATATGCCTCTTGTAGCTCTTCAATCCAATCACTATGTAATTCTGTCATGGCTGATACTTTGCAGGCCCACATATGAGAGAGAGAATCAGCCACTATGTTATCTTTGCCCCTTGTATGAGTGATGTCAAAGTCATAATTTTGTAATGTTGCTACCCATCGTCGTTGCTTTGGAGTAAGATTTGACTGAGTAAGGAAATACTTGAGTACGCGATGATCACTATGTACTCTGAATCGGCTGCCATATAAGTAATGGTGCCATTTCTTGATTGCATGTAGAATAGCCAACATTTCCTGATCATAAATATTCATGGCCATCTCCTTATCAGTAAGCTTACGGCTTTCAAATGCAATTACTCCCTGCTTCCTGAAGCAAAACAGCCCCAATGCCACGGCCACTAGCATCACACTGTATAGTAAACTCTTTAGAGAAATCCGGGCATACAAGAATAGGAGCAGTGGTAAGTATTTCCTTTAACTGGTTGAAGCTGCTATCTGCAAGAGCATCCCAAAAGAAAGCCTCTTTCTTCAACCTGTCAGTTAAAGGGGCTGCAATTGCCGCATAATGCTTTATAAATCTGCGATAGAATGAAGATAGACCAAGAAATCCTCTAAGAGAGGTAGTAGTAGTAGGCGTTGGCCAATCTTTTATGCATTGCACCTTCTTGGGATCAGCCTGTATTCCTTTTTCACTGACTATATGTCCCAAGTATTCCACTTCAGTCTGCATGAAAGAACACTTCTTCTCCTTAGCAAAAAGCCTATGATGTCTCAACACATCAAAAACCTTCCTCATATGCGACAAATGATCCTGACAAGTCTTGCTGTAGATCAAAATGTCGTCGAAGAACACCAAGACAAACTGAAAGAGGAAAGGTTGTAGAATCTTATTCATCATGCTTTGAAAGGTAGCTAGAGCGTTTGTAAGGCCGAATGGCATCACCAAGAAATGGTAGAGCCCACGATCAGTCCTAAAAGCAGTCTTGACCTCATCACCCTCTCTCATGCGAATCTGATGATACCCTGATCTCAAATCAATCTTCGTGAAGAATCGAGCCCCCTTAAGCTCATCAAGCAAATCATCTATCCTGGGTATAGGATACCTGTTCTTCACTGTTATCTTATTAAGATCCCTGTAGTCAATGCACATTCTGAAAGATCCATCTTTCTTTTTGACTAACAGGACTGGGGATGCATACGGTGAAAAACTGGGTTCAATAAATCCCATTTCAAGAAGCTCTTTGATTTGCTTGGCTACTTCCTCTCGTTCACATTTTGATAGTCTGTAAGGTGGCTTATTGATTGTCTTTGAGTTGGGTTCCAAATCAATGGGGTGATCCACCGCTCTCTTAGGAGGCAATGAAGTAAGTACTTCAAATAAATCTCTATACTCCTCAAGCAGAGCTGTCAAGGCTAGATAGTTTGCTGAATTATTAGGCTAATCCTGTGTTTCTTTGTTCAAATGCAATACAAATATCTGTGAGCGCTTTTTGTACTCTTTCTTTAGTTGTTGAATAGTGATAAGTTGAAAATCAGATCTACTAGGGATCCCCTGTAAACGGATGAGCTGTCCATTGGAGAAAAACTCCATATATAACTGTGAGAAATCCATAGTAATCCTGCCTAAGGTCATCAACCAATCACAACCAAGTACAATATCTATGGGCCCCATTTCCAAAGTGATCAGGTTTACTTTGACTTCAAAATTTTCAGCCATCTGCAAAGAAACCTGTGGGCAAATCTGCGTACTGGTTTCCTCTTCACCATTAGCCACTTGTATTCGAATAGGCTGCTGTAAGTCGGTGGAAACACAATTCAACTTGTACATAATAGATTTATTTACAAAACTGTGAGTACTACCACTATCTATCAAGATGAACATTGGCTTTCCACATATGCTTCCCTTCATACGAAGTGTATTAGGGCTCTTAGATCCCGTCCAAGCATCCATAGAGATAGAACAATTAGTGGCAGCAGGCAACTCATTACAAAATCCACCAGGATCAAATGGGATATCACCGCCTAGATCAAAAGGAAAAGAGTCAGATGGATCATAGAAGTACTCCTGTCCACCATCATCCTCGAAATCTTCATTTTTAGCATTGATTGTGACTGCATTAACTTCATCTATGTCATTTTCAAGGTCCTCAAGAACTAGCATACTCTGAATTTTTGGCTTGGCATTTTTGTATACACACTTTGAAGCATGGTCAGGAGTATACTTTTCTCCACACTTGAAGCATAAGCCTTTGTCCTTTCTTTCCTTGTAAAGATCCATGGGAATATTTTTGGAATTTGTATTGGCTGAAGTAGACTTAGGCTTATTGTCACCTTGCTTAAATTCAACCTTTGGACTATTTGCTGTCCTGAAATTGCTTTGAAGCCTAGAAGCATTAAATGGAGGATAAGTTGGTATCCCTAAGCTCCCACTAGGCATATGATTGCTGCCATAATTGTTACCAACTTGCCCTTGCTTTAAAACAGTCCTTGGCTGTCCATAACTTGGCTGAAATGAAGACTCTTTCCTATACTTCCTTCCAAAGCGCTCTGCAAGCTCAATAGCCTTGAAAAGTGAAGTAGGATTCTACGCCATAACATCAGCTGACAAGGATGGTTCTAAACCATACATGAACTTGTGTAACTTGGCCTCATCACTGATGTTTTCCACATACATGGTCAAGTTGAGGAATTGGTTTGTATATTCTCTTACACTTAGGCTCCTTTGTTCCAAGCCATACCATCTTCGTTCTAACTTCTCTTTTTCAAGAGGTGAAACAAAGACTTCAGCCATAAGTGCCTTGAAAGCTTCCCAATTCTCAATAAGTACATTCTCTTTTTTGATATACCTCCACCAAGTGTGAGCAAATCCTTCTAAGTGGAGGGAGGCAAAATGTATCTTCATATCATCAGTTTTAGGAAATATGTCGAAATAAGACTCCATCTTAGAGGTCCATTCCTCTAATTCTGATGGTGAAGAAGACTGGCCATTGAATTTGGATAAAACAATTTTGTCCTTAAATTCTCTATCATGAAAGGGTTGCTGTCCCAAAACTAGCTGATCGGGATTTCTAAGTACAGAACCCCCAAATTGAGACTGAAATCTTCCAATAGGTGGCTGAGAATTACCATGTAATCTTCCTGTTGGTAAGGCACCCCTAGAATGCTGAGTATGCAGTCCAAAAGCTTGAGTATTGGCTCCGTTCAAACTGCCCAAATAGTCATCATGCCTTTGTGAAGCTTCCCCCACTTCATATTGACTATTTGGTATGCCTCTTCTTCCTATGATCGCATCTCCATAACCATTTTGGTTGGATGTCTGAAGTGGGACTGAAGGGTCACTGTTTGAACAAGCCTTCTCATTGGCTTCTTTTGATCCCGTTTGAGACGACATTAATTGAGAAAATTTTGCCATAAGTTGAGCATTGGATTCTACTAATTTATCAATGGAAGCCTTGGTTTGGGTAGTTGATTCCATCAACTTATCAACAGTAGACTTCGTTTGTCCATGAGATAAAATCATTTGCTCCATTGTAGACTTTGTTTGACCAAATGATAAAATCATATGCTCCATTGCTGACAAAATAGCCTCATGACGTTCCTTATGTCTTAGTTCATGGGCACACAAAGCGTCATTGAGAATACTAATCTCTCCTTGTTGAGGCTCTTCAGGGTTCTCTTGAAGTGTGCTTTCCATCATGGAATCCCTGATTTGCTGTGCATAGTCCTCCTGGACCTTATTTTTGCCTTTATGTCCTACCATACTAGTGCAGTCCTGCAGTACCCCCTGTCAGTAAAACGGCTATAACTTTGGTTAGAAAACTCCGATTGCAAAACTTTTTTATGCAAATCGAAGCTTACAATGCTCTCTTCGAGATGAGCTATAGCACGCTATAACAGGTTTAGGAAAGAAAATTCTGTAACTGAATTTCAGAGTCTGAACTGTCCAGTCCTACACCCTGTTTAGACCTGTAAGTACCCTGTTTTGACCCTGTAATGCAAGAAAGTAACCTCAAATGGCTACCAAACCTTGCAAAGGGGTATATAGGACCTGTGGGTACCCTGTAGTACCTGCACCTGTGCTTCAGTATCAAAGGGTGTACCTATATCCACCTGTAAATACCTGTGGGTAACCTGAAAATGCCCTGTTTTACCCTGTTTTAATCCAGTAGGTACTTGAGTCGTTGGAAAGTCTTCAATCTTCAATTCTCCACTCGCTGTACCTGTGTGAGGGATAAAATGGCAGGACGGGCTCCGAATCACCGGGAGGTGGGCAAAGTTCCCCCCGGGTCGGTTGGTTGCACCCCTTCGGGATCTTCGATAGTGAGGGAGGGTCACCTCTCTTTTGTCCCACTATCTCCCCTGGCATCCACTTTTTTCCTCGGTGGGAATATCAACATGGCAGAGGCTAGTGTGCTAAGCAATCAGCATGATACGCAATTGAAAAATATCCATTCAGCCTTTCATGAGATGCAATTGATTAAGATAAGAAAGCTTGAGATGGGAGAAGGGTTTTACCTATGCAATTCAGTGACTCACTGATTGCTAGTACTTACCCTTTACAATTTTCCAATTTAGGCAAAAGAGAATCAACCAATCAATTGGATTAGAGTAAACAAAGGAATCAATCAATGTATTCAGTCAATAAGATTCAAATGTTGTACTGAAATCTGAGATTGAGGCCTTTTATTCACTGATTGAAGCTAATATGCATTAGGCAAGCATTGCATTCTTGAATACATGAATTCAAGCAAAGATTGGCTGAGAATTTGATGAAAATGTTCAATTCTTTAATCTCTCAGTCAATTGGCTTAAGCTCAGCAATTGGATTAGTGAGAGAGATTAAAAATTGAAGAGAAATACCTTGACATGGCTGAAAATAACTTGCCAAATGCTTGATAGGGCTCCCGGTTGTCCAATGTTAGCAAAATAATCCATAAGGCTTGCTTACCTGATGGTTGAGACCAATCTTGAAGCTTCAAATGCTTGAAATTGAAGCATTAAACCCGTTTCTCCCAAATTTTTGCTCCATAGAAGCTCTTGATCTTCAATCTTAAGCCATCCCGTGCTTAATCCTTGCAATTTGTTGAATAATCCTTGCTGAAATGATTCCACGGCCCAAAAGGATGAAGAATCTTCAAGAAATTGTCAAGAAATAGAAGCTTGGGCTGAAGCTTTCATGGCTGCCCATGGACTGTTCACCTAGGGTTCAAGAGATGCTGAAGAATCATGAATGGAGCTGAATCCTCCCTTGTTTGCTGAAGATTTCTCTTACCAAGGACCAAGGAGAGTGTCAAGAGCTGGAGGTGAGGCAGGCTGAGCAAGGGCAGGGCTGGAATCAGCTCGAAAATTGCGCCGCAATTTTCGGGGCTGTTTCCTGCTCCATGGCTTATGCAAAACTGAGCAACCTTGTGCTCATTCTGAAGGTCTTGATCTGAGGGAACTATTCCATGTGGTACTTGACCAAGAAACTCAGGGATAAGAGAGATATGAGCTGATCTTCAGGGCTGAACTTCCATGAAACCTGCAGGAAACTCCAGGAAAGGGGAAAGAGAAACCCCTCTTTTCAAAGTAACCACAGTTTGTTCTCAAACTAAGCCCGATTAACCATCCTTTACCCTAGTTACCTCCATTTTTGCATAAAATTTGATGATGTCCAGCCATTTAAGCCTTTACCCGCCATATCTGACCTTGAATATCTCCAGATGTAGTCATTACTATCTGTAGTTGTCCTGTAGCACTCCACTAGTCACTGTCTTGTACCATTTTTGTCTGAAATTGGTTTTGAAATAGGAAAATGGGAGTGAAAATGGAAGAAAATAATGGATCAAAGACTGAAGCTCTGATACCACTTGTCAGAGAGAGAACTAGGGAGAGAGAAAGACTGCAGAGGAGAGAGAAAGACTGCAGGAAGAGAGAGAAATAGAGTGACGAGGAGAGAGAAAGACTAGAATTGGAGAGAGAAAGACAGAAAAGATGTAGAAGCCATGGAAGCTTGGAGCAAGAAGGGAGAGAAAGATTGTAAATGTATTGATTCGTCAAAAGATGTAAAAAATTACAACTTCTCTCCTTATATACCAGTGTCTATGTGACATGGCATATTATTAACATTCTAACTATTCCCAGCTTCTTACATAGGGGAAGGGATTCATATACCTAAATAGAGCTGTAGGCTCGTCAATGGTGCGATCGGATCGAATCATGCGATGGCTCTCTCTCTCTCTCTCTCTCTCTCTCTCTCTCTCTCTCTCTCTCTCTCTCTCTCTCTCTCTCTCTCTCTCTCTCTCTCTCTCTCTCTGTAAAATGGTAACAAATGAGCTCTCCCTTGGCCTCTTGGCTCTTATACCCCTTCCCGGGTATGGTGTTAATGCCCCCAATCACTCACTTTGCTGATCTTAGGCATCACAAGAGAGCTTTTTACCATTTTTGGCATGATTTTTGCCCTGTTTTGCAACAGTAAACCCTACCCTTCTCCGGTGCGATTTCCTAATCCTAACCTATGCTAAATGCAACAAGAATCGAAAGCAAAAAACTAAAATAATTTCTCCATGTTTCCCAATCATCAAACAAACAAAATATCCCAAAATACTTACTTGTTTTGAAGATCAAAAACACCCAAACTTCCTACCTATCTCAAGCTCCGTTTCGGGGATGAATCCCTTACTTCGATGCTCGATATGAGGCGCGCAAGTGCTCAAGCTTGAATCTGTTTGTCCCGGCAATGGAACCAAAATGTAGTGGGAGCTCATGCTCAACTGCCAAGACCCACGGACCACTTATTGCTTCAAGTGTTTCAAGTGAGGTCTAATGGCTATCTCTCACCTAGCCGACACGTGTCGATCCTATGAGTGTAGTGAGCTTACCTTGATGCCGATACGAGTTGCCTCCTCTCTCGCATACCCCGATAGCTCCACGATCTTAGATGCGAGCTCAAGCATCCTCAAGCCTCCTCCATCTCCAAGCTCCATCCTCCATAGCCGCGCGCGCGAGAAAAGAGAAGAGAAGAGAAGAAGAGAAGAGGAGATAGTGAAGAGCTTCACCCTCTTAATCCCTCACTCTCACACACTCACTCCCTCACACTCTCACACTCCCTCTCTCAAGATCACACACAAGCAAGAAGATGAGGAGAAGAGAAGAAGAAGAGAGCTCTTGTTAGCCACACACCAAAGAATGAGCTTCCATTCACTTTTTGAACTTTATATATACAAACTCTAAAAACCCCATGGGTGCCCATCCCTTTTTACATGACCGGCCATTGTGGCAAGGTCCCTTTTTCTAATTCCCTCTTCTTGCTTCATGCCTCTAGCCTACACCCGTCTAATATTTTACAATTGGCACAGGAGGGAGCCTGGCGCTCTTTTACAAGAGTTTCCCAAGTTTTTTGAGGCGCCTTTCATTTAAAATTGCGCTTTTTGCCCCGGATTAGCTTTGGAGGTTGCCTGCGTGTCTTTGCTCTTTTTCCATGTTTTTTTCTGCTTTTTCCTTCCTTTTTCTGTCATCTCGACTTGGGGTTAACATCATAACAAAAGGAGTTCCTTTTAGAAAAAACATGTGATGTGATCCATGTCTTGTGTGTGGTGGGACTTGGTGTGACATGAACATGTCTAGATGGCACCTTCATCATCATGCTCAAAGTAGCAGTAGAGCCACATGAATTCATATGGTTAGGTGACCTTAGTATGGCTTGATCCATGGATTCCTCTTGTCCCACACATGCATATTGGCACAAGTATAGCCTCTCGGCTCCTCTTACATCAAGCTCACTTGATGTACTGTCCTCTTCCCCAAGGACACCACATGAAGGGTCCTCTTCCTTAGCCTTCTCAAACAAGTCATACTCACTCGTATGCATGATGGAATCATGAGGATATTGCACCTTAGCCTTCATACCAACCTTGAAAAAAATGAGCATTTACATTTTACATGCAGTTCACACTTGACATTACCACCAAAAATTTTATAAACACTAGTGTATCATACATGGAATGAACACTCACATAATGTTCATAGCTCTTTGCATTTTTCTTCTTTATGACTTCCATTTGTTCATCTTTACTTGCCATGAAACATGACCTTCTTAAAAAATATGGCAATCCAATCCTCTCTAGGCATAAATGCAATCCTCATTAGGTAAGCAATCCTACAAAACTATAGCCTTTTGCTATTTGGCACACTCATACTTCCATCAATTGATTTCAAATTTTCAATCTACATCAAGGGAATGCCTAATGGTGTGTTCCTTCTTGTAGGCTTATGCTATTGGATTACCTTACTTTGCCTTCCAACTTTATTAATATCCAAGTTGCCCATGTGGAACATTAACATCAAGAACATGCTCCTTTTCCACTAACTTTTTATGCCAATAAAAAGGAATATATCTCTTCAAATAGAGTATGTACATGCAACATTTGCATCCAATGTCATCACATTTTGGTAGTGATGTGTGTGAATATGCCTATTTACTTTTAGGGCATACTTAGTCTTGTAAATCTTCTCTCTCCATACTTCTCAATCTACTCTAAGTTGTGTCCTCTCAAGCTTATTCTTCTCAATGATATGTACTTGCATTCGTGCAACTTTGATGCACCTTCTTCTCTCTTGTGAGATTTGAGAGATGGTTTCTTGATGAAGGAGAGAGTTTGTTGTAGGTTTTGTGGCCAACAACAAGGGTGCTTGCAATCTCTTCTTAGCCACAATCTGAACTTCTTTTTATACTGCTATAGGGTGCTATTCACTTTTGTATGGGCAAAAGGAGAAATTGTAATACCCCTGTATGGACCCTAGAAGAAACCATAATAAGAAAATGAATAAAGGAATTGTTTGAAACTACTTGACAAAGGATTGTTTTATCTTGTTTGAATGTTGTGACATAAATTATGTAAACACACCCGATGACTTAAAAGGCTGATTAAGGAAGATGCCTTTATGTATTGAAACATAAGAGTGGTAGATAATTAGATAAATAAAGTTGAACCAAACAAGGAAGTGAGAGGGTGGAACCCCCGATAGGTTTGTCCTATGGATGGGTGGTCTCGATGAACCGAGAGTTTTCCTTCAAGATGCTAGGATTAGGAAAAGGCCAAATGATTGATTGCCTAGTCTGTCGTCTTAGATACTGATCAATGTTGTTTTTGGCAATTAGAGTTGAGACTATATCCTACTCGTAGAGGGGTTGATATGTATCACTCCCCCTCATTTCTTGCTCACTATGAACTAAGTGCAACATTGATATACTTCAATTCAAGTTGAGTTGCAAAATGCAGTGGCTCGTAGTAGCTAATGCTAGATAGACTGTTAGAAGACCTTAACATTATTAGGAGCCTTAATTTAGGTCAACCCTCATGGTTATGGTAATGAGCTTTCCCTACAATATAGTTTCAAGTGATACCTAGGTAAGAAAGTTTATGATATTTCCAACAGAGTTTTGAACAACGTCACCTAGGATAATCTCTTGATGGGCTAGTAAAATCGTGACATTGAGGGCTTCTCAATTGGGTGCATTATATAACCAACTTTTGTTTAAAGAGAAATCTTGTTTTTGCTATTTACTCCTTTCCCCTTTTTCACAATCCTCTTAGATTGATATTCTGTCTGTATTTGAGAGAGAGAGAGAGAGAGAGAGAGAATGAACCATGAGGAGAGAAAATAAAAGAAAAGAGAGTTTGTAATCAACTCAACAACCCACCTCCTCAGTATTTAGCTATGAAGCTTATGCACATATACCAAAAGAAAGGTGCAACAAATTAGAGCCTAAATCTACTAAATGTATTTTTTAGGCTATGGATAGAGTGGTGAGATAGGTTATTGAAATATTTTCCATAATAATGATGTGATCTTCAATGAGAAAAATATGCATAAGAAACCTCTTAAGGAAGTGGAAACAAGGGTACACAATCATGTGCAAGAGCATTGCCTCATGAATGTATGTACGTATTACGTAAGTTCAAAATAAGGGGTTTTAAAAATGTCATTTTTATAAAGGGATTACCTATAGATTGAATTAAAAAAGGTTGTGTTTTATTCAAGAAAATTTGACAAATAAGGATATTTGTAAATAGGCATTGAATCCATGTGATATAGAGGATATATATATATAGTGAACCCCCTGGGAGCATTGCCCTTTTTTTCTATATGAGAGAGAGAGAGAGAGAGAGAGAGAGAGAGAGAGAGAACACCCTTTTTCTTAATTTTCTAAAGTAAACTCTTCTTTCTTGAAAAGCAAGATATTCACACATATTCAAGGCTAATTGGACCACTTAACTAAAGCTAACAATGGACAATTTTTTTGGGCCCTCCACCACCTTGTCATGATACCATTATATAATTATATGCCCTAAAGGGCAATGCTAACAAAAAGGATTATTTTTTTTTATGTAATGCCACCTATTATTTTTCCATGTAGGGCAAGCACTAGCATGCCAAGTGTAAAGAGGACACAAGTAATACCTCTACTAGTGAGTAGAAAGTAAGGAGATCTATTAAGCAATAGGTTGAGAGAGCAATGTGGTACCTCTAGAAGAAAGAGTGGAGGCTAAAATTCCGACTCTAAGTTACCTTGTTGTGCTATATAGATCTACTCATATCTCTCATCCCCTAAGAGATGGAGCTTGGGGTTGATTATGTGATGTTGACAGATTGTGGGGAACCATCTTTATTATCAAGGGGCCATGACTTCTAATGAAAACTTAAGTGAAAGCTATCTATGAAATTTGAAATGGATGAAGAAATTAGACTTGGGAGTTGGTTTCTTTTCCAAAGGGCAAAATTACTTTTCCATCCAAGTGGATCTATAAATTAAAGGTTGCATGTGATGCTAAACCAAAGTACAATGAAAGGTTGGAGGCCAAAGGCTTTAAGAAAGAAAAAGATGTGGACTTTGATAAGATATTTTCACAAGTGTGAAATTGACTACTCTTTGCATTATGGTTGCCTTGGTGGCTAGGGATGAAAAGGATCTTGTACAATCCAATGTCAAGACAACATTTTCATATGGTGACCTTCATGATGAGATCTACATGTAGTATCTAGAGGGTTTTATGGAACATAGTAAAGGAATCCTTGTCTCTAAGCTAAAAAATAGGCTTTATGGATTAAATCATACCCCATGGAAATAGTACAATGAGTTTAATGCCTTTATCTAGTCTCATGGCTACCAAAAAAGTGAGACAAACCATTGATTACACACCAGAAATGCTAAAGATGGTAGCTTGGTATCGTGTTGATTCTTTATGTGGATAACATGTTGATAGCTCGTAAAAACTAGTATGAGATTGATGTCTTAAAAAAATATTAGTGGAAACCTTTGAAATGAAGAATTTAGGATATGAAAATCACATTCTAGTATGCACATAATCAAGGATAGAACAAAGATATGGCCTCTATCTGTCCCAAAAGTATTATATCAACAAAGTGTTGGAATATTTCAATATCAAGCAGTGGAAGTCAATTAGTACTCCATTCTCCCAATATGTGCCCTAAATGGAAAGATGTCACAAGTAAGGTAATCGTTCTATCAATGCCTCTAAGTCTCTTTGATGTGGAGATGATCAATGGCAAGGACCATCATCCATATTAATGCCATGATGAGAGCCCAAAGACAAAAAGGAGAAGTTAGTATTATTGGGCCTTCCACCTCTTATAGATTGATGATAGGTTAAAAAGGGCTTAAAAGAGTGAAAGAAGCATTTTGAAATGAGAGTTACCTTGAAGAGTAATAGACTCACTATACTTCTAGAGTAAGTAGCTCCTTCAAGTACAAATAGCACCACTATTGTAACCAACACAAAAAAGGCAACCATCACCAAAGTAAAATAATATCCTAACTTAGAGCATTAGTTAGAGGTCATTAGTAGGGTAAGAATTTCATTAAAGATGTGCAAGATGAATTGCAAGAGAGGTGCTAGGAAGCACAAATGGATTGGCTTGTCTAGCATGGCACCTTTACCAACCCCCATTAGCACTCACACCTTTGGTAGACTTGTCTCAAACTTTTCTAATCAAGAGGAACACCAAGGCATACCCTCACTAGGGCATAGCCATGGTGTGAAGACCAAGACCAATTGAAGAATGCTCAAAGGAATAGGCCAACCAACTACCCAAGTCTATCCTTCACTAGTCAATCTTGCATCTAGAGATGTTTTCTAGATGGAGACTTGATTTTGTTAGACCCAACAAGTGTACAACAATCCATACTCAAAACTAGTATATACTACCAATGCACCAAATGGATGGAAGCTCCATGATGATTCAATGGCTTCCAAAGTAGTGTGTCTTTACGAATGTGTCATCACTAGACATGGATATTTGATTAAATTGGTTAGTGATTTAACAAAGTCATTAAGCAATGTGTTCTCTTTCTCAAATTTTCCACACTAAGTCATTCTCATACTGCGAATCCAATAAGCTCATTGAAAGCCCCAAAAAATTAAAGGATTTGACCCTTGCAAGAGGGGGAAAGGCACACCCAAACTAGTATATATCATTGAGGACTTTATTGTGGAGGATGAGGACAAGCTTATCAACTTTCTCAAGGAGTTCCAAGGTGTGTTCATTAGGAATGACAAATTTTAATAGACTCTAATGCCAAGCCAATCAAACAACACCCTATTTGATGAATCTAAGATACACACATGATGTGACAATATCTTTAAGGTAAGATTCATCTACAAGTTGAGGATATGGAATGGGCATCAGCGCTTATCATGATCTCAAAAAGATGTGAAAATTTGAGTATACATAAGTAATAAAAAGATAGACACAACTACAAGAGAGATCACTACCCATTACCCTATACCAAGCAAGTGATTTGAGTGTGTGATAGGTAAGAAGGTATACAAATCTGCCAATTTCTTTGCAAGTTATGATCAAGTGCATGTCCATTGAAAGGACAAGCATAAAATAGCCTTATACTATAGAATGGGGAGTATTTGCATACACAGTTATGCCCTTGGGATATGACTAATGCATTAGTCACATTCCAACACTTGATCTATATAATTTGTAAGGACATGTTGCAAAAATGGCTCGAAATGTCCATGGATGACTCCTATTTTAGCTCCAATTAAGATGGTCAACTCCAATTGGGATGAACAATTAGAGGAAATAAGGTTGTTCTTTGTAAGCAACTCTTGCTCAATCCCATGAAGTGTTAGTTCTAGCTAAAGCATGGACTAATCATGGGCCCTATTGTGTCCAAAAATAGCATTGCAATAGACATGATGAAGATTTAAGTGAATACTGGCTTACCACCACCAACCAACTTGAAGGGGATCTCGTGCTTCCTAGACATGTCTATATAATATGCTCTTCATCTTAAACTACACTTGAAAGGTGAGAAGGTGAGAAGCTTGCTTGGAAGTGAGCTATGGCAGAGAGCAAGAGCAAGAAGAGAGAGAGACACAAATGGGAACTCCAACAGTCACAATGTGTGACCGGGCCTTCCTTTATTCAAATTGTCACTAAAAGAATAAATAATAAAGTGACAGTGACGGATGCCCACCACCTACAATGTGCAGTGGCAGGTACTGTCAATGTACAGAGGTGCCTTTACCCCCAACAACCTCCCACTTCAAGGTGAATCTACCCCAATGAGGAGTGAAAAGAAAAAGAAAAGACAGTACAATGTCCACATGTACAATAGGATGAGGAAAAATGTCATCTCATCCAACGCCCATCAATCTCCTTAGGAAGGCAAAGCGCTCAGTAGTGAGGCTTTTCGTGAGCAGATCTGTACAATTTTTGTCAATGGAGATCTTGACAAGTTCAACAGACTTGTCCTCCACGATCCTACATATGAAGTGATACCTCACCTCAATGTGTTTCATCTTCGCATGGAAGACCAGATTCTTGGCTAGCTGAATAGCACTCATAGAATCTGAATGCAGCATAGGTATAGTATCAATCCCAAGGTCATGAACCAAACGGCCCAACCATATGGCCTCCTTGCAAGCCTTAGTGGCCATAGAGAGAGCCATACACTTCTGAACCCTGGACATCCAAGAAATGGCACCTCCAACATAGGTAAAGACATACTCGCAAGTGGACTTCCTACTATCTACATGACCTCCATAATCGGAGTTTGTGTAGCCCACAACTCCCATCCTCACTACCATAAAAAATACACATATATGTTGTGCCCTTCAAGTATCTCATGATACCCTTTACGGCATCCCAATGCTTTTTTCCAAATGTAGCCATATAGTGTGCCACAACACCAACTGCAAAGGCAATATCTGGATGAGTGACTATCATGGCATACATCAAACTGCCGGCTAATGCATAAGGGATCTTGACCATCTCGGCCCTCTGCTCATCCATCTCTGCGGACAATCGGCCTGTGAAACCTTCACATAAGAAGGTAATGGACAGTCAATAGGCTTTACATCTTGCATGCGGAAACGCTCAAGGACTTTATGAATGTACTCCCTCTGTGAGAGGTAGAGTAGTCCCTAATGCATGTCGCGCTTAATGCGCATACCAAGAATGTGAGAGGTCTGTCCCAAATCCTTCAACTCAAAGCTCTTCTTCAGCTAAGATTTAAGAGCATCCAGCTCATCATGAGCTTTCCCTACTATTAGTATATCATCCACATAAAGTATCAAAATAAGCAATGAGCCATCATGGGCTTTTTTCGTGTAAAGACACGGACCCATAGCACTTCTGTTGTAGCCCTGTGACTACATAAAGGCATCAAACTTATGATACCACTCCCTAGTGCATGCTTCAAGCCATAAAGACTTTTCTTCAACTTGCACACTAGGTGCTCCCTACCAGGTTCTGCAAAGCCCTTAAGCTGCTCCATGTATCTCTCATCATGCAAATCCCATGCAAGGATGTAGTCTTGATATCCATCTGGTACAAGTCCAAGTCAAGCTGTGCGACTAAGGCCAAAACCAAGCGTAGGGTGGTCATATTGACCATAGGAGAAAAGACTTCATCAAAGTCAACTCCATACTCCTGTTTAAAACCCTTAGCGGCAAGTCTTGCTTTATAAGCTAGCTTGGGTTTCCACGGGTACTTTTCAGCTTGTACACCCATTTGCATGGCAAAGCCTTCTTGCCTTGAGGCAGTGCAACCAAATCCCAAGTCATATTCTTGTGCAAGGAGTCTATCTCAAACTACTGCATAGCCCTCTCCTAGGAGTGACTGTCACCCCTGCGCATAGACTCATCATAGGTGAGAGGCTCTCCTGCATCTGTAACCAAGACATAATGCATCAAGGGCTCAAATCTATCAGGTGGATGTCTATCTCTAGTAGACCGTCTCACGACAGCAGGCTCAGCTGTCTATCCAACACCCTGGCCATGTGTAGCAACTACTACAACAGGCTGACCATTTGGTTGTGCAGTCTATACTAGAACACGGGGCTCCTCCTTAAATATAACCCTGCGTATCTCTACCACCTTGCTGCCTATGCATCTTGTTTTCATGGGAGACTACATCATGGCTGCAGATGACTTTCCACACTTGCGGATCCCAGAGGCAATAATCCATCTTGCTTGCATCCCCATAGCCAAGGAAAATGCATTTGACACTCTTAGGATCCAACTTAGTACACTTGTCTTTGGGCACATGGCAAAATGCCTCACATCTAAAGACACATAGATGCACATAAGACGAAGGTTTCCCAGTCCATACCTCCTCTACAACCTGGAAATCCAAACCACTCTAGAAGGTGATCTATTTATGACATGCACAGCTGTACTCACTGCCTCAGCCTAAAAGCTCTATGGTAAGCCTACATAGCTAAGCACATTGCATACACGCTCCTGGATGGTTCTATTCATCCGCTCAGCCAAACCATTCTGGGGTGGGTTATAGGGGGTGGTCAATTGATGCTTAATACCCCTCTCATTACATAGTTGCTCAAAAGCACGTGACACATATTCTCCCCCATTGCTTCAGTCCTAAGGCATTTTAGCCTATGCCTAGTCTGGTTTTCAACAAATGCAAGCCATCTCTGAAATATAGCCAAGACATCGGACTTAAGCTTAATGGGGTTGCCCAAACTTTATTCGAAAAATCGTCAATGAACATCACAAAATACTTTGCACCACTCATAGACTGACAGGGCATGGGCCCACAGACATCCGAATGTACCAATGCTAGGGGCTCACTCATGCGTGTCCTACCAGACTTCTTATGTGTATTCCTAGTCTGTCTGCCATAAAGACAATGCTCACATGAATTAAAACATGCATAGTCAAGGGGTGGTAAGTATTGCAAACCAGAAAGCATTTTCATTCCCTTCAAGGACATATGGCCCAAACGGGCATGCCAAAGAGATATATGTGGGATGGAACCCACTAACAAAACATGGTCAACAGAGGACCCATCAACTACAAGAGGATAGAGGTTGCCAGCTTTGGCACCTCTAGCAAGCACAAGTCTACCACGAGTGATCTTCCAGGCAAAATCTCCAAATGAAACATGAAACCTAGCATCATCAAGCTGCCCTGCAAACATAAGACTGCATGTAAGCGCAAGTACATGATGTACCCCCTATAACAAAAAAGTACTGCCAATAGAGAACTGCAGTCGTACATCCCCAATGCCAACAATAGCAAGTGACATGTCATCACCCAAGGAACTGAACCAGAGACAATGCGGTAGGAGTGGAACCACTCATAGCATGGTGTAACATCAAATGAAGCACCAAAATCCAAAATTTAGCACTGCGCATACATAGAGTGAACATCAGTCAATGACGTAGCATCACAAGAACTTGCTGCAAGTATGTACTCCTCATCGGATTCATCAATCTGCATGATATTTATCTCCTTGATTTTCACACTAGATTTTGCAGGCATAATGCTGCAATCAAAGGACATTTCATGTACTTTGTCTTTTCCCTTCTCTTTGCACTTCTCATTGCGCAACTCATGACACTGTGGGTGTATATGACCCTTTTTGCCACAATGATGACATGTCACATTAGCATTTCTCCCAGAGACTTGCTACATGACTTACCACACGACTTAGACCTAGACTTCTATGAGTCTCTGCCACGGCCATTCCCACGGTCATTTTTGCCATTACCATCTCCGCCTCTAATAGTCAAAACATGCGACACACAAGAGGCATCCAAGTTCTTACAGTTGATTTCTTCTTGCAGAAGAGCACTCTCTACATTAGGCAAGTTCAAAATAGTAGCAGGAGCACATAAGGCAGTGCGGAATACATCCCATGACTCACTTAGAGTCCCAAGCAAAAACAATGGAGTAACCTCATCATTAAAGGTAATACCCTGCGAAGTCAAGTTCTTGAGAATGGCATGGAACTGGCTCAAATGAGTAGACATTGTAATGCACCTATTCAGTGAGAGACAAGATGAGGGTGGACTTGCATAACTCACCAAGCTCATCCCATTCATCATCAATCATAGTTTCAGGCTACTCACCATGCATCCTTAGTGGCTTTATCTACTATTTCTATACCAATACCTGCCAAACTTGGCTCTTCCAATAGGCATAATTCGTACCATCAAGCTTAGTGATGTTGAAGATAGCACTATCAGTGGAAGAAGAACCCATAATGCAATCCAAAACAATGGAGACAGTTCAAAATGCTTGTTGTTTTCTGTTATAAACAACCAAAAATACCACCAAAACCAAGGCAAAATGACCACGAACTGATAGCTAATGATGCTGCCCACCAAGTATCATCAAAAGTACATAGAATCATGATTCAGCATGAAAATTCTACATCAGCCCATACATAACTGCTTGCTGTAATAAATTATAGCCAGGTACAATGAGAGTAAACTGTAGGCAAAATCAATGCACCAAGTCAACCATTGACTGTCAAAGCATAACCAGCATCAAGCGGGCATAAATCAGCATATGACAATCATACGGACATCAAGCAAACACCCAAGCATGTCAAACAAATCCGTCAGTAAGCCGGCACACCCCCTATGTAATAGGGCAAAGTGTACACAACACTGGAAAGACCTGACAAAAAGAGGTGTATACTCAAGGAGTGCGAAGCCCAAATCAGCCCAAGTACATGTATGCGGACCACGGCATATCAACCATACAATATCCAAGTGAAGAAGATCCCAGTCTCAGAAGACTCAAAGCTCAACAGCATAAACCACCTACTCAATGTCTGTCAAACATCCAATGATGCTCTCACTAGCACAAAAGTCGTATGGATCAAGCCAAGAAGCTCAAGAAGGACATATGAGATCACTAGTGATGAAAGATCCAAGACCAGACATCACTAGGACGAAAGATCACTAGTGACGAAAGATCCAAGACCAGACATCAATAAGACATCATGAGCATATAGGCTCTGTAGCCTCCAATTAGAGCATCTATAGACATCAACTGTATCCCAAATACAACTCTGGCAAGCCAAGAAATATTCCAAGTAAGTTCTCAGAAGCTAGATGCAAGCCAAGACAAGGCACTAGTAGCAATCGGCTCCAAACAATGTAAGTAGCATGTAGTAGTGGCATAGGCCAAGTATGTCAAGACCGGTCAGACATAGATAACATACATGCCATATGTACATCCAAGACGGAGCATCAAATGCATTCCAAAGCTGAGCTCAAGCTCAACTGAAGATCTGGAACCAAAGACAAGCTCAATGTCGTACCCCGAAGGCCAACACTTCATTGCATATCCCAAAGACATAGCCCGAAACCAATAGGCATAACCAAACTGGAGGTAAAATAACCTATCAACCAAGATAGCATAAATCCCAACCAACAACGAAGTGTCTGCATCCAAATCAAGGCTCAATAGCTCTCAAATAGCATATCTGGGCATAAACCATGATGACCAAGCATCAATACATCCAACAGGACACCCAAATGTCAACAAAGAGCATTATGCATAAGCTATCTCTGATAAAACCTTGCTACCCAAACAATGCACAGCAGTAAATCCCTGCATAAATTGAGCTGTGGAAGCTCAAACCAAGTCCCAAAGCATCTCAAAAGATTGGGCAAACATCCCCAAAGTATCTGGGCATCAAATACCAAGCCTCGGGAGCATCACATAAGCTAAGAGCATGACATTTTCTTGCTATAAATCAACTTAGATCTCTTGCAGAAAATGTTATGATTAGAATTTGGCAAATCTGACATTGCCATCGCGTCTGGAGCGTGCCAAAACCCCAAAGTTAGACTCTTACCTTGCCTAAATTAGGTTTCAGATGCCCGAGATATGAGAAAAAATGGGATTTTTAAGCTAGATTTTGAAACAAGTGCAAAAAAAACGTGAGCTGATTGTGGGGCCTACTGGTTATGCTGAGGATAAGGGGGAAAATGGGGGCATACAAGGTGCCCAATGAAGCCAAGGAACACCTACAAAGAGCCTATGAGGGCTAGGGAGAGGCGGGAGATGAAATCTTACCTCGGGGGGAAGAAGCCATGGCTAGCATTGAAGCTCCAAGCTCTAGGTCTTCAATCCAAGCTGAAGTAATGCCGGGCCAAGATCCATGATCAAGCTCTACTCCAAAGCTCTGATACCAATTGAAAGGTGAGAATGATCGAAGCTTGCTTGGAAGTGAGGTATGGCAGAGAGCAAGAGCAAGAAGAGAGAGAGACACAAATGGGAACTCCAATAGTCACAATGTGTGATCATGCCTTCCTTTATTCAAACTGTCACTAAAAGAATAAAGAATAAAGTGACGGTGACAAGCGCCCGCCACCTGCAATGTGCAGTGGCGAGTACTGTCAGTGTAGTAATACACCGATAGCTAGGCAGAGGCGCCTTTACCCCCAACAACACTTTGATAGCAAGACCCCTCTATGAGCTCCTTATTATCTAGGATTGGACCAAGGAATACTAAGGTACATTTGAAGCACTTAAAAAGGCTCTCACTACTACACCTAGAAGCCCTAAATTGGAGTCATGTTCTATCTAAAGCTATAATAATAGTGGTGTTGTTCCCACCTATTGAATACAACATGAATTTTTAAGTGAGCTTTGCCAGTAATTATAGTTCACTAATCCAAAAGTAAATTATCTAAGTATGGAAAGGGAGGGATTAGAAATCATATGTATAGTTACGAAATTTCATCACTACTTTCTTGTCACCCCATTCACTTTCTTTTTGGACCATCAAGCATTAGTTTATCTCATAAATAAGCCATATGCTATTGACTACATGACTAGATAGTTGCTACTTCTATTGAGATCTAACTCCACTATGATCATGCCTAAAGGAAAGTAACATTACATGGCTAATCATATGTCTCGAGTGACAAGTGGCAAAAAGGTGATAGGAATTGATAATAATCTTCTCAATGCTCATGTGTTTATGATTCAACAAGAGGCTAAACTCTTTCAAGTTGATCTAATACCTTATTAGGCAAGTAATATAATGCAAATCTGAGAAAAAGGATTACTTGAATGCCCAATAGAAAAAGTGAGACTTGCCCGCTTTCTAATGAATATCAGACCATACCAAGTGATTGCATGACAATTGTAAATGTTTAGGTAAGAAATTCTATTGAGAAGATTTGTGTGACCATGAGATAGAGTATGTGCTACAAGCAACACTTCCAAATTGTTAAAATGCAAGCTCTTAAAAAACATGGAGATATAGTAGAAAGCCATTTTGATGGTAACACCATGACTTGAAAAGTGTTGCAATCACAAATATAGTGGCATATCATGTTTAAAGACATGGCACATTTTGTGAAGCACTATAAGTACCAATGCACTAAGGTGCCAATCCAAGAGAATGAGATGAAACTCACTCTAGTGGTCACCCATCAACTCTTTGAGAAATTGGGCATCAATTTCATAGGACCCATTAGGCCTACTCTTCTTAATACTTGTAGACATGATATATAATCATTGTTATGGATTATATGACAAAGCATGTAGAGACTAGGGCCACTCACAAGAATGGCTATGGCTAATTTCTTATGGGAGCAAGACATCTCACAATTTGGCTACTCCATCGAGATCATGAGCAGCCAAGGAGCTCATTTCATCAATGAAGTCATAGAGCATATACTATCTATGTTTCTAGCCATTCATAGAAAGTTAGTTCCATATACTAACTTCAAGCCCAAATGAAGTCATAGAGCACCTACTCTCTATATTTCTAGTTATTCATAAGATGTTAGTTCCATATATTGACCTCAAGCCAATGGCCAAGCAGAATCTACTAATACGATATTGGTGAACATCCTTATCAAAATAGTTTTTGTCTCTAGAATAATTAAAACTTACAATATCACCCCACATATTGTCAAACCACTTTTCCAATGTTATAAAATTACAATATTACAATGAAAAGTTACAATATGACCCCACATAATGTGAAACAACTTTTCTAAGGTCAATAATCCTCACAAGAAACCTAGGCTCTTCACTCTTCTAAGGTTAATAATCCTCATGAGAAACCTAGACTCTCCATCAAAACATAAGCATCACCCTATTAGAGAAGTTTCTGCACAAAGAGGAGCTTCACACAGCTAGTCAATTTGGGGCATCCGATGTCATTGCCTATCTTTTTGTTTTATTGTAATCACCCATTTCATCCTGGTCCCCTAGTAGAACTTCAATTCAATCCCAGTATCTACAATTAGTGGATGCCTAAGGGTAGAAGTGTACCAACACCCTGTACATAAATAAACACACTCCTATCATTGTATATAAATAGTAATTTATTGCTAACAAAACCCTAGACACACCAAGATGGCCAAACTCATTAACCAAGCCAACCCCTGTAATGCTAGGAAGCATTGCAACCCTTTTTGTGTGGGGGGAGGTAAGCAATATAGATGACAAATGTGAAAAACTTAGAAACATACAATGGTATTAATATTCAAATCTTTGTGTTATTTTTTTTCTCACAACTAGCCCTATGGAAGAATACCTTTTAAATGAACAAATTTTTATCTCCTTGAAAATGGGGAGAAAAGGGTCACTCATTGGACTCATCAGAGATACCAAATTCGAGGATAAAATTATCTTCCCCATAGAGAAATAATAGTAGTTTAAACTAAACCCTTAGCTCTAGTGCTTGGGAGACCTAAGTTTGGGCTCGTGGATAATTTGGACAAAGTGATTAAGATCAATGCCTTAATAAAAGGCCTAGCAAAGCAATATGGCCAAAAATTATATGCTTGAGCAATGTACGGGAGATTCATCAACATTTCCTATTGAGTGTTCACCAAAACCTACCAACCTATTTCAAAGATTGGGACTATCATGATTTGGATTGATAATGAAGTTAGTCCTATGGCATCTCACTCTTGCCAAAACTAGTAGAAGAAGCACTAGGAATCAGAAAAAATAGGAAAACATATGACAAAACTAGGAAGGCCATGGCCATCTCAGCTAGATGGGAAAAGCATAACATCACCTAGGATAGCTTGCTAGCATTAGTGATCAGGTCTTCCATACCATGTTTACATGGATCAAGTCAAATGCTTATGCCAATAAGATTCCCAGGGGACTAATGGAAGAACTCGTGACTAGGGAAGTAGTAAGGCAAAACCTTAATGGCTTGTGGATGGATCTAGCTTATGACACCATAAGCACAAAGAATACTATTCAAGGGAAAAGATAAAGTGCTAACACCAATAGAGGTTAAAGGGACACACAGTAACATTTGGGACCCGACTTCCTATGCCAACAAGATTCCTAGGGGACTAATTGATGGAAGAACTCATGACTATATGAGTAGTGAGGCAAAACCACAAGTTATGGAGGATGCCTCATCACCCATCAAAAGGAGAATCATGTTTGGGCCACCTCAGAAGAAGTGGCCTTCCCTTCCAACTAAGAAGAACATGAGGAAGAATAACAAGAACATGACTATTGTGAATGAGAAGAAGGTGAGCAACAAGAAAGAAAGAAAGGTGAATTAGAGTATGAAAAGGATAACAAATAAGACAATCGTTTGAGAAGAGGCTCTTGTCCATGCATGTATTTAATGATTTGATTCATGTTTTTCCCAAAATAGCTCTTTTTACAAAAATAATGCAAGTTTTTTGCTTACTTATTTGCACTAAGGTTCTTGAATTTTTTGTATCAAATAAATAATATAACTATATGCCTAAATAATTGTCCAATGCTAATGGCATTATACCTTACAAAAAATAATAATAAAATAATGTAGGCAACCTCATAAAAATAAATATGACCATCCATGTTCGTCTAACAAATAAATGAGCTCTTTGATATCTATAAATAAATGCAAATAATCCAAAATTGGCTAATACTCAATCCACTACCTAGGATGTATCCTCGCTTGTCTCTACACATCCAAATGATTCTAAATAAAAATAACTCAATCTGGGAATCATTCTAGACAACTCACTTTTCATAACACCAAAATATGAATGGTCAAACATTGATTGTCACTGAAAATAAATAGTCAAAGGATTCTCCAAAGGCATCAGGCTAACAAAATACCCTGGCACATAAAGGAGGACCATCTACTTGATAAACACCTCACACGAGCCAATAAATATGCCCCACAAGGTCTAATAAATAGGCCTCACATGGATGAATAAATATACCTCAAATAGGTTGATAACTACACCTCACATGGGCCAAATAAATGCATTGTAGCAACATAACCCTGAGATAAGAGTGCAATGAGTAGGTTGTCACCCGTTGGGACTCCTCAACAAGGTGGTTCTTGAATTTTACTTAATATCTAGAATAAGTACTACTAGACCTTGTGGTCATTTGGTTAGTGTTTATGATAGCTTCAAATTGTAAATTTTTTGTATCCTCTTCTAATAAAGGTGGTTCTGAGATTGTCAAGCTTTAGCAATCATTTCTTTAACTTGAGCCAAAATAGATAAATGATCTTGCACATTGATATCATGTGGCATGAAAGCTTTAGGTGGCACTAGCTTAGTAGCTTAGGAAGGTGTACTATCATATAACTTACAATAATAATATCTTGGAGATTTAATTTACGATGATGCTAAACGAAAATTTTGAGGACATGAAATAGACCATACTTTACTAGTATAAATAAATACATGTATACTATTCTACTGAAAGGAATTGTGCTTATTGATAGAGTTTAAGTTTAAATCATTTTTTCTTAAATTAGTTTTCCTAGATTTAGATTAGGGGAGTTATCTTCTAAGGGTTCACTAAGATAAATTCATTGAATTATTTTTAAATAAAATTTGATTTTTTCCTTTCTTAAATAAAAACATCACAAATCAACATGTAAAAATTCTAAATAAGAGTATTTAAGTAATATTGGCATTAATATCTATCTAATCAAATACTCTACTAGCAAATCGAAAGTGAACATCTACTTAATTAACTTTTATTAAGAATATCCTTAATTATGTTTTCTTAAGAATTCCATTCTAATGAGTCTTAAATAAAATCCAAAAAGGTAACTCATAAATACTCCTTTTTGTAACATTATGCTACACTTAACTAACATCTTGAGTAAAATAATATTTTAATTTGTAATTTGAATCACTTATAGAAGTGAATTTTAAACTGAAACTTTGAGTATTAGCTACAACAAGAGATTTGATTAGGATCACCTTCATGTGGACATTTGAGGATTGAGAGTTGCCCTTCAAGTTGAATACACTCATTCTATTCTTCCTCAAGTTGCATCACTAGAAGATTGAGCCTTTATTCCACTGTAAGTAGTGATGGTATTGAATCAAGACTTTCAAGCACAGGAGATGATGATGCGGGATCTCCCATAGGAATAGTTTTTTGTGTTGGTTGTAGCTTGTACAAGAACAACCCAAAATTTAAAGTTGATAGTTAATATCTTATTAGAGTTTCTTTTTTTTCCCTAAAAATAATTAACATGCTAAAAATTAATAAGAAATATATCGTGTGCTAGGAATTAGCTCTAAGTTTTCTATCTATGAAGAACCTCTTAGAAAGCTTTGGAGGTAGGTCTTAATATTTTAAAAAATTGGTCTGCCTTAAATAAGAAAATAAGAGCTTAATACTTGAGGTCCTCCAACAATTGATTGTGTGCCAAGAGGGCATGAGCCATAACGATTTCATATGCTACAAACTAATCCTACAACTAAGACCTTTAGAAACATTTGTAAAGCTTGTTCTATAAAGCCTTATGGGCTTAAACTAATGCTCTCTCTATCTTTTAAAGTTAAAGCAAACATGAGATATGGTGAATTGTATGTAGCAGTGGGATTCAGTGCAACAATCATGTGATGGGAGATTAGACTAAACTATTTGCCTTATGAGTTTTAAAAAAAGAAAGAAAATTTGGGCCCCCTCTTCTTCTAATATTGCCTATCAGTCTACAACTTGACAAAGCATGAACGTGAACATCCCCATGTGTGGAATGCAATGAGCTTCAATCCCTATGGAAATTTGCAATATCAGAGTTGCCAAATGAGATCAACATGCGTGATAGGACTATGGACCACCTCATCTCAATTAAAATGGATACAATCAATGATTTATCAAGCTTAAATAATCCTTAGAATACTGGACCTATCATAAGACCGTAACAATAAGGCTTACAACTAGCCTTTGAAGGCTTTATACATAGCAAAATCATCACCCTCCCAAGGTTCAGCCTCTACTATGAAGTTCCCAACTCATAGGTTGCTCCCAACTATAAAGCTATTTTTAAGATTAAAAAATTATGGCTGGAAAGAACTAATGGGAACCAATTTAATGGCGGTAGCATTTTAATAGGGCATGTTTGTCCTCCATGGCAACATTGAGAATAGTAGCTTGGCCTTCTTCACCAATTCGACAAGTGGATAATAAAAACATGTTCTTTTAAAACAAAACGTTTATCAAAGAGGAGCATAAGGCTAAATTAGCCTAAAAGAATTTAGAGAAGAGGCACCCCTTGCAAGATGATGATATCACCAAGTTGAGATAAAAGTAGAGAGCTTCCATGGAGGCAACAACTTAAACTACAATCCCAAAGACCATGACAAATACTTTCTTAAGATCCCTAATATGCAAGCCATTGATCCAAAATATTCCATCTTGCAGATGTGAGGGGTCATTTGCTTGCTTTATAAGGACTGCTAGAATCAACCATGTTGCAATGGTGCAACTTTTATCTCCAAGCACTAATACTTTTGTCCTACTATGTTGCTCTGCTAAAAGGTATGGTTGATTATAAATTTACCTATTGTACACACTCATTCTTTCCAAAATCATGTATTATATTGCAATATTCAATGGAAGATTGCCTATTGGACAAAGGTTCGCTATTTGAATATTGCAACCTCTCCCTAACTTGTTAAAATCATGTTTCTTTTCTAAATCGACAAGAAGAGAGCAAAGCCCTAATTAGGTTAGGTGCGCTTACACCCACTACACCTAGGGGTCCTCAAGATTAGAGATGCTCAATGGCTTAACTTGATCGCTCCATCTCCCACACTAGTCTTGTAATTTGCCACGAAAGTGGTAACAAGCCACTTTAGGGGCTCAAGTCCTATTTCATTATATATGAAATAGCACATGCATATGATACTAAAATGGGATGGGACTTTACCAATATTATAAGAGAGTAGAATAAAATATTTGAAACAAGTTTCAAGTTAAAATTTATTTTCTACAAAAATTAAATTTCAAAAGTGCATGAAAATCGATCAAAACAGCACTTACTAACACTAGTTGAAGCTCATTAACAAGTTAGCAATTTTTATCTAATTTAAAATCTATATCAAAGTATTTTTCATGAAATTTTTAGCTTGATAAAAGTTTTTTTGAGTTGGTTTTTGATTAGAAATACTAAAAGTGTCATGAGGACATGTATTTTTGAAACCTCACTTAAGATGTGGATTAGTTTTTTTATCACATGGAAGAGAAAGATTGTATTTGAAGTTTAGTATGAGATACTATGGGCCCTTCCAAGTGTTGAAGAAGATCAGTGATGTGGCATATCGGCTAAAATTACCTCCACATTGGCGAATATACAATGCCTTTCATGTCAATTTGTTGAGGCCTTTTCATGGTGATGTGCCAAAGGATATGTCTACTGAAATTCAACCTGAAGTTGAGGAGCTAGATGAGATTTTGGTACCCGAGCAAATTTTGGCACATAAGGAAAGAAAGGTCAAAGGTAAAGTTTCCAAAAGATACTTGGTCAAATTTTAGAATTATTCACAAATGGATGCCAAATGGATGGAAGAGGATGACTTGGCATACCATCCTCAATTGTTGCAACTTTACCTAGATACCTTTCAGTTAGAGCCGACTTTATTTTAGGTTCCATTAGGTTTAGTATAGCAAAGGTCTGGAGTATTGCCTGATGCTCAAGGGGGAGGTAGTAGTTTCACTCCTCTCATTATCGATAGCTCTCGTATGTAGTGAATCTCGAATGTATTCAGCATGCATCCAAGGTACTGCACTGTCCTGACAGTATGTTTGCCATGAGGTCACTACTTAGTGTACTAGCCACTATTAGATGTATGCAAATGAGTATGAGTTTCACCCCAACACTAGAACTATAATTTTGCATCAGGTTATGATCAATTTGACATGAATTTTGCCTCAATTTTGAGACAAAAATTATGATCAATTTCAGCTTAGTTTTTTATCAGTTTGAGAACCATGTTTGGTCACTTTTGGGATCAGTTTTGCATAGGTTTTTGCATTGATTGCTGCTCAATTTTTGCAATGATTTTGTGATCAATTTGTAGTCACATTTGCAGTAGTTTGTGATCATTTCTCAAATCAGCAAGTGATCAGTTTATGATTAGATTATGCTCAGTTTTCAATGGTTTACATCTAGTTCCATGGACATTGATGTCATTGATGTTTTAGCCATGGAAATCGGATTATGCTCAGTTATGATGTCATTGATATTTTAGCCATGGTTTATGCTTGGTTATGCTATGCTATGTTTGGTTTTGCCAGATGAGTTAAGCTCATGAGAAACAGGCATGTCACATGATAATCTGGAAATGTTTTTAAGATTCTTTGTGAGTCTTATGTTATGTTATGATTGGCCGGCAATTTTCAGCATATGTTGGGCATATGGAATGGTTCAGCAATAGTGCACAATGTTGTATTAACTATGATGCCTTGTGGAAATTCCAACCACCATTTTGCTTTTGATGCATCTTGCAGTGCAATTGAGGATGATTGCAAGGATTTTGAGGAGGGCTGTCATGAGGACATGTATTTTTGAAACCTCACTTAGCATGTGGATTCATTTTTAATCACATGGTTAAGTAAATCTTGCACATGTGCGGTGTAACTGGGATTAGAGTAAATTTACGAGCCCGAGACCCGAAGAAATCATAGGATGTCAAAGGCAAAAGTTGTTATAAGTTATGCCGCATAAATACTTGGTGGTATTTGTTGGTGCCAATTATTAGCATAGGTCATTCATTTGGCCATAAGTGTTAGTTTTGGTGACACTAGAGAAGTGACATTTAATGGTACCTAATGCCAATTTGATGGTCAAAGATAATGCAGAGACACTCAAGAATGGAAGTTGACTAGCCGATTTAATTATTGGCCAATTAAATTATTTTTTAGGATAATAAAATAATTATTATATTAATTTTCAATATTTTAAGATTGAAAATTAATATTTAATTATGGATAATGCTAGAAAAACCATTTGGGAAGGTTGCCACTTGTCAAATATGCCCATGCAAGACTAAAAAATGTCTTTAGAGGTTGGAGAGATGTATTTTAGTGTATTAAGCCCTGCAAGAGAGAGGGAGCACATGCTGGTGGTCTGATTTGCAGCCATTGAAGGACCTTCTAAGGCAACTAGGGGCAAGAGAAGAGCAATCAACATCAGGTGACACCATCACATGCTATTGAGACAGGGCAGATGACTGATATTATTTAGTTCTTTGCATCTACAAGCTGTTGAGATAGATCAATACCAAGAAGTGACAGATTTTATTCAATTCTTCGCAAGTCTAAATTTTCTCTCTCCTCAGTATTCTCTCTCATCTCCCAGCCTTTCTACAACCTTGCTCCAAAGATTACAACATTGAGTCACCACCTAGAGGTTGAGAAATTTCATATTTCTTTATTATAAACCCTGATCTACAAGCAGAAATTAGGGTTTAACTTAGCAATCTTGGGAAGGGTGCCAAAAATTGGAACCTCTAAGACTTGGATTCAATAGGGTTGAAGTTGTTTTCAGTCATATTCAAGTGGAGGGACCAACAAATCAATCAATTTGGGGCATTTTCCATCTCCATCAAAGTGGGTGAAGACCAATTGATTGCCCAAATCAAGGGGCAAATCTGATTGAAGACTTGTTGGTCATTTTGGATAGCAAGGGGAGTTGGAATACCAAGAGGATTGGGAGAATCCCATTGTATATCGACTTCTTCTTCAATTAAGTTAAATAAATACCAAAAGGGGGGGCCAAATTTGGGGCCAACAAGGTGTCCATTGTCCAAGATTGTAAATTAATTTGCATTTCTCAGTTTTATAATAAATGTTACTATTGTAACTAAGTTGTAATTAGGGAATTGCCAGCCATCCACCGAAGGGTTTCAAAAAGTTTTCAATTTTCTACAAAAATGATCTCAAAGGCCCATGAGCATAAAATATACACCCAATTTCCTACAAAAATGCTTTCAAAGAGGTGGACATAGAAACAGACACTTCCCAGCTAGTTTTGACCCCTTTTTTTTTAAAGCTACCATCTTGTGTTGACCACATTTCTCTAAAATTGTTTCTTCTTAATCTTTCTTATTGATGAGAAATCAATTTTTTTGTAGAGAATCCAAATTGCCACAAAAGTAGCTTTTTGGCTACAAGACTAGTGCTAATCCCTTGACTCTTCTATCTCCCCTTCATAAATTTAGGACACATCAAGGGTAGAACATCGTGGGCACTAATGTAACATAACTTTTCCAACCAATCATGTGTGACCTTCCCTTATTTAATGTGTTTTGTAAATAATTAAAATAAATCAAAAAATTTGTAATAAGCCTTACAAGACTTATTCAGAATTATTGCTAATCGTTCTTATTTACTACAAAAGTTGTTTACAATTGGCTAAAAATTACATGTAAATTTGAAATGATCGTGCAATATTTTTTTTAATAAAAATTTTGTAAAATTTCTCATTAATTTATAAAAGATTGTGAATAATTTCTAATAAATCTAAAAAGTTAATATTAAACTATAATGAGCTAAGACAATTAGTAATAAATTAGAATAAATAAAAAAAATTAATAGTAAAGTAGAAAATTTTATAACTAATTAGGATAAATTAGAAAATTTGATCATAAATCGTTATGATTGAAGATAAAATAGCATATGTTTAAATAAAATTACAATAGTTATATGTAATTCAATTTAATTCAAAAAACATATAATTAAATCATAATAAAATATTTTAAGTTAATTAAATAGAAAATTAAGTGAAATAAATTAGTTGAAGCTTCTACAAGCATATATAAACATATTCAAATGCAAAAAAACTTGATGGTATGCATGCGAATAAGGTACAATAGCGTGTGATTGGTAAGAAAAGTTGGGTATATTATAGCTCAACAAACCTATCACTTCCATTTTACCCCATCACCAACAATTGGATTCTCAAGTGTGGTACGCATGCCAAGGAGGAGTTATACAACTTGGTTTTGGATCCACTTCTCATTGTACTTGCATATGTACCTTATCATTTTAATATTAGGTAGATACAACCCCATGGAAAGTATAGCTTATGTGCAAGTAAATCAAAGATGGATTGCATGTATCCATTAGTATTGATAGTCATTAATTCCTCATCAACCACTCCATATATTTTCCTTCCATCCACTAAGTTCCATGCACTCTTTGGATCACGATCCCATAAAGACCACCACACCAAACCAAAGGAACATGTCATGCTTTTGGTAGTTGGTTAGTAATGGGGTAAATGTGAAGCCCTCACAAGAGAAAGTCTATTGAAGGCAAGTTAGAGTAGAAGCAAGGAAAATTGAAGGATACAAAGTCAAAATTTTTTTGGATCACTTCACTATTAGATAGACATATCCCTAGGGAGAGCACAATTTATGTGCAATCAAACTAAAGATGGAGAAAAATTACCCACATCAACATCGGTAGCCATCCATTCCTCATCAGGAGCAACCACTCCATACATTTCAGTTTCATCTAAGAATTAGGATCCCATGAAGACAACAATACCAAACAAAAGGAGTGTGTCATGGGATTAGTACTTAACTAGGAGTGTAAATGTTAATCTTTTTCAAATCACGTCTAAGTCTTCCTCCTCTCTCCTCTCTCTCTCTTACTCTACTTTCTCTATTCTCTTTCTCCTCTCTCCTCCTAGTTTCTTTCTCCTCTCTCATGTCTCCACTCCCTCTAGTTTCTCTCTCCTCTCTCCTCTCTATGCTCTACTCTCTATTCTATATTCTCTACTCTCTCTCTCTCCTCTCTTTTCTCTCTCTACTCTCTTCTCTTTCTAGTTTCTCACTTCTCTCTCCTCTCTACACTCTCAGTTTACTCTATCCTCTCTCATCTCTCTACTCCCTCTACTCTATCCTCTATCCTCTATCCTCTATCTACTCCCTCCTTTTTCTCTCTCTACTCTCCCTCTTCTCTCACTTTCTCTCTTGTCTACTCTCCTCTTCTCTTATCTCCTCTACTTTCCCTCCTCTATTATATTCTACTTTGCACTCCTCTACTCTACACTCCTCTCTCAACTATATTACTCTTCTCTCTCTCTCTAGTTTCTCTCTCCTCTACTCGCTATTCTCTTTACTTTATTCTCTCCTTTCTCTCCTCTTCCCTCTCTCTATTGTCTCTCTCTTGTCCCTTCTCTTCTCTTTCTACTATTTCTTCTCCGTCTCTCTATAGCTTCTCTCTCTCTGTCTTTGTCTCTGTCTCTCTCTCTTCCCTCTCTACTCATTTTTCTCTCTCATTATTTTATATTAAATAAATAACTATTTATTTTATTTATTAAATTAGTAAAAAATAACTATTTATATTAAATTAATAATTCCAAATAGGTAATCTACATACTTGGATATGCTCAAAGATAAAAGCGACAATGTAACATTGATGAATAATTGCTTGCACAAAGCACTCTCACACCAATCATAGTATATACCTACATCAAAACAATTTTGTATATCAAAAAAATTAATATTTCTCTATTCTCTTGTAATGTGCCCGCCTGTCCATGCACACTTTTAGCGATCCATCGAAAGTCTAAGCGATGTCGCTCGGCACTCCCATGGAATGTCACGAGGTTTGTTGCCTATGGTTTCTCGAGTCCACCTTGCAATGGAATGTTTGAACCCACTAGGATCGACCTGAAACTTGGGTCCCTAGTGGTCAAGGTCTCCTGAAAGCATTCTAGCATCGAGTCCTGGACATCCTACTTTACACAAAGATACCCAAGTCGAGGCAAATCCATGCCGCACTTGGTTCAAAGAGAATGGGAAACAAGAGGGATGTGCCACTCAACCTCTCTGCCCATAGGGCATAGTCCCATTCCAGTCCCCTAAAACGGCATGAATTGGGTTATAACCTATCAATACCTAAGGGTTGAATGATAGTAAACCTTGTGAGAAGCCTCCCAATTCTTTGGGACCACCTTGCCGTAGGACAGACCCGTTGAGGGTTCTGCCCACCTACTTCCCTTGATAGCTTTAGTTTTCTAATTAGGTCCTACCATAATTATGTGTGACATTTAAAACCAGCTTTCTTAATTAAGCCTTTAGGGAACAAGGTCTCTTCACGTAATTTACAGCACATACATGAAAACAAAGCAAGCAATCCTTTGACAAACAGTTCAAACAAATTTCTTAACTTATCTTCACATTAATCTTTTCTGTCCAACAGAAGTACCCGGTCCAAATCACGTGGCACCATAATTTCCATCCATTATCTAGAATAGGATCTTCCAACGCCACAGGCATTGGGCTTACGGCAATCTTCAACTCCGTTCCAAACTATGCAAGGGGTGTCTAGAGCTCCACCTGACCCCAAGAGACCTAGGAGTGAGACACAACTTCAAAAAACGGCGTGACCTGGAGATGATCCACTCGTGCAAAAATATCATTTTCTTAATTTATTAAGAATCAAACACAATCAAGGCAATCAGCCCAATATCATTTTCCAACAAAACATTCCTTTATTCCCCATGGCAATTTGTCATCATTGACCCCTGCCATGCATTTACCATCAAACACAAACACTTGGAATAATCATCCAAATCACATCCCAACAATCAATTTAATGCAAAAGCATTTAGGACATTGTTTGATCAATCAACAAAAACAATGGTATCCTTTTCCAAACATTGCAAGAATAGTCCTAATAACCTTTCCATTGCGTATTTGCTCTCCCCCTTGGGATCAGGAGCGGTTCTATGTAAAATTTTCTTAACACACCCTTCTTTCAGCTAAGGTATATGTTACAGTTTCAAACACTGTATAAGACATAAGTTCTATTAATCACTTATAACATTGATCGATAACCCAACCTTTTTCCGAACAAGTATAAAAGCATCGGTCTTTCCCTTTACTCTGGTTTCCCTAACCCCTAGAGCTCTCTACTTGCCTTTGAGGGCCAAAGTTGTTGTTTGTATCTAGCCCAATCCCCGTATAGGATTGATAAACATAGTAGTTATCAGATGAATCTCAAGGCATCCTATTTTTAGTCCTAAGTAAACCCTTATATGTCTGTTAAGCCTCGAAACAAGCAACTCTTCCCCTCAAGGAGTTCTCCCATTTCAATCGAGAGTTAAGGCAAACAATCTACTCTTAACTAGCAACAAATTATATCTCAAGATATTTTGGCATAAACCAAAACGATTTCATTTGAATGCTTTACAATGAATTATATAGTCCATAGCCCTTATCTCCCAAGGAGTGCAATTACCTTAGGGATTAATACCTAGGTTATTGGTACATACGTGTCAGTCAACCACAAATTCTACTTGTGAACCTACTTAGGTTAATTTGTACATTCCATACATTGAAAGGGAATTTATTAGAAACGATATCTTAAGAATATTGAATGAATAAGCACGTATGTAGGAACCATTTTTTCTAGGTTTATCACAATCTCATAGTGATAGTCTTTGCATAATAGCACATCTTTATAAGCACTCAGTAGTAATTTTAAAAAAACATTATATTTGGCCATCAACAAGGGATTCATAGTCAGTTATTAAGTTAGAGTAATACCTTGAATTTGATTAACTTAAGGATTCTCACAAGTTGTAGATGTTTTCTTAGGGAATTTGGTTCTAATTTTTCTCCTTAGTGTTGATGCTAGAGTAAGTTTACCTCCCAAGATTAGGTTTGACTTCTAAGGCTCCTGCTGATTGACTAAGATTGCATATTAACTTACTTTAGAGACTTATGTTGAGGTTTACCCTTCTTGGGTCTCTTAATCCCAATGCAAATGAGTTTCTATGACAAGGGCATAGGGTTACCATATAATAACTATAATATAGGTTCATCAATCGATTCCAAGAAGTCATTGCAATATTGCCAACTTTGGAGCCCAGTCTCAACCAGCTTATTAATGTGATAACCTACTTAATGATTTAGATATTACCTGGAAAGCTTGCGGTGTGGGTGGAACAGACATTGCACTTGCAATTGGATGCTTTGTGTTCGAAGTGCTTCTCTTGGGTTCCATGCTTGTCCTTCTTCCTATGCTTTGACTTTGAGTGCTTTGATCATCAAACTCCTCAAGCTACGGGCTTTAATAGCTCCAAAGACTCTCTCTCTCTCTCTCTCTCTCTCTCTCTCTCTCTCTCTCTCTCTCTCTCTCTCTCTCTCTCTCTCTCTCTCTCTCTCTCTCTCTCTCTCTCTCTCTCTCTCTCTCTCTAGAGGCTGACAGCAAGGGGGGGAAAGAGGTGGTAATTTCCTCCCTTCCTTTACGATTGGGGGGGGGGGGGGGGGGGGGGGGGGGGGTGTTATATAGGGAGGAGGGTGGTGTTATTATCGGGGGGGCAAAAGGTAGCATGTGTGCTCCTCCCCCCATCGGCTTCATCGACATTGACCGTCATCTTCATCATTAACATCACTCCTCCTCGTCATCTTCCCCTTCCACCACGTCTCCTACCGTCTTCTCCTTCCTTTCTGCCATCATCATGCTATCTCCCCCCTCCCTTCGCCAGCTGTTGGCATTGACAGGGGGTGTAAGAAAAAAAATTCAATTATTTTAATTGTCAAAGGGGGGGGTTCCATGCAGAGCGCAGGCGGGGCATTACATATCTCTCTAAATATTCTCTTTCTTCTCCTTGTTCCTTCTCTTTTTTAGTTCTCTCTCTCCCTCCCTCCCATTTTCTATTCCCTCTCTCTCTCTAAATATTCTCTCTCCTCTCTTGGCCTCTCTCCCTTTCTTCTCTCTTCTCTCTTTACTTTCTCTCTCCTCTCCCTCTCTTCCCTCCCTCTTTATTCTCTCTTTACTTTTTCTCTCCTCTCCCTCTCCCTCTCCTTCTTCCTCTCTTCTCTCCCTCTCCTTCCTCTTCTCCCCCAATGCTTGAAGATGAAAGCAACAATATAACATTGATGAATAGTTGCTCCCACAAAGTGCTCTCACAACAATTATAATGTATACCTACATCAGAATAATATTGGATATCAAAATAGTCAATTTTTTTCTCTTCTCTCTCTCTAAATATTCTCTCTTCTCCCTCTTCCTTCTATTTTTTCTTTCTCTCTCTTTCTCTTCTCTCTCCTTTTCTCTTCCTCTATCTCTAAATATTATCTCTCCTCTCTTGGCTTCTCCCCCTTTCTTCTCTCTTCTCCCTCCCTCTTCCTTTTCTCTTTACTTTCTCTCTCCTCTCCCTCTCTTTCCTCCCTCTTTCTTTTTCTCTCCTCTCCCTCTCCTTCCTCTTCTCCTATGCCTTCTCTATTTACTTTCTCTCTTCTCTCCCTCTCTTTCTCCTCTCCCTCTCCCTCTCTCTCTCTCTTAATCCAAGCAAAGAATTCAAGAAAATGCATAAACCTTCACTAATTTAAACGTCCATTGTATATTCATAATCAAAGCTTTCAAAAACATGCCATGGAAGTGAGAAAAAAGAAACACAATTAGGTTTGGAGAGTAATTACCTTGAAGGGCAATGGCGTCGAAATGAGTAGAATAGGGAACTTTCTATTAGAGTGATTTTAACCAACATTAGTGTATGCCCCAGAATATTTAAATTGCACTAGTATAAACATCAATTATGTGCATAAAATATTTTACTAATAAATATTGATGCACATATCAATGCCTATACTAGTGCATAAATTGACAATTGTACCAATGGTAAGATCTTTTTGGGCGTGCATCGAAACTTAGCATTGATATTCCCCTCATATCTTATAGTGATTTCATGTACAGTGAGACGACATAGTTTTAAACTCACCACATGAAACCCCACTATGGTGACTCTTCAAGTCCTATTGCTTGGTGATCATGACATAGAGTATCTATAGACCTATCTATTCATGCTTTGGTTCATAAGATTGGCTAGCACCTTCTATATCACAACCTCTAGCCTTGTCTCTTGAAACCATCATTTTTCTTATTAAAGTTTATCACCTAGTAAAAATATCAATCAATTTTAGTGATATGTGTTAAAATAAACTCTCCTGATTAAATCTCAATCCACCCACTGTGCACTGTACTCATTTAGTTAATGAATGCACTATGGGGATTCTAGTACGTTGTTCTTCTAATGGTGTACCTATGGGTCTCACTAGTACCTTGTTGCAGCCCAAATGTCCTATCCAATCATGTTATTTACTATCCTTGTTGTCCATAGTTTATGATTTGTTGTTAGGTATTCGTTTACTAGCCTATGGTGTGCATGTTTTTCTATTTTTTGGAGTGCTCGAGTACAAGGTTTTAGGTGCCTCTTTGTTTGTGTATCACCAAGCTTTTGATCACATGGTTGTGTAGGTCATGTCCAATTTTTCCTGTAGGATGTGCTTTGCTTGAGGTTTGTTTGTCGCACCTTAATAAATCTTTATATTTTTGGAGGTCTTATTTATGATCTTTTATCTTTTTTTGGGCATTCACTTTTTGTCCTAGTGTATGCGTGCTTGTGAATAATTTGAACAACACCCCAACATATTCGATATGTTCCCTTGGTCTCCTACAAAATTGAACCTTATCTACAAGGCTTGTTTACATGACTTGATGGCAAAACTACTTCCACTCAAGCGCTTAAGGATGTTGCTATTTGTGATGCCTTTTTGTCTGCCTACAATAAGCACTCTATTTCCCTCCATGGTGCCATTGCAACATTAACTTCCAAAGGTCCAGGGAAGGCCTTGTCTCTTCCATACAATGGTGATAATTTTTCAGCCGCTCAACAAATATTTGGTATTGGTTGTTATCATGAAGTTGTTACAAATGTAGACCACTATGTCTTTACTCACGAATAGGGTTATCACTACATTAGGAGTCTCAATTGCCACAATTACACACCCCCTTTGGAAACAATTGTGTCAATTCCTTTAGGACAAGTTTATGCCTACCAAAACTCCTACCAATTATTTGTCTAAGGAGTTGTGTACTGCCCCTTGCATGGTCCTAAAAGGCTTTGTGATTAACTAGAGTGCCTATCTTTGTTCCAAAATGAATCAACATTTCTTGAAAGTGACACAAGGGAAAGTCATTGATGTCACGTATGGTGTCTATTTATATGTCTTCCTTACCTTCTCAGCTCCTGCCAAAGTCTTCCTACCCCCATGGTGTTGTAGTCCTTCTACCCCTACTAATCCTACTTCAATAGAAGAGGATATTGATTCTCCACCACCTTTGTTGATTCAGTGCAATGAACACTTAAAACATGCCATTAATTCAACAGCTTCTCCAATTCTCCCTATTTTTGTACTTGCCACATTGGGAAGTTTTTTTCTTGCCTTGTCCAAATTTGTTTCTAATGTAGCTGTTGATGTCCTTTATGTATATCAAGGGATATTTAATTATCCTAGATAATGAAGATTTTTAATGGGTTGGTGATGTCATCCTTCAAGCTGCCTATGTTCATGATCTGGAGTTGTGAATTGTTGAAGTTTTTCAAACTACTCATCTAAAGGTGGAAAGCTGTTTTGTAGTGTCTTTGCTTCCACCTCTAGATTTAGTCATTCTTAACCAATGACAATCCCTTGCTCATGCATAGGATCACAAGCAACTCAAAATGGATTTTTTATCTTATATTTCACACATCCATTGTTTGATTGTACTTTCTTTGGTACTTACTCTCATTGTTTTTTCCTAGGCTTAGCTATTCTTTCCTTGATATATTATCAACAATTTGCTCACCGATATGAGACCTATCTTTCATAGGAAACTCAATCTCAAATTATTTAGCCACTATTACTTCAGCCTCTCTTGAACCCCATATCCCTATCTTACTCACTGCCATTCCTACACCTACTACCCCCATTCTATCCACATTTTCTACTTATGCCTTGATTCCATTTCTTTTAGAATCCCTTTGTCTTCCTAATTTTCTTTTGTTGTCATTATCTTCATTTTGTGATTTCTCATGTCCCATTTTCCATCTTTTATCCTTAGTTTCACTTTCTCTTTCCGATTCCCTTTTTTCTAATCCTAATCAGTTGGTAAGTGAGTATTGTGGATTTGATTGTAATTCGCCATTGTTGAGCATGGAGTCCAAAACATTCATTGACTTGTCCACAAATTAATCAACCTGTTATTCCTAGGAGTTGGGATACTCCAATGAATGCTTTCCATACTTATGTCTAGTTTGCAAAGACTTAATGTGAATCTACAAATCTCTCAATTCACCTTGTAACACATTTTTCTTGGTACTTAGCATTCATACATAAATATTCACACTTTGATTAGAAGAACATGCGAAAGCTATGCTTTAATGCCAATATAGATACCTAGTCTTCATACATAAACATTCACATGGTGATTAAAAGAACATGCCAAAGCTATGCTTGAATGCCAATATAGGTATTCCTCTTCCATGATTGGATGTTTTGTATTTTCATGCTCAATCATGTCCTTCCCACTATATTATCATGTTGGAAAGGAAGTATTGCTTGCAATTTCTGCAAAACCCTCCTAAAACTTTTATATATGAGACTTAGTCTTTGGAGAGGTTCAGAAACCTTTAAGCTTTTAAATGGGAACATTCACATTGAGCTTTCTTACTTCTATCTTATTTTGAGTTATAATGCAACCATTGTTCTCTCATTTTTCCCTAGTTTGGGATGCCATTCAGATTATGATGTGTGTCTATATGTCTTTTGTATGTGTGATGTGTGTGACTTATCTTCATCAAAGTGGATATTCTAGAGGATCATTGTACAATGACGATGTAGTTGAAGATGATCTTGCCGATGGTGATTTAAGTCAGAGATCTATATGCTGACTTGAAGATAGACATATGTAAGAAACTCTTATATCCTTTACAAGTTTGTGATGATACATTTGGTTACTAATTTAATAGTTAATAGATCATAGTGTTTTCATCCCATTTCTTTATCAAACAAGTTATTCAGAAGTTATGGTTGGAGTCATGATTGTGTTCAAGAGGATGAGTAGCTAGAAGGGTTTTCTATTCTACCTCTTTCTAAAAGGATGCTCTCTAGCTAAGTGTGGGGATATGTTGAGTGCTAAAATGATTAGATTTTTGGTTGTTTGTTATTGTTCTTTTGAAACTTTGTTACATATTTGGTGCATCCTTTTGTAGTTTCTAACTCTTTATGGTCGATTTTGAGAGCATTGGAATGACTATTAATTTGTATTGAATATCTTATATAGCTCATTGAGGTTTTTATTTGATTTGTTATGTTTTGATGAGTTCTGTTGGATGCCTATTTGTTCTTGATATGTTCTATTTGTCTCTATTAAGCTATGTTTTCCTTCTATTGGAGATCTTGAGATTATGGAAGAATGTGTAAGGTTATGATTTAACACTATCTGGATGGATTTTTTTTTGTGGATACAGGCATTCTTTGGAATATGCGGTTTTGTTACCTTTTGTTGACCTTATGTAGCTTATGTGAGCTTTTATATGCTTATATAGCCTTCTATATGTGTCTGTATGATTCCGGTTTAATGGATTAGAAGCTTGGGAATGTTTTCCTTATTTGAAAAGCGGGGAATAGAAGTTCTTTTTATCAAGTTTAAATGAAGAAAAGTGTTTACTGAATATTGGAGTTCAAGACTTGAAGTGATAGTTACAATAGTCCATTATGAAAGGACATTGTAGTGACTCGGGTGCCTCTTCAAATCAAGCATACCCTTTGGAGTGTAAGTCCATGACTAAGAGAGAGTTACGGACCATTATTAAATTATATCTTTGTATGAGAGCATGTGTGTGTGTGTGTGTGTGTGTGTGTGTGTGTGTGTGTGTGTGTGTGTGTGTGTGTGTGTGTGTGTGTGTGTGTGTGTGTGTGTGTGTGTGTGTGTGTGTGTGTGTGTGTGTGTGTGTGTGTGTGTGTGTGTGTGTGTGTGTGTGTGTGTGTGTGTGATCAATCTATTGTATCTATGAGAGATAGAAAATTTGTGAGAGAATAGGGAGACATACAATTATTGGCAATATCATGAGATTATTTCCATTCAATCTTGGCTTATGCATGAGCTCTTTTGCTTTGTGGTTCATGATCGTGAAGAAGATTATGTGCTTTGTTGAAGATGTTGCCATGGGAGAAATGTATTATGATGTTGCATAAAGTTGTTTCCTTTGTTTCTGTTTTTCTTGCATGGCCCTATAAAAGATTAAGATTATGCTTGTTGGATTACAATATAGATTTTCTTGTAATTCTTTCCCCATTTTCTTGATGTACCCTTGGGAGCTCCATCCCTCTTTCTAATTTTCTATTCTTGAAATTTTGACATTTGTCAAGTTTGATAACAAATTTTAAAACACTACCACACTCTATAGAGCTGACTTCAAATAGTGAACCACGAGGAATTACAAAGCTTTCAAATTATTAAGTATGTTGTTATACTAGTTATAAACCAAATCTCCTGCACTTGAAGAATACATATCTTTGACATGGAATGTTCGTCCCAATACATGTGTAATTTATTCATTATCTTAATACTAGGAAAATCTTATAGATGTGGGATTTGGCAACAATGAGCCCTTTACATTTTCATACTTTATCTTTGCCTACAAAGTTTGGTACATTGCATAGTAGCCTTTGTGTGAGATGTTCACCAAATCAAGAATCTCTTGGATGTATTTTGGATCCAGTGTCTTATTTTTAATGAAGCTCTATACATCTTTTTGGGTAATCTTCTTGAACCTTTTTTTCTTCATTATTGCTTCCATCTCTTGGCGATTTACAATGAAGGGGAGCTACGGAGCTCTACCCCGAGACCTATGGACCGCTTATTGATAAAGCGTTTCCGAACGGTCATGGCTACCTCTCACATAGCCGATGTGCAATGCCTACCTTACGGGTGTAGTGAGCTTACCTTGATGCTCGATCGAGTTTCCTCCTCTCTCTTGCACTCTAGTAGCTCCACGATCCTTGCGGCAAGCTCAAGCAACCTCAAGCCCTCTCCGTCAAGCTCCATCCCCCATAGCCGCGCGAGAAAAGAGAAGAGAAGAGAAGAAGAGAAGATGAAGAGAGAAGATGGGGAGCTTCTTCTCCACGATCCCTCACTCTCACACACTCACTCCCTCACACTCCCTCAATCCCTCACTCAAGCACAAGCAAGAAGGCAAGAAACAAGTGAAGAAGAAGAAGAAGCTTTGGCCACACACAAGAATGAGCTTCTCATTCACTTTTCAACTTTATATACAAAACCCTAAATCCCTTTTGGTCGGTCATCCCCTTATCCCCTTTTTTACATGGCTGGCCGTGGCCTAGGCCCTTTTTCCCATTGTCCTTCTATCTTCCTAGCTTCCTTTCCACCGCTCGTCTATATTTACAAATTGCACCGGCGCTCCTTAAATTAAATCACGATGCGCTTGCACTCTTTTACAAAAGTATTGACTTGAGCTTTTCCTTGTGCGCCTTTTCCCTTATTTAGGACTTTTATGCGCTTCTTGTGTTTCTAGATTTTTCTTGGTGTGCCTTCGTCTTCTATTTCACTTTGCCTTGGCCTTTGTCTTCTACTTTAGCTTTTCCAAATTTTCCACATTATTCGTCTGGCAGTTAACATTACCCCCTCCTAGACGAGTGCTAGTCCCATGGCGCTATGGTGGGGAGTAGTGGGGTAGTTGGGTTTGTTGCTAAGTGGAACTGGTGGGTAGATGACCACAATCAAAAGGTGTTGTTGTGAATGAGAGGTGATGGAGTTTGATTAACGATGACCGGGAGAGATTCCGGTGTGCTTTGGATTTCATGAAGGTGCTCGGTATTTCTGACACAGTTGTAGCTCCCATTCTGTGACGGATGATAAAGGTATTGCATGGGCATCTCTAATCATTTGGAGAATATGAGGTTCCAAAATCTATGCCAATGGTGGGTCCATCACTGATTTTTCCTTCTACTTGATTTGGTTCAGTCATGATAGCCATCAACAGGCAGATGGTCGGCTACATCAAGCATGTTGGTCCATCCAACTATCGGAGTATGCAAAAGCTCCTACTATAGTGGTGTCCTATCCGACTCATGGAAAAATTCCTGGTCATTAGTGGATGTCGTGGATGGTCTTCTTTAGCTGGGTAGCCATTCATTGAGTTACGATCATAGCCTGCAAGAGAAAGTTGTGCACTCCCTAAGGGGTGTGTCTGTCTCACGGTGTGGTGTAAGTGCATGTGTAGTGGAACTGGGTGATGGGTCTAACCTTGGGTAAGCCCTTGGTAATGTCCCACACTTGAGGACCTAGTTCGTGTGTTGTTGGAGGTGTAGTGCAAAAATTAGGGTGACAGGTCTGGAAGTCCTGCCCTTGATGTGCCCTAGGTGTGAAGTGGGGGAGGGGCTAGGTGTAAACCCTAGGTGTAGTGAGTGAAGTGAGCCCTCGTGCTTTTTTCTTTTCTTTTTTTCTTTTTCTTCTCTTTTTTTTTTGAAGAATTGCATACAAGGAAGATATCCTGGCTAATGCCTATCGCCTTCAGTTGGATTACAAGGCGGTCGCAAGCATTGGGATAGGAATGCGTGACTTTGTAGATATTCTTTAATATCAGCCCGGGCCTTTAGAGGTGTGGATGACAAGAAAGGATGATTGCACCTCGTTAAGCGGGTATCACTCATATCGTCTAAGATTTCTAGGCAAAATGAGGGAAGCAAGGTTGCCCTAATCATTAGTCTAGTCATGGCTCTACGTCTAGTCATGGCTCTACTATCTATCCCTAGGTTGATGTCAAAAAAGAGTGGAGGGAGGTGGGCTTCCTCGGCTGTGGGTCTCTCCATTAGTAGGAACTTGATAAGCCTAAGATAATTACAGGTAGTTAAGAAGGCTGGATCTGGGCAAGAAGAAAAATCTGTGAGGAAGCGGTTGATAGATGGGAGGAGATCCTCTAACCTAAAGACTAGGCCTCGGGACTCCGAGCATTAACATTATATATCTTAGGAAAGTCAAAATCCCCATGAATACTTCGATCATAGTCAACTCCATGCCTATGGGGGTAGGGCATGTAGATGGGGTCGTTGCGTTCTTCAGGGAGCGAGCTGTAGAAGGCGGTCTAGGCATCAAAATTGGTATCCCAAATCCTCCTCCGCCATTTCGGCTGTGCCTCGTAGAAACTTGTTTACCTTGTCTTGCCAGTAGTCTTCAGGCTCTTGCCTCCATCTGGTTATTATGAGGCTTCTTTCCTTTATCCACCTGTTTGGAAGATCATTAGCCAAATCCTTGATCTTGGCTATAATACCTAGAGGCAAAGCACGATCCAGAGAGCATGGATAAGCAAATGAAAGTTCAAACGGCCTCGCCTGGAACTCCGGTTGACACCATATGACCAATTTATGAGGCCAATTGATAGGATGGGGATCCCCCTGTAGTGGCACAGGCTCTTTGGGGAATTATCTTGGCAGAGATCGTGCTCTGCGTTAGGCTTCCTATGCTAGTTCTTGTCTTCTTCTTCTGGCTACCACAATGCACTCGGGCATATGGGCATCTTCGGGCTCTTCAGGCGGGAGGTCTGTTAGAGGCGGATTGGGCATTCTTTGTTGCTCTTCTTCAACATCCTGCTCAAAGTCCGGATCCTCTTCAACATTCTGCTCTAGAACCGCTTGTGGTGGTGGTGGTTGCTGCTCATGCTCTTCAAACCCAAGTTCCTTAAGCTCAACAATGAAGAGGCCGGCACGGCGTAGGTAGTGAAATTGCTGCTCTTTTGTGATTCATGTGCCTGTTGGAAGCTCCCGTTCTTGAAGGCCATACTTTAGTGCTCGGGTAGTCAGTTCTAGCTTCCTTCTTACCTTCTCCACTAAATCATTGCCCTCCGCCTGGGTGATGTGTAGTACTGTGCTGAGGAAGGCTTGCCTTTGTGTGTTGGCACATACATCAGCAACTTCTGCCCTGGACTCCGCAAGCATTCTCTCGCACTCAACCACCACCAAGCATTCTGTTAAATCCCTAACTCTTTCAAAATTGTTTCTTTCCCACTCACTGGCTCTCTCGTCCATCTTCTTTCTTGCCTCCTCCAGCTCACTTGCCAAGGTTGTCACAACCTGTTGCTGCTCATTCGTTAAGAACCAGAGTTGGTTTCTTTCCCTAGATTTTCGAGCCAGCTGTTCTTCAACAATTTCTTTTGCCTAATTTGTAATGTTGAATCTTTTTTCTGCCTCGAAAAATAGCTTTGACTTTTCTTGCACAAGCTGCTCGTGACTTTGGATCTCTACGAAGTGCAATCTTCTTTGGGTGAAGGCCATGTCCATGAGGGCCTCTATGTCTCCCTTGGTAATCTTCAATGCATCTTGCAGTCGTTGTGCCTCATTCTGCAACCTTTGTGCTTCTGCTCTGCGAAAACTCCCGGCCTTTCCTGTTCTAGGAACTCTATTTCCCTCTCCAATCTATCTTGTTCTTCAAGTTCATACCATAGCCAAAAAGCTATGGCATCTTCTTGTTGCTCACTTGGCTCGCCCTCCTGAGCTTCTATCTGTGTGTACCTTTCCAGTTCGGCAATTCTCTATTGCAAGTCAGCATACTGCTGCACTAGTAACTTCAAGCTTCGTTCTTCTGCCACCAGGTTTTGCTCTTCATCTTCCAGCCTTTTTCTTAGGTGGCTCTCATTGTCTTGGGCTTCCTTGGTCTTTGCTTCCAGCTGATCTTGTAGAGTGTTCACTTCCCTTCTGCGGTCGGCTCCTTGCTTTGAAACTTCTAGCCTTAAGGATGCCAAAGTTTCCTTTTCTTTCTCTAACTCCACAAGGGCTTTCTTTTCTTCTTTTGCCTCGTCCAATTATGTTAGAAGCTCAGCCACATAAGCTTCATAGTTGACACCAGATGGCATGGGAGTAGGGGCTGTAGTGGTTGATGCCTCTAGCTTTTGTCGTTTTGGATCTCACCTAGACTCGGCATCTGCAGTAGTGGGCCTTTTTGCTCCAACTTCTAGTACAATTTCAACCACTTTATTGACAAGTGGCTGCATCATGTTCATCAATTGGGCCATGTCTAGAGAGGGTGTGGGTTGTGGGGTGGTTGTGGTTGTGGTGTCGGTTGGTACTGGCACAAAGGAGGAAGGCAGGGGGTGCAACAGGGACTTGCCCTTGCCTACAACTACTGGGGCCATTTCCACACTGCCACTTGCTTCAGCTTCATGGCGGGGACTCAAAGGATCGATCTCTCCTCCCCCATGGGTTTCTTCAATAGATCTATGAGTGACATCTGCCAACTCAACAAGTTCTTTCATTCTTAGTTCTTCGGCTTCCTCCTCTGCCCTTCTTGACTCTCTTTGAGCCCTCTTCATCTCGGCTTGCTCTTCTTTGCTCAGTCTTTCTTTCTTCTCCTTCTGGCTCTTATCACTCTTCTTTTGCTCCCTGGTCTAGCCGCTTGAGTAGGTGGTATCTCCGGCTCTCCTTTGTCGCTTATTGTCCTTTCACTCAAGCCTTCTTCCTCACGGTGAGGTGAGCTTTGATGCACAGCTTGCTCTTCATCTACACCAGCATCCTTGATAGCCTCATGGATGATTGCCATCAGGACACCGCCATATTTGATTGTGGAGGCTTTCGAGGCAGGCTTTTTCCTTGCGGATCGTGTAGTAGAAGCAGGAGACTCCGCACCAGCTGGTGCTGCCGGCTGGAGCCAAGAGTGCGGCTGAACTCTTGATAGTTTTCTGCACAAAACCATTCCAATCCACCTCCTCTAGAACTCCTGCAGCGATACTCTCTAGTAATGGCACCCTGATTCTATTCATTAAAGCATTCTATCTCTGTCCTGAGAAAAGGGCGTGGACCATTTTAGCTTGTATCTTTGTTGTGGGGTCTAGAATATCAGCCACAGTGATTCCATCCACTGTGTGCACATCATCTTTCTTAACTCCCATCATGGTATATACATCTCTTCTTGGGCGCCTCTCCTTCTTGGACACAAGCCCCAGGGCTTTCTCGACAATAGCTGCATTAAGGGACACTTACACCCTTCTTTCGTGGTCACCAGTCCTTTTTACTGTGACCGTGCCACAGCTCCTACCTTCATCAAAGCTCCTTAAAAAGCCAGTGCACATGCTATAATCTACAGCCTGTCCGACCTTTTCCACATACTTTCGGAGGTTGCATTTATCCACCAACTCCTTCACTGTCGGCTCTTCCAGGATGGCATCATCTAAATCCAGGGTATGTTTGAACGTGAACTAGCTAAATCCACATGTCTCAACACTGATCCCATACTTTGTCATCTCCTCTTCAGTGAATGGAAGTTTACCCCCCCTTTTCTTGTCCTGCCATGGTAGGTGCCTGTCATTACACCATGCCAATATTAGCGTTATGAATTGACTCATTACTAACAAAAACCCAAGAAAGAATGCGTGTGACAATTTGCCGTGCTGCTTCAGAGGTATGAAACTTGGAAATAATTCAAAAGCAACATCTATTTCCTCCTTGCATTCTTTTCTATTTAAATTCAGTTGATCATTTTCATCCATCACTACACCTTGCTACATCACTTGGCTCTCACTTTGGCCCCCCCCCCCCCCCCCCCCCTTAAGTTTTAAAAGAATCCTTCCTAGGATTAGCAAGGGAAGAAGGATGACTCACATGGACTTTGTGGGGCGAGTTACTTGGCCAACAGCCAAGTATAGAGGTTAGGGTTATATTCAAGCTGGGCATGACGATCAAGTTCACATGGTCATATGTAAGCTTGGGTGATATAGGTCAAGACATCATGAAAGATGACCCCGAAGTTGAGGCGGCTAGCAACATGCAGTTCCTCTTCCGTAAGGAATTGGTTAATGCAAGGGTGGGCTAACACATGGTCATCTAAGTGTATGTTGTGTGTAATGGCCAAAACCCTAAACGAAAGAGGTGCCACATAAGTAGGGTCATGTTCAATTGTTTTGATTGCCCTTCTTTGCTCGGCATTGGTCATGATGCGGCAGCCTTTTTTCTCCCATTGGAGTCACAAGGCATACCATAGTTGTAAGAACAAAGAATCAGAGCTGGCAAGCTGCATGAGCTCCTCCAGTTCTTGTTCAGGTGCAGAGCGAGCAAGCTTGCGGTACGAGGTAATTAGTCTTCTGAGAATGGCTTGCTCCTTTGAGATTTCTCCATTAGTGATTAATTCGGCGGCAATTTTGGGGAATTTGACAGTCATAAATTCGTAATCTTCCCAAGTGCATGGCAATGCACGAACATCAGAAGCAAGGGGTTCATCGAGAAGTCCTAGGTCAAGCCTCTCATAGCTCCTAGCGAATGTGGTGAAGGTGTTATCTAACACATTGATGCATGTCACTACGTCATCTCGTGAGGTCTCAGCAAGATCCTTGGCCACTGAAAGGAAAGATCGTCTTTCATACGAAGGCCTAAGACCTGCTGGTGGTGATTGTGCAATTGCACTAGACAGTGGTGACTCCATTGATGGCATCACAGATGGGACTTTGCACTCAGAAGCACTTTGAGATGCTGCAGGGGGCTCCAGTGGCATAGGAGGTGTGCTGCATTCTATCTGAGCTGGCATGGGGGTGCTCAACTCCTCTGACTTGGATAATTCTGGGCCATCTAGCTTTGGACAATAAATGAGTTGAGATTCATTAATCACAACCGGTGCTAGTCCAGCTTGCTTTGCAGCCTGGGCTCCGTATGTGCAAGCCTCTCTAGCTGGAGTGAGGTTGCTTACAGTTGAGCCTCTTGAATGTCCACTCTTAGGCACCCATATCCAAGGGTTTCCCTCATAGTATCCTTGTGCTCGTAAGAGATCTTTGGGGATCCATCGCGGCATGGTCATGCGCCTACGTCGATAGCGTCTGAGCTGCCTCTTAGGCTGTGTGACTGATAGTTTTTGCATTTAGAAGCACGGTTCTACGGTTTATAAGGAGGTGGCCCTTGTCGTTTTGGCACCCATATGAGCATGGACTCCTTGGCCTTGTGAATGGCCTTGGTGGGCTTGGTTCTAGCCGTTTGAGCGTGGGGTGAGATATCACAACCCTTCTCCCTAGGCTTGGTCATAGGCGTGGTCGTAGGGGTCTCTATCGGTGGCTTTGCAATTGTAGGAGGATCAAGATAACCCTTGCTGAAAGTAGTCACTATGCACACATTGCCTATAGCATGATGGATGCGATCTAGGCTTATAGTCCACATTGCAGTTCATCTGTTTTTTAAAAGTGCGACCTAGTAGTGACTTATTACTGGCCCCTTTAGCGTTTGGCAACACATAAAAGAAGACTGGTATACTTTCAGACTCGATAGAGACAGCCACTTTGTATTTTCCTAAGAGTGAGTAAGTGTTGCCCCCAAATGGGCTGAGTTTAGCATTTGTGGATTGTAATTTAGTTTGACCAATGCGTGTCCAATGGTCATGCATCAAGATATTATAGTCAGCACCTTCATCGATCAAAGCATCAAAAGAATACGTCCATTCTGTAGTGATCGTGATTCGTAGGTAGGCAGGTGCCACTGCTTCTTCATCTTGATATGTCAGTTCGGTAATAGTGGCCACACAAACGTTGACAGGGGCTTCCAGCATAGGTGGCTCGCGCAATGGATGGGAAGGAGGATAGTACTTTTTCATGTGATTTCCATTGAAAAATCCTATTCCTTCACCTTCGAGCGTCTCCAATTCAACATTGCCTGTTCTACTAATTGTACGTACTCGGAAAGGTCCTAGTCCTCGAATTTTCATTTTCTGTTTATGACCCTTCACAGATATAGTAGAACAAGGTTCCCCTGATTAAAGTTGTGATGTTTGACATGCTTGTCAAACCACATCTTTCTTCGTGCCTTCTTACAAATCAGAGCGTGGGTGGCTAAGAGTCGAGTCTCCGTGAGACGCTCTAACTCCACTAAGCAGTTGGTCCAAGCCTCTCTTCCCTCCCAACGCTCATGGGCTACTATCCCTAAGCTAGGGACAAAGAACTCTAAGGGTAGAATGGCCTCCGTTCCATAAGTCAGCCTAAAGGGCGTTTGTCTTATAGCCGTCTTATAAGCTGTACGATAGGCCCACAAGGCTGCCATTAATTGGTTATCCCAGTCACTTCGTGATATGGATACCACCTTCGTAAGCACGTTGACTAGGATTTTATTCGTGGATTTTGCTTGGCCATTTACTCGAGGGTAGTAGGGCGAGGACCTTCTATGAATGATTAGGAAGGTCGAGAGCAGATGGGATATCACTTCATTAATGAAGTACGTGCCCTGATCACTTTCTAGTTCAATTGGACAACCAAAACGTGAAAGGACCTGCTCCCACAAGAACTTCGCAATGGTTCTAGCGTCGTTCTTCCTAGTGGCTCTTGCCTCTGCCCACTTCATCAGGTAATCAGTTGCCACAATGATGTAGCATGCCTGGGAGTACTGTGCCGTAGGACTCATAGGTCCAATGAAGTCAATGCCCCATTTTTCAAAGGGCTGTCGTGCTATTACGGGGGTCAACTCCATCTTATCCTTGTGCACAGGCACCTTAGTCCTCTAGCACTCATCGTAGTGTTTTACAAATTTAACAGCATCACAGAATAGGGTGGGCCACCATAGTTGGGATTGTAGCACCTTACGGGCTGTTATATCCCCACTAAAGTGTCCTCCAGCTATTCCACCATGTGCTTCTCTCAACACATCGTGCATCTCATGCTCACACACACATCTACGCAACAAATTGTCTTGTGCTAGCCTATAGAGTTGGCCGGTGATCAGTTGGTATGGCTGGATCTTTAAGATAAGTCTCCTTAGCCTAGCTTTCTCAATAGGTCTCTCAGGTAGACTATTCTCTAGCACTTGAACTACATCATCGGCCCAATATGGCATCAGATCAGCTCTAAACAAGTCTCTTTCGCTAGATAGGCCAAAGAGATGAGCGCCCGGTAGGTCGTCAGGTATGCCTTGTCTAGCAGCTTCTCCTGTGGGTATGCAGGGCATGTGATTAGCCATGTAGTGCTGCTTTCCCTTACGTAAAACCATAGAGAAATCGAATTCCAACAAGAGAAGTAACCATCTAGCTATGCGACTTGTAGCGCACAGCTTGTTCACGAGATAAAGCAAGGCTTGATGGTCAAAGAAAAAGATGAAGGGGGTGGCCAACAGATAATGCCTAAATTTCTTTACAGCAAACACCATGGCTAACCCTTCCCTTTCTGTAGTGGACTAGTTTGTCTCCGTTTCAGTGAGCTGCCTGCTGGAAAAACTCACAGGGTAATCTAGGTTATGCTCACCAGGTTGGCATAGAACAGCTCCAATAGCAAACTTAGAGGCATCTATGTGTACATGAAACGTTATGCTCCAGTTTGGGGCTCGTAAGATTGGTGTAGTGGTGAGAGCCTTCTTCAACTCTTCATATGCACGCTGGCATTCCTCAGTCCACTCGAATACGATTAGTAACTTGTACAATGGTCTAGCAATCAGTGCGTAATTCAGTACAAAGCGTCGATATTATCAGCTTGTGCAATGGTCTAGCAATCAGTGCGTAATTCAGTACAAAGTGTCAATAGTATCCCATATGACCTAAGAAACACTGAATGCCCTTGTAGTTAATGGGTGGTGGTAGGTCGACAATGACCCTGACTTTTGAGAAATTAGTGGCAATGCCGTTCCTTGACACTACGTGCCCTAGGATACATCCGTACTTCACCCAGAACTGGCACTTTAAGGGGTTCAACGAGAGGTTGTATAACTGACACCGTTCAAAGACAGCTCTCAACTTTTCTAAGTGTTCGGCCCAACTAGAGTGTACGCATAAGTCGTCTACGAACACCTCTAGCTCACGTCTAAGCATATCCTTGAAGATGGTGCACATTAATCATTGAAAGGTCGTAGGTGCATTCATTAGCCCAAAGGGCATAACGATGTAGGCGAATACACCCCACTTCATGGCGAAGGCAGTCTTGTGCCTGTCGTCAGGGTGCACTTGCACTTGATTATAGCCAGAGAAGCCATCCAGGAAGCTGTAGGCTTCTTTGCTTGCTACCCTCTCCAGCATGTGCTCGGTATACAGTAAGGGGTAGTTGTCCCTCTTCGTAGTGGCATTAACTTTCTTGTAATTCACACACACTCGAATTTTACCATTCTTTTTCATAACGATCACTATAGGTGATACCCAATCCGTGTGCTCAATCTCATATATAAATCCTGCCTTCAGGAGCTTATCGATTTCCTCCTTCACTACATAGGAGTGTTTGGGATTCATAGGGTAAGGTCATTGCTTTGTTGGCACCGCATCTGGAACCATTAGGATATTATGGGTCACAACCCTAGGATCGACTCCTTTAAGTTCCTCCAAGGACCAGGCAAACACGTCAACATACTCTCGTAGGAGAGGAACAAGTTTAGCCTCCTCATCCTTGGTCAAGTCATCAACAATGAACACAGGTCGAGGCTTCTCGCCTTCCCCTGCCAAGTTGACTTCCTTGATCTTGGCAGGTCCCTCAATTGGCTCACTGGTTTGCCCTTGTCTCTTTGCTCCTAGCAAAATCACCACTCTATCACCCTTCTTAAACTTTATGAAGCGTTTGGGGAGATCCTGCGGCTTCTTTTGCCTCTCTACTTCTGAGTCCTTAGTTTGCTTCCTGGCCTCCTCCTTTAGCCGTCTGCGCCTTAGGTGGATTGGCAAGTCCCCTTTGGTGCATCTGACCTTAGAGGGTTGGGGTATTTCGGGATCACTCTCCGTACTAACTTCTGATTCTGAGTTAAACTCACATCCCTCGCTTGAGGAAGGAGTTTCGCCAGGGGGTCGTAATTCAGTAGGTGTATTCGTCTTAAGCACTGGAACTACCAATGGTTGCGCCACTCCTGCCTACTCGTAATCCATAGCTCCTATGTGCTCCAACCAAGATCTATTGCACTCCATCCGCATGACTCCTCTTTCATTCCAGCCTGCCCTTTCCCTTCTAGGCCTAGAGTCTGCCTTGATCTGTTCGATCGTTCTCCCTTCAGTATCATATTCTATCATGTCTAACTCTTCTTCACTCTCGTCTCCAATAGAGTGACAGTCCTCATACTCCTCGTCATCAGAGTCTTGCCCCTCTGACTGCTCATCATCCCCTAGGCTTTCCTCTCCAATCTCCTTTTCGTCAATGATTAAAGCCCAATTGTATAATAGGTTCAGATCGTGAATTTTGGTCCATTTCCACTCAGGCTTAGCCAAAAGATCACTTAGGGGTTTTAGATTGGCAGCCATGTTGCCCTTCAGTTTATCGGTCAGGTACTCTATGATTTCCTGAAGCTCAAGCTTGTTGGTGGGGATATGGAACGAGACCGGTTTCCCTAGGTTACGTGAGCTTCCTGCCATCATGCAAAGTGGCAAGATGGGCTCCCTTGCTGGCATGCTTGGGGATTTAGCAGCTTGCCTATATAGCTCTTCCTCATCTGAGAACAGTAGGTCAATGGTTGCCAAGATGTGCATCCAATCCCACTCGTCCTCAGGGCAAGGGATGTACTTGGTCAATGACCCATAGGGTTTGCTTGCATGTGCATCACCTTTTAGCATGGTTGAGATAGCATCAAGCTCGGCTGGGGTAGTCTTCTAGGTATACATCTCAACCTTTACCGCTTCTATTCTATTCCCCAAGAAGATGAGATTGTTACCCCAATCTTCAATAACTCGAGCATTCCTCATCCAGGGTCGGCCTAGCAATATGTCGTAGTCCACTCCCTTCATGACAATGAAGTTCACGGAAAACTGCACCCTTGCGACCTTCACTGGCCAGCTCTTTAGGACCCCGAATGGTCCGACCTTCATTCCGTTGGCCAATGTGACATTGAACCTAGCCATTTCCACGAGTGGGTTTCCCCAAGCCTGTAGAACTGCGTGGCTCAAGACACTGACACCAGCTCTTGTGTCTATGATTCCTTTTCATGTTACATCCCCCAAGGCTAAGATAGGTAAGACTACATGCATCTCAGTGCCTTCCCAGAAAGCATTGACATGCAATGACCTTGGAACTGAGTGTAGCGTTAGGCTTGGAATCTATGTGACTACGTCCTGCTCTTGCAAGTCAACGGCAGTGTGCTCCTCTTTTCCCTCCACCCAGTGCTTTAATTCTTGCCATAAGGAAGGGTTCTACCGAAGCAGATCTCCTAGGCTCAAGGTTACAGGTGTGGTTACTAAAATGGTGAGGGGGTTGCTGGGTGGTTGCCTTCCTCCTTGACATCACTCTTTGGCCATATGTCTTGGCTAGCTTGCTAACACGCTTCTTCCTAGTCTTGCCTCTGTGGCATCTCATGTGGTGTGGGTGCGTTCCCCGATTAAGGTCGCGACGGTGAAACAAGTGTACTCACACTAGAGAGGTCTTCAATTTGGTCTTCCAGTATGGGCTCTACGTCCTTAAGGTGTTCCTGGGCGTCCTTGACCCACTCCTTGACTTTGGCTATAGCCTCGAGTTGCCGTTTGGGGTGGGGGTATTCCCCTACCTTGGCACTCCCTAGTTTGCTGTCTTAAGAGCTGAGGTATTTGCCTCTGCATTAGTGACCCTCTTTCCTATCACTAGTGTTGTAGCTTCCTCAGTCTTAAGGGTAATCTTTGCGTATGTTCTCTTTCTCCTTCTCCTTCAGCTTTTCTTTCCCAACGAGGCTGCATCCAGGTTACTTGGCCCAGGCAATGAGATGCCTGCCTGTTTTGTCTGTGCTTGCGTCATGACATGTAGTGGGATGGGTGTATCCTCACTGTCAAAGGTCTCCACACTGAACAGCCCCAAGGGTACTGAGGGCACATTGGCAGAACTAGTTGATGGTTTCCATCTAGGACAGTCAGGAAATAGGTGTATGATTCCACACTCGGTGCATCGAAGGTCAGCTTTGTCCTTGTTTTCCTGTTCCTTTTCCGGGCAGCGTGATGAAATATGGCTTGGATGACTGCAAGTCCAGCATGAGATTGGATCTTAGCTTGGTCCTCCAAAGCCTCTGCCTCTTCCTCTACCTAGTGCCATCACCGATACTGGTCGATAGTCCATCAGGACTTGATTGCCTTCCTCATCATAAGATATGTATGGGTTCACGTAGGTCTCCTCTTCACTAGATTCTTCCACATAGTGAACAGGAGCGTCACTCAGTGGATGGGTTACAAAGGGCCTTGGTGGTCTGGCTATGCCTGTTGGGTTCATTTCTAGCCTAGGAATGGCCGGTCTTGCATTCATTTGGTGCTGGAAGTGCCAACTGGGCTCCCCTGCCAAAGAGGTTAGGTGTGGCATATTGCCTAAGTATGGAGAGTTGTGTTGCTGTGCATATGGGAATCTCCTTGGCAGTTTGCAATGTAATGTGTCATGACCGAACCTACCGCAATTCAAGCACGGCCTAGATCTAGGATCTTGGCACTCGGCTGGGAGGTGGTTACTGCCACAGTGTATACACTGCACATGCGACCGCACAGGTTTCCTCATTTGGTCTTGCAATCGTGCAAGCTCCATTCTCACCTTAGCCAGCTCCTCCTGGCCTTGGTCAACACTCTTTCCCTTATCCTGTATGCTAGAGTTCTCTCTCTCTCCTAAAACTATTGACCACTCTGGAGCTCTCTGACTTGTACTGTCCCGACTGGTGTTCCTCATGCTTTGCTCCCTAAGTTGATCGTCCATCCTTATTGCCTCTTCAAAGACTCTAGCTAACACGTCTCGATGTAGAGTGGAGTTACTAGCCAAAGCCTTGTAGAGCTTCTCGCTTTGAATTCCATTTATAAATATGGTAGACACAGCCTTCTCGTTAGGTCGCTCATTTGCAGGGATCCTCTTGAAGAGGCTACGCACATAAGTGATATAGTCCCTTACGTCTTCCTTTTCCTCTGACTGACATTCATCAACCAGACGATGAGATTGTCAGAGTACCCTACCTCAGAGAATCTCTTGATAAAGAGGTCCTTAAGACGAGCAAAGTTCGTGCGCTCAGCTGCATCTAGACTAGTGTACTAAATTCTCCCCTTATCACCTAAGCACAGACCGAAAGCTTAAGAGCGTTTCACAAGGTCCGTGAGATCGTTTGCTTCGCAAACTTGTTCAAATTGCTCCACAAAGCTATATGGGTCATTGCTAGGTTCATACTTGTCTAGCTGCTTTGCTACAATAGGGATTCTAGATTGCCCATTTTCCCCTTGCGTGACCCCTAATCTCGAGAGTAATACGGTGGTTAAGGCTGTTGCGCTCTGCTCAGCGGACGTATTGCCCATGAGCCGCTTGGCTACGAGTTCACTCAACAATAAGTCAGCCTCTGCTACTCGTTCTCTCTCTGCATTTGGCCTTGCTTTGGCTGCACTAGCCAAGGCTAGCACACGTTGAGCCTCGTACATGTCTACATCATGTTGGAGTTTCCTAGCCTTCTGCTCATGGTTATAGGCAATTATGCTCTCTAGCACCTTTCTAATCGCCTTTCTTTCCTCTTCTAGGCTTGCTACCACTTCCTCTATTGGTCTGCCCTGAACTACCGTCCTAGTCAACAAGCCGTACTCATTGACTAACTCCTACACTAAGACTGGGAATTCTCCCAAGTCCAGTTGGTCCTCTCCTTGTCCGCCTCGTGATCCTGACATTGCTCCCACTTCCAACTCCACAAGGTCGTCCATCAATTTGAGTAGCTCCGACAATGTCCGATCCTCTATGTTGTCACCTTCCTTTGTGTCCTCTTAAGGTCCTACTGATGGGGCTCTTAGGCACCCAACTATGTTTTGGGATCTTCTCCTAATAGTGGGTTCCTTGATGTTATTATATCTCTTGATGAGTTCCTTGTTATTGAAAGCAGTTGTCAATCTTATTCACAAGTTGTGCTTCGTGCTTTCTAGTGCTCAGTGTGAAAATATGCTTTTTCTTTTCTTGTAGTGCACCTTTGGTGTTAAAATCAAAAGTCAGGTGCGGATGCAAGAAATGCTCAATGCAAACTCCACTCTTCCCCTCACGTTCGTAGCCTGATATGGCTCTAAGCGCAGGTTCTAGCTGATCTAAGGTCTTACTAAAAGTCCATGATGCGTTCTCTATTCTGCTTCAGGGTTGGTTGGTTGGTTACCGAAAGTCAAGTCAAGTTCTAAATTTGGTCCGCTCAGTGTTTAGCTGTTTGGGGTGAATCCTCGGTTATCCTGTCTGGTCTCTGGCTTCTAAGGGCTAAATTGGGTTTCTAGGGGGGGTCAGAGATGTGAACAGGGTGGCCAGGACTGTCAGGCAGGTTCAAAAACCCTCTATTTTAAGTTCTAGTGAAGTGGTCCGATTGTGAAAATCGGACAAGGTGGTCCGATTGTAAAAATCGGATAGTCCGATTTCTACTTTGGTCCGATTTCCCTAATCGGACAGGGGGTTTGACTCCTGCGATAGGACGAGTGGTCCAATTGTGGTGCTAGGACCAATGGTCTGATTCTCACACTAGGAAAAGTGGTCTGATCCTTGCAGTTGGTCCAATTTTGAGACTCAGACACGTGGTCTGATTTTGACATTGGGTCCGATTCTGGGAATCGGACACGTGGTCCGATTTTGGCACTGGGTTCAATTCTGCGAATCAGACACGTGGTTTGATTTTGGCACTGGGTCCAATTCTGGGAATTGGATCGGACAGGGTGGTTCGATTCTTGTAGTCGGACGGGGTGGTCCGATTCTCGCAGTCGGATAGAGTGGTCAGATTCTCACAGTCGGACGGTCCGACTCCAAAAATCGGGTGGTCCGATTCTGGGAATCGGACGGGCTGGTCCGATTGCACATACAATAGCCCGTGGATTGCGCGCAATGACTCAAGCTCAGCGCCTACTCCATGGAATCATCCAGTGCCTTCTAGATAGGTGCAAAACACTACAACGAAATGCCAGACATACTTGGAATCACTGTGGTGCTTGAATCAAACGGCACTCCAAGGATCTATGCCCCTATTTTCCTGTTTCCAGCAGCAGCAGAACCCTTTCTGTTTTCCTTCTTTTTCCTATCCTAATCTTAACCTAATGCAACAAAAATCAAAAACAGAGATGGAGATGGATGGTCCTACTCTAATATTCAACAACAAATCAAAATACTTACTTGCTCCAAGGATTAAAATCTCCTAAATCTCCTAACTATCTCGAGCACCGGTTCGGGCTGCAAACCCTACTTCTATGCTCGATTCGATGCACGTGGCGCTTGAGGCTCGATTCCGTCTGTCTCGGCAATGAAACCAAAATGAAGGGGAGCTATGGAGCTCTACCCCAAGACCTACGGACCGCTTATTGATCAAGCGTTTCAAGTCAAACGGCCATGGCTACCTCTCACATAGCCGACACGCAATGCCTACCTTACAGGTGTAGTGAGCTTACCTTGATGCTCGATCGAGTTCCCTCCTCTCTCTTGTACTCCGGTAGCTCCACGATCCTTGCGGCAAGCTCAAGTAACCTCAAGCCCTCTCCGTCAAGCTCCATCCTCTATAGCCGCGCGAGAAAAGAGAAGAGAAGAGAAGAAGAGAAGGTGAAGAGAGAAGATGGGGAGCTTCTTCTCCACGATCCCTCACTCTCACATACTCACTCCCTCACACTCCCTCAATCCCTCACTCAAGCACAAGCAAGAAGGCAAGAAACAATAGAAGAAGAAGAAGAAGCTTTGGCCACACACAAGAATGAGCTTCTCATTCACTTTTCAACTTTATATACAAAACCCTAAATCCCTTTTGGGTAGTCATCCCCTTATCCCCTTTTTTACATGGCCGGCCATGGCCTAGGTCCTTTTTCCTATTGTCCTTCTATCTTCCTAGCTTCCTTTCCACCACTCGTCTATATTTACAAATTGCACGAGTGAGAGCCCGGCGCTCCTTAAACTAAATCACGATGCGCTTGCGCTCTTTTACAAAAGTATTGACTTGCGCTTTTCCTTGTGCGCCTTTTCCCTTATTTAGGACTTTTATGCGCTTCTTGTGTTTCTAGATTTTTCTTGGCGCGCCTTCGTCTTCCGTTTCACTTTGCCTTGGCCTTTGTCTTCTACTATAGCTTTTCCAGATTTTCCACCTTGTTCATCTGACGGTTAAGATACAAGAAGAGAAATATTAGATGCTCCAATACAATTAAGCATGCCATTACCATTTTGGTCAAAGTGCAACAAAGTACTATTCCATAGAAATAAATATATCTATAATCCCATATCATATAGAAAAAGAAGCAATTAGTATGAAGTGCTACTCATTTGATTGCATGTACATGTTCTTTAATACCACTTCCTACCTTCACTTGATCATTATCTCGAAGCTACTTCTCTTGCTTACAAAGACCCAATGTTGTTTGCTTTATTCGCAACTCTTCTTCTTCTTCTTTCTAGCTACAAATTTGTGTCTTTACTACCTTCTAACAGCTTCAAATATCGGTTCATGGCATCTCCTTCTAAGCAAATCATTCTCTAACCACAACCTACACTCTACATCAAGATAATGTGTGTGTCCTAGAAGCCCATTGTGCCCATCGTTAATAAAGCTAAGCAAGGATGTAACATCTTTGAAGTGAGTGTAGATTTTTTCAAAGGATTGATGGGATAGAGCTTTCCATCAACCCATAAATCCACATTCTTTGCACTTTGCATCCATATTCATGATCAAGCTCAATGTTAAAAAATCCGAGATACACGCTCGACTTTCTTATATACTTAAAATATATATGGCGAATATTATGTTGCATAGAGGGAGAATAGATGAGAGAAAAGAAAGATGTAGAGAGAGAGGTAGAGAAATTGGCAACACACTAGGGACTGGAAGATGGGCTAGTCCCCCCCACCCCCTTGTGGAGTTATATTATTGACAAGGAGCAAGCTCCTCCATTACACATAAGCCAGTTCTTACTTATAGATCTTGGAAACAATATCATGGTTCCTTGCACAGTATACAACCAGCTAACACTTGCACAACTTGGAAGTTGGCACCTTTTGATCCTTCTTGAGTCTCCTTCTCTCCTACACAATATGTGTAGGGCTCTCCTCTTAGCGATTGATTTCAGCAAAGCTTCTGCAGCACTTGCACCTTCTCTTCTCCTCTTGGAACTTGATTTCAACAGAGCTTCTGCAGTACTTGATTTCAGCAGGGCTTCCGCAGCACTTACACCTTCTCTTCTCCTCTTGGATACATGCAAAGTGATGCTTCCTTCACCTCTCCCTTACACCCAAGGAGAGCCTCCTCTTTTATAGGCTTTCAAGAGCTTCTCTTCTTGGAGAGAGAGAGTTGAGTTTATCTTCATGCAAGATGTGGTTGTTCCACTCTGCAGCACTAATTTTGAGATTAGTGCGTAGATCGAATGCTATACGCTTGCATAGTGAATGCCGGAAGGTCCCCAAGAACAATAGAACTCTACTTTTTGCACAAAATTCAAGGTAAAAATCATGAACGACATGAACAAGAGACCAATTGGGTGTAATCTCTCCCCATGCCTTGTGTGAGCGCTCCACAAAGCATGTATTTTATGTATTAATCATCTTCAAGCTCAAATAATAGCCCAAATTACAAAATAGCAAGCTTTTAGCTTTTGAGTTTGCTTTAGCACAAAATAGGAATAAAGCTAACGGGCGGTGCCCAAAGAGTCTGGCATGCCTAATACAATGTCCAAGTACAAATAACATAATCGTGCGCCCATGCGCATACAAAATAATAAATAAATATCCAACGCCTCAATAAATAGGCGTGACAAAATATAGGCACCATGCCTAAGATATGTGCCCATCAAAATATAAGTGATAAATTGAATACTCGCTATCCTCCAATGCTTTCCTCCGCCACTGCTGCTATCTCTACACATCAACTGAAGCATTCGCAATCGTTAGTAAAATAATACAATTAAACCGACAAAAGTGAATACCTAGCAGTCTTCAGCTATATAAATAAATCAATTGGTTAGAAATCAATCCTAACCTTAATTTATTACGAGTGCGCACTCTAAACTCATAAACGTTTATTAATTTAATATACATTTTGCAGAATCACCCGCTATGGAATCACCCATGTACACACTAAATTAATAAAACGCCCGAAAAGGATAGGCGTCCCCATCAACTTCTTGCACAAAGAATCCACTTTGTGTATGAGCCCCGATCAACAAAGTTTACGGAATCCACCGTAAAACCTCACGGAATCCACCGTGGCACGGAATCCACCGTGAAATATGCCTCCTGGCATCATATCCCTGGGGTGGAATAGCAATTAACCTCAATTGCTCTCAATGTGGAGCTAACAGAGTGGGGAAAGCATTTAAGTCTCTAGCGTGCATCCATTGGGCTTCTTCTACAGGATGGTTCTTAAATTTCACTAGATATCTAGAATATCTTCGGCCAGTTCTAGTGGTCATAAAATCAGTATCTATCATAGCTTCAGGTTCAAGTATTTCAGTCTCTTCCTCTAAAAAATGTGGATTTTCATAAACAGGGTGTACAAGTAATTGGCCTCTAAAGGGTCGTAATAAACTAATGTGAAATGTGTTGTGAATTTTCCAGTGAGGTGGTAATTCTAACTTGAATGCATTGTCATTAATTTTATGAATGATCCTAAATGGTCCATAGAATCTAGGGGCTAATTTCACAACTGGGTGTCTATCTACACTTTGTAGTCTACGTTTTTCTATTCTCAACCAAACATATTCATCAACTTTGAAATTCATTGCTTGTCTTTTCTTATTGGCTTGCTTGGTATATGATTGCTGGGCTTTGGCAATCATGTTTTTAACCTCATCAAAAATAGTGTTGTGCATGCTGGCAATATCATCAGCACTCTGAATTCTATTTGACAAAGATGCAATAGGTGTAGATAATCTATAACCATAAATCACTTCAAACGGTGCTTTCTTTGTAGATGTGTTTGGTGTATTGTTATATGCAAATTGCAGTAAATGCAAACATGTATCCCATGTCTGTGGTTTAGAAATAGTATAAGCACGTAAAAGATCTAGTATAGTACTATTAGTGGCTTCTGTTTGTCCATTAGTTTCAAGATGAAATGCAGATGAGAAATCAAATTTTGTGCCTAGGTTAGCAAACAAAGTAATCCAAAAGTTGTTACAAAATCTAGAATCACGATCAGAAATAATAACTTTTGGTAATTCATGGTTAGTGAAAACAGTTTTCAAAAACAATTGTGATGCCTGTGATGCTGTTAAAGTTTTCTTACATGGAATGAAATATGCTTGTTTACTAAACCTGTCTACTACTGTCCAAATCATATCATGGTTAGATTTAGTATTAGGTAAACCAGTAATAAAATCCATAGAAATTTGTTCCCATGGTCTTGATGGAATAGATAAAGGCATAAGTAATCCATACTGTTTACCATGATGTCTCTTAACTCTTTGACAAATCAAACATTTAGAAACAAAGTTAGATACATCAATGTCCATGTGCGGCCAATAAAAATATTCAGTTAATGTACGTAAAGTAGATATGATACCTCTATGACCTTGATATGGAGGACAATGAATCTCATTCAAAACAAAATATCTGAATGGAACTGTAACACATAATCTCTTTTCATAAAACATAAATCCATCATTATAAGATAGTGAATCAATAGGAATGAAGTTATTTTGAACTAATTTATTCCAATCAGCATGAAAAGTAATATCCTGATGATAAGTATCTTTCATAGCAATCAAAGAATCAAAAGATATATCAGAAATATTATGAATGACAGGTCTTCTACTTAATGCATCGGCCACTACATTTTCTTTACCGGGTTGATATTGAATGATAGGATGAAAACTCTGAATAAAGGATGCCCATTTGATATGTCGATCTGATATTTGAGGTTGGCTAAGTAAGTGTCTAATACTTTGCCGATCGGTCTTAATCATAAATTCAGAGCCCATTAAGTAGTGTTTCCACTGTCTTAAGGCTTGTACCACAGCTAATAATTCTTTATCATATGTGGAATATTTCAGTTCAGAGGGTTTCAGCTTACAACTAGAATAGGCTATGGGATGATTGTCTTGTATAAGTACGGCTCCTATTCCAGATCCGCTAGCATCAGTCACTACTAAAAAGAATGGTCTATTAAAATCAGGCAACTGTAGGACAGGAGCATGGGTTAATGCATGTTTCAATAAGTCAAAGGATTTCTGTTGATTATCGGACCAATGATAAACAATTCCTTTCTTCAGAAGTTTAGTCAATGGTAAAGCAAGTAATGAAAAATTACGCACAAACTTCCTATAGAAACTAGCAAGACCTAGGAAAGATCGTAACTCATGCACATTTTTAGGTACAAGCCAGTTCAATATTGCATCTATTTTCTTAGGGTCAACTTTAATTCCATCAGATGATACAATATGACCTAAATACTCAATTTTTGTTTTAAAGAACTCACTCTTTTTCGGATTTGCATACAGTTGATTATCTTTTAATAATTGGAAAACCAATGACAGATGTTCATAATGTTCTTTCTCATTTTGACTAAATACCAAAATATCATCAAAGAAGACAATAACACAATACTGATATTTCAAAAATATACGGTTCATCATTCTACTAAATGTAGCAGGTGCATTAGTCAATCCGAAAGGCATCACTAAAAATTCATAATGACCAAACTGTGTTCTAAATGCAGTCTTGAATATGTCTGACTTATCTAGTCTCACCTGATGATAACCAGATTTAAGGTCTATTTTACTAAATATGGCAGAACCTTGCAGTTTATCCATAAGGTCATCGACTCTAGGAATTGGATACATATTCTTTATTGTGATCTTATTTAAAGCTCGATAGTCAATGCATATACGATAGGTATTATTCTTTTTCTTTACTAACAGAACAGGTGCACCAAATGGAGAACTACTAGGTCTAATCAATCCTCTATTTAGTAATTCCTCAACTTGACTTTGAATTTCTTTTTGCTCTATCTGGTTATGCCTATATGGTGCTTTACAAGGTGGTTGGATATCGGGAATCAAATCTATTTTATGGTCTTCTGGACGTGAAGGAGGTAAACCAGGTGGTAGATCTTCCGCAAAACAATCTTTAAAGTGTGCAAGAAATTCTTTATGTCTAGGATGCATATGATTTTCTTTAACTTGCAGTTCATTCACCCAAATGAGATAGGATTTACTACTTTTGCGTAATGCTCGTTTAGCTTGAGTATGCGAAAGCAGTGGAAAAGCATTAGATGCATGCATACCATACAATGTAATATGTTTTCCTTGAAAATTAATATTAATCGAATGTATGAAATAATCTATATCTGGATTATGCTGATGACGCCAAGGCATACCTAAAATAATGTCACTAGATTGTAGTGGTACAACTAGAAAATTCCTTCTTTTAGTGTATTCACCAGTTTGAATTTCTAAGTCATGCACTTTATGTGTTCCATTATACCTAGTGCCTAAGAATGCTGCTTTAATGCGATAATGCGTAGGTACAATCTGTAACTTCAATTCTTTTACTAGCTTTGCAGAAATAAAATCATGAGTACTACCATCATCATGCAAAATAATCTTTTCCTTTCCATGCACTAAATATTTCATTGTCAATAAAGAATGTGGAGTTGGCATACCTGGTAAAGTATCCAAAGGAGTGGTAATGTCGTCCTCATCTTCCGTGAAATCAGACATTTCTTCATGTTCTTCATCTTCCATTGCTCCAAGGTAGTTGATATGGATAGGTGGCTTCTTCGAATGGCAATTTGTTGCTAGATGTCCAGGCTGATGGCATTTATAACATACTATAGGTTTGGCTTTGGTTACATTGTTTGCAGTGGCAGGAAGTCTAGGGACATTAGGATTTGGCTGGGGAATAGGCTTAGGGTTTTGATTGGCATTGGATGGTAAAACAGGTGGTTTTGCCTAATTTTTACGGAAAGATGATAAAGGAAAACGACCTTGATTAAATCTTCTAAAATTTGAGTTGAATTGCTTAGATCCATAGTTACCATTGGCTTGGAATTGCTGTGGACGCTTATCTCTTCCTCGCAGCTTGTCTTCAGTGTCGTGAGCTAATGAAATTGCGTCTTCAAGAGTTGCAGGCTTGAACATATTAACTTCAGTGTAGTAATGCCCAAGTAGTCCAGACATATACTTGCACTTGTGTGTTGCTTCAGGTACGTCTTCAAGCATGCGTAACTGGAGTAATGCATTCCAAAAACGCTCGATGTACTGAGGAATAGGCTCACGATCCCGTTGCTGAAGAAGGTCCCATTGCTTTATGACTTTTTCATGGAATTGTGGAGGAAGGAAATTCTGCATAAACTTCTTCTTGAAATTCTCCCAGGTAGTGGAACAATCTATACTTTTGCGAATCACAGTCCACCAAAGAGATGCTCTATCCACTAAATGATTAGTGACACACTTGATTTTATCTTTTTCTGCATAGGTTTCCTCATGAAAGTAGTCATCAAACTGACTAATGAATGCAATAACAGTTTTTCCCTCTCGAGTGCCATTGAAAGTACGGAATTTGAAATTTCTTTTACTTATCTTTGTTTCCTTGCGGATGGATTGAGCTTCGAGAGTTGCGTCGATGGTACGTCAAATAAGGTCTTCAGATTGAAGTTCCTCTTTGTCAGTAGTCGATCTTTGTAAATTAGCCAATTGAACTTGCAATGCTTGCCTAGCTCGTCGTTCTTCATCCAACTGCATCATAATTAAGTCCATCTTTTGCTCCATCGTAGGTTCAGGTAGATCACCTTCAGCCATTAAATCATCCATATGTGGTTCCGTCATCCTGCAAAACTCAAAAGACCTCTCACTCTCAAAACCAAGTTAGCGGGATGAGCGTAGCTCAAGATCGGGTATACAAGGCTTATATATTTTTGGGTGTGGCTTTCACAATCTTCGTCTTTGACTATTGCGGGATTTGTAATTTTTGAGAAATCTGTGTTTTATCCTTCTTCGTATGCTGAAAATGCTTCAGCAAACCTGCGTATGCGAAGAATACCTTCCAATGAACAACATTGCAGTTCGGAGTTTCTGCGCAGGAACAACCCTTCTATGAGTTTTGAACAGAAGTCAATTTTGACTTCAGATGACTTGTATGACTTGCAGAGTTGCAGACTTATGTGACTTGCAGAGTTCCAGGACTTGCAGAACTTGGTTGCTTTATGTGACTTGCAGAATTTTGACTTAAAGGACTTGCAGAACTTGAACTTGGAGAACTTTAAAGACTTGAATGATTAGGAGGATTTGTGCCTTATACCTTAGATAACTAGGCTTAAAAGTAACAGTCGTCGATTTTTTAGGGGGGGCCATTTTTTTTCAGGCGGTGTAAATTTCGGACCTCCTCAGATACCTCACGCTGAATTTCGTGAAGATTTAAGCTTCTTTAAGCTTAAGCTAAGCTTACTAAGCTTTTGAAGCTTGATTAAGCTTTTAAACTTGTGGGTTAGAAGACTTATCTCTCTGAAACTCCACGACTTGAAGAAGAGGATGTAGGAGTGGTCCTCCGCTGCTGCAGGCTGGTCCTTCGTGATCTAATGATGGAAACAGAGGTTCTTGATCGCCAGGAATCCACCCGTATCGACCGTTCGCGATGAGATTGACCGTAGAGCTCGATCATTCCAAGAGCTCTGCCTTCGCACAAGATGGGTAGCGATTGGAAGCTCGCACAAAATTCAAGGTAAAAATCATGAACGACATGAACAGGAGACCAATTGGGTGCAATCTCCCCCCATGCCTTGTGTGAGCGCTCCACAAAGCATGTATTTTATGTATTAATCATCTTTAAGCTCAAATAATAGCCCAAATTACAAAATAGCAAGCTTTTAGCTTTTGAGTTTGCTTTAGCACAAAATAGGAATAAAGCTAACGGGCGGTGCCCAAAGAGTCTGGCATGCCCAATACAATGTCCAAGTACAAATAACATAATCGTGAGCCCATGCGCATACAAAATAAGAAATAAATATCCAACGCCTCAATAAATAGGCGTGACAAAATATAGGCGCCATGCCTAAGATATGCGCCCATCAAAATATAAGTGATAAATCGAATACTCGCTATCCTCCAATGCTTTCCTCCGCCACCACTGCTGCTATCTCTACACATCAACTGAAGCATTCACAATCGTTAGTAAAATAATACAATTAAACCGACAAAAGTGAATACCTAGCAGTCTTCAGTTATATAAATAAATCAACTAGTTAGAAATCAATCCTAACCTTAATTTATTACGAGTGCGCACTCTAAACTCATAAACGTTTATTAATTTAATATGCATTTTGCGAAATCACCCGCTATGGAATCACCCATGTACACACTAAATTAATAAAACGCCTGAAAAGGATAGACATCCCCATCAACTTCTCGCACAAAGAATCCACTTTGTGTATCAGCCCCGGTCAACAAAGTTTACGGAATCCACCGTAAAACCTCACGGAATCCACCGTGAAATATGCCTCCTGGCATCAGAGATATCTCTTTGTGCGTTGCTTGGATGAAAAAACGTCCAACATGAAAGTTGTAGATCTTGTTGTTTCCGATAACCCACGCGGCCCGCTTTTAGAAATCGTTTTTCTATTGCAAGATATTTTAAAAATAGATTTTCAAAAAAAAAAATCTTTTTAAACTGTACTCTTAACTTGTGGTCCATGCAACAACCTTGAGTCATAGATAAGGAGAGTTCATTAGATTGCCTTGGGCCTCAATCTTAAGAAAGAGAAAATCAGTTCTCTCCTCACTTCCAGAGGATCATGTCTCTCGTCTTTCTTAGTGAGAGAATTCCCTCTCTTGTCTTTCTTAATGAAAGAAATGACCTTAAACCTTGACTTGTAGGGGAGAGGATGACCCCAAATGAATGCAATGTTCATTACACACAGTAGTAAAACATTCTCAGGCGTCCCTGGATGCACACATAAATACATATACACAATGCTAATCCACTTCCTCTTCTTAGAACTAAATCCATCTTCATTTATATGTAACTCCTTGGTTCTTGTGTACACTCTTATACTTGGTAGACACTTTTTCCCCCCTTCATAACTTGTACTACTTGTACCAGATATCCCCGTCTCAGTGCTCTGATCACCCCATTAAGTGATGCACTAGGAATACTGGTCTCTAAATGGTCTCATGGCCATGCTAGATCATCATCAACACTTAAAAGAAAAGTGAGTCATTAATTTATTGACATGAATTTATTAAATAGAGAATGCATAATAAGCAATCAATTTAGTGACACTCAATATGAAGATTAGACATTGCTTTCCTTCTTCAATTACCCACTTCTTGCATTTTCCCAAATGCAAAGAAAAATGGTGAGTTCAAGCAAGTAAAAGAGTGCAAAATGCAAGTGAGGATGTGAAATGCAAGTTAACTAATGAGAAGACAATGAGAGAAGATGGCTTCAAATATTCTTCTTTGTAGACATCTCAAAGATTTCTGAGACATCCAAATTTTTGAGACTAGAGCCATTAAGTTTGGCCTTTTCTACATCAGAGAGAACAATATAATAGAGTTATAAGGGTACAAAATGAATGGTACCATTATTCTTTGTTATCTTCACTTTTATATGACTATATAGTGTGTGCTTATACAAGGGACACTTGCCTAGCTATTGGCCATTGGCCTTTACCCCAACACATAGCATAATTTTAGTATAAACACAAGAAGATATTATCATCACAAAAAATAATTAATCATAATCGCACGTGTGTGCATACACACACAAAGATGTGCACATATTAGTAATTACATAAGTCCATCCATTACCCTACACATACTCTTTTTTGTCGTGCACATAGAAACAATTTCTTAGCCCAATCCTAATAGTTAACTTTGCCTTCATATTAATGCATTTACCCAACACCAAGTACTCTTACCTATGTCCATTTAGATTAATATGCATGTTCTCAATATATACATAGTTTATGAATGACGATCTTTCTTGTAACGACTTATTGTTAAAGTTGCCACCATAAGAACACCCTATTACTACAAATTTTTAGGGTTGGAGCTTATAAAAAGTCTCAGTAACAAGGTTAAATCCCTTTTTAGCTTGGATGGCATGGTGTGTTGCTTCTCATATTATCTCACCTAAAATTACTCTTCATAAAGGCCTTTCATGCCTACCATGATGATAAATGCCCCTCCTTATTTTGCATGCTATGTATGTCTTCAGCGTATGCTAGCTCCCACAATGCTCCATTCTATAACGATGTACAGATTACCTTCTTGAGTGCACTAGTGGTACTCTCACTCTTTTTTTTAAATTAAAGGCATGCAACATTGTATTGTGTTGAAGATATTTTCTGACATACCTTGAACAACCTATGTTTGTCTTTTGCAATTGTGCAATAACATTTGGTGGCTTACATAAGCTCATTCTTCAAAAACATGATCCTACTTAAGAGCTAGGTTGCACCAACTCAAACAATGTGAATAGAAGTGAAATAGGGGGTATGGTTCCCTAGGATCATGCTTGGGAGAAGTGAAGTAGCTTAATCACAAAATCTTCACAATAATGGCACTAACTAGTCAATTCTCCTCGTGATTGGTCGACTACCATACCAACATCTTCATGATCCAGTCTTTTGCACATAGTGTTCATAGTCCCCAATAATTGACTTGCTATTTCTTGAAACATTGAAGAGCTTTCCTCCTCTACAATGTTTGCTAATTAGGTTGTTTTTGTCGATCAAGTTGGGACAAATAGGATTAGCCAAATGACCTAGGAGTTTTGGGTTGGTGGACTTTGATTGAGATAACCCATTGTTGAAGATGTGCAATTATTAAGGCCTTGCACCACACATGGACATTGTAGCACAAGACCGTGCATAGTTCAATATGCACATGTAGGTTGATGAGATCATCATGCAACATGTACAAGCAACATTCAAAAGAGGTAAATTTTGAATATGTAAGCTTAGGAGGGTATTGGATGAGCACCCAATGATGATCAAGAAGGAGGGCATGTGGCCATTATGTGTTATTCAAAACTACACACATTTATATTCACAATTGAATGGAGATTATGACATGGAGAGCTTGCCCAATTATAATGAATGAAACTTCTTTAATAGAAGGCAAAGGGATACCATAGTTGATGCAATGGACTACATGTGAGTGGACACAAACTCAATATTCATTATCATGGATGTGAACTCAATCATGCATGCCATGGATGCACGGCTTCACGGCTTGATCTATAAGTGATTAGAGAATCCCTAGTTTATACTATGGGACCAATCAACTTAATGGCTCATCAACTTCACACATAGAGAGAGAGAGAGAGAGAGAGAGAGAGAGAGAGAGAGAGAGAGAGAGAGAGAGAGAGAGAGAGAGAGAGAGAGAGAGAGAGAGAGAGAGAGAGAGAGAGAGAGAGAGAGAGAGAGAGAGAGAGAGAGAGAGAGAGAGAGAGAGAGAGAGAGAGCGCTTGCACTCATGGGTCAAATGCTCACATGCAAGTAGTAGTGTAACCAATGACATAGTTGCAAGATCATAATTGCAATGAATGTTTCCAATCCTTGACGTCGAGCTAGAGTTTTACGACTTCAAGGTAGCCTCAAACTAGGTCAAAGAGCAATGGCTTGCACTGTTTAGCTTTGAGTCATACATTGTGCTTGTGAGAGATTTGGAGTTCACAATGATCTTGAAAATTTCTCATGACCCAAATGAAGATGAGTGGATACCTTTTGGATAACACACACGTATATACATGCATCTTTTGGATAACACACACGTATATACATGCATCAACAAATGTTAAGTGCAATGAAATATAGATATAGACCTAGGTCAATGCATGCTTGAGCAAACCTTCATGCCAATGACATCCATGACACAAACTTATGCTTATGCATGTTCAAATTTAAGTGGGCTCATACAAACTTGTAGGTTTCACATACATGCATAGTTGACTAGTAATTGATGAATTGAACACTATTTTTGATACACATCATGCTCCAAATGTTCAACTCAAATGGTAAATTATATTCAATTGGGCCTTTAAAGAGACTTCTCACCTTACTTAGCATACCTTGGAGTCACTATGTTAAGAAGTATTAAATAGCAATTCAATCACCTCATTTAGAAGCATATATTATGCTTGTCCTTACAACATCTATTTCTCATCATAACATGGGATCATACTTCTAATCTATACACTTAGGCTCATCATGCTCTTTAAGTTCCAAATTGAAAGATTGTGTATGTCCAGATGTTATTGTCATGTGAAAGCATATGTGTGAGGTTGTTACTATAGCCTCAAGGAATGCAAGGTGAGGTTGAGTTTTTATAGAAAGTTTTACAACAATGTTAATCATTATAATAATATAGCATGTTATTTTGTGGAAAATATAAACATTCATTATATTAATGTTTGATATTTATAATTTATTATCATAGATTAATGTTTGATATTTATATATTTTAATATTTATAATATCTAACATTATTATAAATATTTGTATAAATAACATTAAAAATACTAAAAATATATTTTCATTATACTAAATGTTTTTATAATGTAAAGTCTATCATATACTATAATATAACAATTGTAACATTTCATCTTAACCTTAAATATTAGTATTCTATTACTAAGGTTTTATATTAACCAAAAAATGTTTACATTAAAAAAATGCCACCCTTGTAGACAAAGTATCATTCCTCATGAGATTCCTAAATGGATATTCTGAACCCATTTTCCTATGTGACCATTTGGTTTGAGTTGGAATAAGAAAGTTGTTGAGGGAGTCAAGGACTCATTTAGGGACAAACAATTTATAAACACCACGTAGTTTAGTTTTGTTGAGTTCATAATTGGGTTGAACACATTTGTTAATTAATGTGTTTGTCTAGCTTTAGGTTTTTGTTTGCTTGGACACTTGTTTGGGAAGGAGGGCCATAATCCAATCAATCTTTGTCAATCATTTGGCTTGCAAGCTCTTGAGCTCCTATATTTGCATGTAGGAACAATGTCAACATGAGAGAGAGGTAGGTGCCCCCCTTTTGAGCATTAAGGTGTGCTTTAGAATAGGAAAGAAACCAAAAACTTACCTGGCCACAACCACCTAAAGCATGAGATTTGAGCTAAGAAAAAAGTAAAAATTGTGGATGCAATTTGAGTAATAAGAAGTCAAAATTAAATTAATTCTTATTGGATGCCACACCTCGATGGGTTTGGGGGGTTGGGGGAGAGTGAGTGACATGGTAGACACAAGCCAAGAGAGGAAAGTAAGGCTAGAAGGTGAAGTAAGAGTCCTTGAGAGAAGCGAACGAAGCATCCCACAAAGGCCACTACAAACTCTGCCCCTTGATCCTCACATTTGACGAAAAATAAACCTCATTCTTCTTCACATTCATCCTTCACCAACCTCCCCACTAGTGGGGATAGAAGTTCACTAGCACCTCCTATAGCCCTTTCTTAAGCCTCTCTGCCACCTCCAACATCTTCCTTACTTTGTGAGGTAAGCAAGTGGCATTGAAATTATTGATCATTCCAAAAGTCCATCACATGTACTCCCTCATCCACATCTGCAATGTCACTTTGATTGTGTTGGAAGTGTAAAGCTTTTATGTCCATTAAATGAAGATGAAGAACATGAAGTTGTAAAGGTTGATCAGAGGAAGCAATGATCCACTAAGATTTGCCATAGAATTGGCTTGAGAGAGAGAGAGAGAGAGAGAGAGAGAGAGAGAGAGAGAGAGAGAGAGAGAGAGAGAGAGAGAGAGAGAGAGAGAGAGAGAGAGAGAGAGAGAGAGAGAGAGAGAGAGAGAGAGAGAGAGAGAGAGAGAGAGAGAGAGAGAGAGAGAGAGAGAGAGAGAGAGGGGGGGGGGGGAGGAGGCAAATGCATAGGAGGCATAAGAGGTGGAGGAGGGGAGTGGGGGAACTCTTTAAACAATGTAAGCAAGTTGATTTATCGATTTTTAGTCTTGTAATTTTGTTTTGGGATTGCGGGGAAAAACTTATAGCTTCATTTTGGGATTGTAGGAGTGTTCTCTTGATTCACTCAATTATTATACTTTTGTTGTAATTCCATATTAGCCCTAATTTTCTCCATAAAAAATAGTTCTTTTAGCCTGGTGCTCTCGCTCTCGCTCTCTCTCCTCTCCAAATGCCATGTGGAGGAGCACCAAAAGCTTCTCTTAATAAGTAGGATAGATAATTGTCACATGTTTGTACGAAAATGTAAGTGCAAAATGATAGAGGAGTTGCATACTTTACATAGTAAATGCTAACAAGCTAATAGACACCTATTTGATGCATTATTTGTTGAAATGTAAGCCTCATTATTTTTTTGCGATGAAAAACTAGGCTAGGCTTCCTAAACAAAAACACAATTAGGGTCTTATCACTAAAGGCCACCAAAATGGGTGGCCAAAAGCCCACCCACAAGGGCTATGCCAAAAGCATTACCCATAAGCATGGTGATTTTTAATAACTTTGATTTGCATTGTAATGTGAGCGTGACAACTAGAGAGAGGAAACATGATGTCATACCACATGATTGGGTTCATTGGGATGCCACACTAGACTACATTGTTAGACAATGTGAGTTTCTATATAGTGCAAGGTGATACTCACACCCCCACTTTACATGATCTGAATTGGCCCATATTGATCTTTTACATGTTGGCCAAAATTGTGCATCTACCCTCGTTACTAGACCTTAGCCAAAGTGCATGCACTTATCATCAGGACTAAATCCTTACTAGTTGGCTTTTGGATATGATTCAATGTGCTTCACACAAGTCATGTAAGGATACATAAACATCAAGAAAGGAAAAAATCACACATATAGCAAGTTTCCATAGATGCACTGTAGAATTCTTATATCACAAGTTTTAGAGGACTTCACATGTAATTGCAATCCAATGTGACTAGGCAATAAGTCAAATATGTACCACTTTAAATTGATGCGTGTGAACAAGGGTACATGTGAAAAGGAAACATGCATGTGAATGAGAATGGTGGAAGTGACTCTTAACCATGTGCCTTTGGACCATGGTTTTTGAAATGCTTCTTTTTGTGTAGAAAGTAAAGGCAAATCATGAAAAGGAACCAATATTCTAAAGCAACTTGACATAATATGATGATATTGTTAGGTTGGTTATGCCTTAGGCCCACCTACCTTCTCATTTGCTTGTCCCAAGCATTGAATGAAATACATAATATTTGGAAAATTTCAAAGTGTGACATAAGGCTTGGTAGACACTTGGGGCAAGGACATGCATATATATTTATATGCTTGTCTATCCCCACAATCGTACAACTTCTATAGGCAAGATCATTGAACTTTTATGGAAAAAGATGTTGTCTACATAATTATACAACTTCTTTAGATAAGGTCATCCAACCTTTCATAAAACAAAGTTGTTTACCTTGATAACTCTCCTTCTAGTTCAAATTTACCTAGTTATAGAATGCTTAAGCTTGAATGGCGATTTACATTATCATTATCATTATGCCTTGTAAGGAACCCCAATTGAGGGTTATGAGAGTTTTTGTGTGGAGGTCATGGAGCATGCTTTAGGTGTAGTCACAAAGTTCCAAATATATTTGAACAACTGAGATCATTGTTGATATTGTTAATTTTAGGGTGCTTACACAATGAGTGGTTGAGTGCTTACTAGATACAAAATAATATTGGTGGTGAGCAACGTGTTTTAGAGATATAACGTGAATGACATTTCATTTGTGGTAGTTGTGAACCTCACATTTATCATAATTGTGATTCAAATGTCTCCTTTGAAGTATAGGACAAACAACTTTGTGAAATGGGATAGCGAACACGACAATTGTTTTCCCTCTTTGAAAATGGCCGAGGTGTAAAAAACATAGGGCAAATTAAATCTTTACATGTGGCATTGGGAATCCACGGTGGGCACACACTTTTTTGGTGTGCACATGTCCTTAGCTTATATAAGCTAAGTGGAGGGGATTGTGTGGTAAAAACTTTGCCCTAGTCGCTAGTGTTGTCATACTTCCATTTCACAAAATGTTTCCGAAGACTATAAGTGACGAGTTTGTATGAAAGGGAAAAGGGTTTAACAAGTAATTGGGGAAAACATGCGGGTTACTTTATCTGAAAATAGTTATTTTAGAATGGCTTTTTAAAGACCATGAATGAAGAAGCTCCATGTGGTCAATTCCCTTTACGATGGACACATCTTTTCCCCATGGTTATAGGCGAGACTTTGGTTGAACTGGAAATTGTGTGCCACATCATTAAAGTATAAACTATGGCGACCCTTTTATGTGGTACAGTTCACGTGGCTCTCCTCGATTAGTGTGGGGGGGAGTCTGTGCTCCTCCCTTCGGCCATGGTGGTAGGGTATATAAACGCTGCTTCTCAGAAAAGCAAGAAAGCAAATGTTGTAACTGCGTCGGTCTCGTCACTGACTTGTGTGTGTGAAGGTTGGTTGATTCGGTGAAATTGCGAGTTTGACGAAAAGCACCACCTATCACGGGCTAGCTACCTAAGTGCTAACACAAAAGGGTAAAATCGATGGAACAGCAGCACACACACCCACCCACGCTTGATATCGGCCTGAGACTGTTGGTTGTCATACCGACCTAGCTTCTGCTATCTTTTCTCCCTCAAATGCAATGCGGGTGTATTGCGCTATCAAAACTTGCAAAGTTGTGACGCACGTCCCCGCGTGGCCCACTTCCTGCACAAGCCTAAAAGACAGCACTCCGTGTGACAGGCCTCTTCAACAAAGCACCAAAAATTTTCAATTCTTCTACTAGCGCCTAAAGCCTGGGTGGTTGCGACGCCACCCTTCCGCAGGTTCAATCACGTGTGGTCGTCTTTTCCCATTTTAAAAAAAAAAGCAATAGATTTGTTCTTTCGCTCGGCGGCGACTTTACTTTTGAAAGGGCCACCAAAAATAGAAAAGAGGAGCAGCGTGCGTAACACGATGTGCCAGGTGGCATTTGCCCAGAGGTCATTCCCAGGCTGTCGACGTGGCGGCACGCGATTGGAGCTGGCGAGTTTTACGTGGCGAAGGGCCGGTGACGTGGCAAGGTAAGGCTAAGGGCAATGCGGACGTGTAAAGTGGCGCAGCAAGGGTGCATGGGCGGTTGCGGGACACGTGTCGGTGAGGGACGGGGAGGTGACCGGCGGAGCTAGGGTTAAGGGGCAGAGACGGAAAAGGGGGTGTTCACAAGGAAAGAACAGGGAAGGCGTGACAGAGCACCATCGCGCCCCAGGAAAGAAACAAAGAAAAGAGAGAGAAAAAAACGCGCACACGAAAACAGGGAAGGAAGGCGAGTGGGGGGGGGAGAGAGATAGGTGTGGAGAGAGAGAGAAGGGGGGGGGCAGGCAGGCAAAGGGGGCGGGGGTTTCATGGTGGACAACAAGGACATGATGGTGCAGCAGCAGCAGCAGCAGCAACACCACCCGCACCGCTCCTCTTCTTCATCCTCTCCATCCCAGCATCATCACCTTCTCACTTCATCTCCCTCTCCCCAGCCCCCCCATCCATCATCCCTTCTGTCTTCTTCCCCTTCTTCCCCTCATTTGGTCCCTCCTCGCTTGCCTCTCAAACGCAAGTCCACAGATTCCCACACCCCCCTTTCCCCCAACCCTACTACTACCCCTTCCAGTAATATCTCTAAACCACATAAGCAGAAATTGCTCAAAGTCATCCTCAAAGTCCCCCCTTCCCCTCCTTCTTCTCCCCCTTCCCTTTCCCCTTCCTCTCATCAACCCACCTTTTCCTCCCCCTTGCCCCCCCTATCTTCCCACCCCCAACCACCATACCTGCACCAGCATCCTCACCAGCGGTTTCTCATCCAGCAGCAGCACCTCCAAAAGCAGAGGCAGCACCAGCACCAGCACCAGCACCAGCACCAGCACCAGCAACAGCAACAGCATCAGCAACAGCATCTTCTCAGAGACCAGCAGCGTCACCCCAGGGACCAACAGCATCCCCCCAGAGATCAACCACCACCCCAGTCATTACCGTTGCCATCATTGCAGCTTCAACATCACATCAGGCAGCAGCACCAACATCTGCATCCGGAGCCACAGACGCAAGACACTAATGGTGTCTTACATGCGCAAAGTCAACCATCATCTCAACAGTTCAAACCTTACGCCCATCAGCCCCAACAACAATCCCCTCAGATCAAACCCATCTCCCACCAACAGCAGAAAATCTCACATCTCAAGCCCCATTATCCCCACCAATCACCCAATCCACCCTCTCAATTGCCTCCGAGTGCTCATTCTCAGCAGATCAAGCAAGCACAGGTGCTCCTTCCGCAAGCACAGCAGATTGATCTGCCTCAGAACTGCAGGATCACATCACAGCAGCAGACAAATCAACATGTAAATTCAGAATACACTAGGAGCGGCCAACAGCACCAGCCAATTTTGCCCAATTTTTCCTCAAGGGCTTCCCAGCAGGAGAAACAGGAAATAGCAAGGAACAGTGCTCACGAGAAGCCACAAGAGCAAGAATTGCGAGATCCACAGTTACGGCAGCAGGAAGGGGAGGAAGAGGAAAACGAGGAAGAGGAAGAGGAAGAAGACGAAGAGGAGGAAGAAGAGGATGAGGATGAGGATGAGGAGGAAGGGGAGGAAGTAGAGGACGAGGAAGATGTAGAAGGTGGTTTGCAACGGAGGCTGAAGAGGCAGCGTCAAGAAGCGAAACTAACACCTTCCTCCTCTAATCCCAGGGTTCAAGAGCTCCAGAATAAGCCTCCTCCCTCGAGTCCTATCCTCCCAAAGAAGCTGCCGCTCAATCCTTCATCAGGTACTCATGGCATGCCTCAGGCTTCCAAGGTGCCCTCCCCATCATCCCGCACCCAACCGCCCCCGTCTTCCTTGTCCTCAGCTCCGCGTTCTTCCCCTCCTTCCTTGTCTGCCACATCCCTCTCTGGTCTCTCAGATGATGCACAGATGCCTTCAAAGAAGAGGAAGCTTCGGGCTGTTTCTGATGCCCTTGGTGGCCCAGAGAACCCACGCCTCTTTGCAACACCTGTTTCCAACAGCCAAGTACATCAAAAGGTGGACATCAATTCCACCCCATCATTGCGCCCCAGATTGATTCAGGCGGCTAAAGAGGAGGATGTGCTTCCCAGAAATTTTGAGGTGCGTCCTTTCTGCTGTAATTTTTGGCCTTCTGAAACTTGGATTGTTTTTGAGGGCACCTAAGAGGATTATGGTGATAAATTGTAACAATTGAGTTCTAAACCGTGTATGATATGTATGCTGCAATCCACAGAATAAAGAGATCAAGGATTTGGAGGGGTCAGGTGTTTCTTCAAGTAAGTTGGAAATTTGGGCTGTGATGTTCTACCGTGATGTGTGTGCCGGATATTCCAAACAACTTAGTTGGTGTTCTTTATACGTGCAGAGTCAGCAGCCAAAGTCCAATCATCACAACCCCCTCCGGGGAAGAAGTTGCTGAAAGGGATTCTTGACAAATTACAGAAGTATGTGTTTTGAACTAGCACTGGTTCGGTTCACATGGTGTCGAACAATTGTGTAGGTTTTGATGGGCTGGTTCACTGTTATGACAGGAAAGATAAGTTTGGTGTGTTTGCTGAACCGGTTGATCCGAAGGAGGTATGCAAATAATTAGCTGAGCACGGTTGAAAGTGTGGCTATGCCAAGTTGCATTGCATAAGAACATGATGATACTTTCTGCAGGTTCCTGATTATTATGATGTCATAAAAGATCCAATGGACTTTGGAACAATGAGAAAAAGGATCACTGCAGGCTATTACTCATCACTGACACCTTTTGAGGTCAGTGTCTGCTGTTACAGTTGTTTTTTTCCTCTTTTGGTTGAGTTAGGTGGTTGACTTTGTAATTTCATTGTCGGATGTTTGCATTTTCAGAAAGATATCACTACCATTTGCAGTAATGCAATGAAATACAACAGCAAAGGGACTGTTTATTATAGGCAGGCAAGAACTTTTACTTGGTGGCACATTACTTAGCTTTTTCTCTTTATCCTGTGAAAATGACTGTCTAGTCATTTGTGAGCCTCAGTCTTGACCTTCTATATCCAAATTTGTTTGTTAATTAGGCACGGGCAATCAAAGAGGCCACTGACAAAATCATGGAAAGCTTGAAGTCTTTCAATTTAGCATCGGGTACAGCTGCAGAAATTGTTGCAAAGCTGAAACTGGGGGGACCATATTCAAAGAAGTCTCACAAGAAAAAGCTTGCTGTTAAAGCTTGGCTTGACCGTGACAATGGCTCGGAACCTAGCCTTGTGGCAGTGGGTGATCGCAATGGAAGGATGAGTGTGGCAGCTCAAAATGAAACTATTGGTCGTGACACGGAAAGATTGTTTGGCAGTGGGCTGGTTTCAACAGCATTTGGTAGTGCCCCTGCAGAGCTGTATGCAGATGGCTATCAAGATTCCTCAGGTTCAAAAATCTTTCATCTCATTTTTATAGGGCAATTTTTGCTCGGGTTTTAGCTGCCTGTACTTTGAAGTATTTGTTTCTTCATTTTGAGGGAAGCTCTGGTTCTACAAATTCCAGTAGCCTGTGTTTTACCTGGTGATGACATGAAAGGACCCTTTTGGTGTGCTATCAGATGAAGGTTCTCTCAATTTTTCATGTTTGGAGGATAAGTGCATGAACTATCTGTACCAGATCCCAGTAGCAAAACACCTTGTGGGTTCCCCTTAAATGAAAGGAAAGAGGAATGCATGGAATTTTTTGTATGTGTTATTTATTTCTGTTGAAAGTGTACCATTACCGGTCTTCAGTGGAGTGTAACCAAGGGTCACATTTTTAATTTTTAATTTTTAATTTTTTTTGGGGGGGGAAACATTTGTGTTATTTATATTGAGAATTCGTCAAACCAAATTTCACTGTTGGTCTTATTTGATGTCTTTTTCCGCACCTCAAGTATGGTCTTTGGTTAAACCTTGATTTGGAGCAAAAATGCAAAATGACCTTCAAAATTAAAAGTTTCTACTAAGGTATTATGTAACTGGCCCTTCTACTCTGGCCAGTGTTTTGCAGATTGGGAAGTTTCAAAAAGGGTTTTCTGATTAATTCTGTCCCTATAAGGCAAGACACAGTTATTTGAAGCCTTATTCTAAGTATCCAACTTTGTCAGGATCATCAGCAGCCACTTGGCATAAGTTACTTTTGCCATGTCATAGAAAAGTCTCTGTTTTTACTCGTAAAATGGAAGATCTGAGTTTTTTTATACCTGGTAGTTTCAACAAAATTTGTGTTTTCCTATTTTGCATGCCATCTTGACTGACGTCCACATTCAGAGTAATGGGCTGTTGTAATGGCTTTACAGGTTCCTTGTTCAGGTCCATTGGTTTAGGTGATGCAAGAAGGCTGCAGGTGTATGATGAAAATCGGCGAAATACTTACAAGCCACCCACCGCTTCTTCACATGGGACTAGTTCACTGGTGACAGCCATTAGTGGTGATCCTCCTCGGTTTGCACCGGTACATCTGCAATGCCTGCTTTTTTAATGTCAAGTTTATGTATGGCTTGTATCTTTACTTTCCAAAATATATAGCCAAGGATGTTTGAGTGTTTCATGTCAGGTTGATGCCTCAAATTTTGAATTACAGACAGGGTATCAGCTGGATTTCCCTTATGCAAGGAGCTTAGCTCGGTTTGCTGCAGACTTGGGACCTACTGTCTGGAAAATTGCTTCGGAGAAAATTCGGAAAGCGCTTCCTCCAGGTTTTCCTTTTGGGCCTGGTTGGGTAGGTGAAAGGGAAGGTGTTTTTGTTGCTCCTTTGAGCAAACCCTCATCACTTATGAATGCCAATGTCCAGCCCAAGGTGTTGAAGTTGCCAAATGAGTCTCGACAACTTTTGGCTGGAGACATGCAAGCACACAAGTTCTTAAATGAATGTTGGGCTTCTAATGTGGATGTGCAATCTTGCAAGGATGGTCCGATCAAAGGTGATTCAAGTGGAACATTATGTGCGAAACACTCTTACCAGCCGAGCTCTGTCAACTTGAACAATCCGCCATCCTTGGAGCCTGATACCAGGACTTCAAATGAAGATGGTGTGCAGGCAGCTGAAGATGGGCAAGGAAGAATGGTTGATCCATCAAGAGGGAGCCATAATACAGGCCATATTGTTGGGTCTAGCACGACAGCTCCTGTAGATCCGGTGCCTATGGCAAGGGATGCACAAATGAGTAGGCTGATCCCATCCAAACCCGCACAAGTTGGGACAATACCAAGTATGCCTGCTAGTGCAGTATTGACTTCGCAAAATGCAGGCCGATTGCAGACTGGAAGTAGGCTTTCAAATGAAAACGAAATGTTCACGTCTGTTACTAATACGCAAACTGATAGGGGCTTTGGACTGAAAGGTAACGGCAGTGGAGAAGCAAAGAATGAAAGCCTCAACAGGGCAAAGTTTGCAGTTCTTTCTGACAGCAGAGGGTCAGCTCCTAATTTAAATATGATGCCCAGCTCAATGTCACATAATCTGAACGTGTCTATTGGCTCAAAGGCACCTCCTAATCTGAATGTGCCTTCCAGTGCAGTGGCACCTCCTAACTTAAATGCACCTGCTGGTCCCTTGCCACCTAACTCAAGGCTACCAGCTCCTAATCTAAACATGCCTTCAAACCCGATGCCGCCACCTAATCCTAACACACCTTCAAACTCAATACCACCTCCTAATCTTAATGTGCCTTCCAACTCAACAATGCAAGCGACAGCCAATCATACTGCACCTTTGTTAAATGAGGGGCAGCCTCATATGAGTGCACCCATTTTCAATCTTGATCTTGCAGGAAAGCTAAAAACTACAATGGTGATGCAGGAGAGAGGGTCAGCGGGATGGGGTCATGTTAGCCAAGGAGAAGGTGGCTTGCAGATATCATCTGCCTTACCTGAGAGATATACTATTGACCATCACAAAGAGAGGACTGAAGGCAATGAGGCCGAGAATCTGACTCCAGTTGCCAGGGTGAGCTCTGGTATTGTTTCTGGGAAGCAGCCTACTTTTGGTGCTGGAGGCCAGTCCATTCGGCAGTCAAGTGTTCTCAACCATGATGATTATGTGATCGACTCCAATCCAAGGAGTGTAAGTACATTGAATCACATGGCATCACGGCAACAAAACACGAATGCTGGCTCTTTATCTGTAAGCTCTGCAACACCTGCCTCGAATAGCATATTAAGTGGTCAGGAAGATGCAAATCTGCATGGCTGGGTACAAGCCCAGCGAGTAGAAGGTGCTAATGGAAGGACTGCTGGCATGAAAATGCAGACTCAGGGTTTAGGTAATACCTTGCAAAAATCTCAAGTTGATGTTGTACATTACTCTGATTTTCAAGACAAACATGCAAGGCTATTATCCCAGCAGCCGCATCTTCTTTCAAGATTTGGCAATCAAAGGCTAACTACTCTTCCTCAGTTTCTACAGCAACAGATGAACCCTGAAATGCATTTAGCTGTTCAGCAACAGCAGGTGCGCTTGCCATCATCAGGCAGTGCAAATTCTGTGTCTTCCTCGCAAGGGGGAGTGGATTCAAGGGATCCCAAATTGCTGAGGCATCTACAGCTTCCTGGGCACCTAGTTTCATCAGGAGGGCCACAGTTACAAAGTCAAGCTTGGCAATATGTGGGTCCTCCCACGATTGCTCTGCAAGGCTCTAATGTATCCCTTTCAGCTGCACCAGATCTAAATGTCAGTCTGCCCTCTGCCAGATCTCATCCTGATCAGTCGAACGGTTGTGAAATGCAGCAACCGGATCTTGCTTTACAGCTTTGATTGAGTGAACTGCAAAAGTTTCGGGTACTGAAGATGCATTCCCTACTCCCCAGTAGTCTTTGAGAGAAGTGGAATTTAGCTTCTCCAGTGCTTCTTCAGTGAACGGCAATGCAATTAGGAGCTGTACAAAAAAGTGTAAAGTAAGAGCCGTTTTATGTGGACTCCATTTTCCATTTCTGGTTGTCAAGCTAACAGTGAAGAGCTTTTTGACTGGCATTCTAATGAAGTGTTATGACCAAGGGCTGTGAAAACATAAATTTGAATGTGAGTTTTCCACCCTTTCTAATACCTTTTACATGTCAAAATGAATGAATCCATTGTATTTCTCACACGAAGAGAGGACAGCAAGTGTTCTTATGTTGTAAGCTCCATTGTCTACTGGCTGTCAGGAATAATTCAGCATTGAACGCTGTTGTTGTCATAAATCAATTGGGAAGTCTTATGTGTGCAATGTAAAAACGACTAGATGCTTCTTATAGCTGCTAGATTTTGGATATAAGTTTAGTTTCTTGTTTCTTATCTCTTACATGGATTGCTTTGGCCTTTGCGCCTTGACATCCTACTTGTTTCATCTTCTTCATATAGCTTATGAATACTCTTCATCTTCAAATACAACATTGGCATGGTGTGGTTAGTCCTCCTAAGTCAACACCCCTTTTGTCTAGACATTCTACATGTTCCTCATCTTTCCCCATAACTTTTGTTGATCCATTTCTAGAAATACCCCTTTCCTTTTCTTTGTGATGATTTGCAATTCAAGTCAAATAGAATTTTTCCATAATTGCAAGCTTCTCATGGGAGTTGGTTGACAATGTATTTTAGCTCCACAATTTTGGGTGTATGCTATTTCAATGATACCTAGCTAAAGGAGGAGGAGCTCCCATCTCTACAAACATATGGTTTTATAATACATGGCATAATTATCACTAGTACTCAAGGTTTTTTTGTGTGATAGCTTATGATAGGGAGACTCAAATATCTAAGAATGTATTGAAGCATTCAACATCTTGATCATGAGTCAACTTGGAAGTCTTTTGTGGAAATTTAAAAAACTGAACACTTTTTATAGTGGCTAGACATTGTGTGTGTGTGTATACAATTTATGGGTGTATTATAATCTTTAGCCTTTATGGTAGAGTGAAAAAAACTAAACCAAATTTATGGGTGTATTATAAACTTTAGCCTTTATGGTAGAGTGAAAAAAACTATACAATTTTTCGGTGTATTATAATCTTTAGCCTTTATGGTAGAGTGAAAAAAATAAACCAAATTGAGTCATCACAACACTTGGCTAGAGTGAGATTGGGGTGAAAGAAGAGGGATGACATAGGTTTATATAGAATCCATGCCTCCCTTAGTCCTTTGACAAGTTGAGGGCAACACTCACCTTAATTTTGATTTAGCTTACAACAATGATGTCCAAAACTTTTCGTAGTGCCTTTTGGGTGAATTTGCCAATTGAATCATGTAATAGGCAAGCACAATCCTCTTTTTTGAAACTTAAGTAGACTTCTAAATGACCTAATTTGTAGCTAATTTGGTGGTCAAAAGGGTGATTTTTAGGACTCCCAATGCCCCCAATTGCCCCTAATTTTCCTAGTAGTGTGCCATCCTTCTAGGCTACCTTAGGTATGCTAGGCCTAACTCCATCTTGCCCACAAATTTTTTTTAGACATAGTTTCAAGTTTATCCAATCTAGTTTTAGGAGGTCTATAGCATGAGAGGAAGTATCGTGGAAGGGGATTATTATGTGTTTCAAGACTGGAGCCCTTCTTGCCAAGTTGAATTGGAATCCTTTCTCGTAATCTAGTTTTTTCTTAACTTTGTCTAGCACCCATTCCCATCTTTGTTTCCAATTGACTCCAAATCCCATTGGCATCCTCAACGACCTCAACATCTTACTTGCATGAATACTCTTGAACTTAGCTTCTAATAGCCAATTAGGTGGGCTAGTAGTGAGAATTTTAATGCTAGTTTTTGGGGGGTTGATTATAGACCTTAAAGCCTTGCAAAGTATTCATAGATAGTTCCAAAATAAAGATATTGATGTAAGGTCATTATTAATAGTTCCATTGGCATCATTTGCAAAATGGTTCAATATATTTTGGTTATTAAGCAGTTCAATACTAGTTAAGTTACTAGCTTTTTAAAGGTCTACCCTAGATCTAATAAGTAGTTCTCAGAGATGCTTCTCCCCTTTATTAGTTACTTTTTTCAATCGAATACAATGATTGTACTTGGAGTTTTTGAAGTATCTTTTCTTCTTAATTGCCCCCTATTTCGTTACTCTTGAGAAGTTCTAAGTTTTGTCATCTATGTTCTAGGCTTGGGTAGGGGTTCTATTTTTTGAGAAGACTTTCATTAAGATGTTTTAACACTTTCTCTTATCATGTAATTTTAAAACAAACTTGGGTTCGTATGGAACCAACTTGCTTCAATTATGGTATCATCATTTGATAAAGAGAGTTGAATGTGATAGTGGTTAGATAAAATATGTATGTATTAATTTTTCATAGCATATACTAATCCAAAGGATATATAGAATGTATCTACTCTAGCTTTGCTTAGGTTATCTTCAAATTATTAGCCCATGTGTCCCAATCCTTTGTCATGCATCAGTCATGCTATGGAAATGTTTGCATTTATCCCAAATTTCTTTTTCTTTATCTATTAGGAGGACTCGTCCTTGATTGATGTATCTATCTTGAATGGTTTCTACCATATCAAAGTCAGTATCAACTATGAAGAAGGGACATTGAAAACTTGATAGGAAAATCCATAGTTTACTCTTGTTGGAATGGTTGGTGAAGTAGATACAAAATTAAGATTTTTGAGCAATGATTCATTTATTGTTTTTAGTTCATGTAAGTGTAGGATATAAGGGATTGGTTGTAAGATTCAAGTAGTCCCTTATTGTCCTTGCTCCTTGGGTTAGTCATCACATTAGTGTTGTAGAATAACATCTTAAGCATTGGGTTTACTTTGGACTAAAAAATGGGCCTCCTAAGAAATTCCAACTCAACTTACATAGAGATAATCCAAAAATTCCAAAAAAGGGAGGACATTCTTTTTGATATTTTGGCTTCAAACTAAAATATATAGTTTTTTTTTGTTCATGAATGCTTCTTTTTCATGTGTTTAATGGTGGAGTAATGATTGATCTCAACCCTCTTACATTCCATAGCTTCCATCTTGCATCCCACCATTGCTTCTCTCTCAACTAGTATTGGAGACACATTCAATGCTCATGGGATCTTGTGCTTGTTGGAGCGAGGAATGTGAGGAGTGAAGCTTTGTTGCAAACGTTAAGGATTCAAGCTTCTTTAACATTGATGCTTACTACCCCTACATTGATAAAGGTACTATTCTCATCTTTGGGATCTGGATCTAAGTCAAATTGAGCTATTAAGGTTTGATTTGGGGTGGAAATGGTCGATTTTGGCATTGATTTGAATAGCTGTTAGTGACTAGGATTGAAATAAAATAGCTTTGGATGCTCGGGGAGAGATCTTAGCACAAGGTTGCTTGCTTAAGTAGGGAAATAGAGGACATGCTAGTCAAAAGCGTAGGGCTTAAGTAAGGGACTTGAGCATAGGGTCCACTTGTAAACCCATGTAGGGGGTCTACTTCTGTTTACTAGAAATAGAGAGGAGAGAGAAGCTTGATCATTTCATGAATCAAGACTTATTCTATGAAGCTCACATGCTCTAGATTGCAAACAATTGATTATTTTGCTGATCTAGAGCAGATTTTGCTACAATCATTGAAGGCAACAAAAAACTACACCTTACTACTACGTGGGATATAAGGTTCAAATATTACTTAGTAGTGATTAGTGTGCACTCAATGGCTCTTGGACTACTCCACTTTGAATTTCACACAGATTTTGATGAATTTGTCAATTTGAAGGATTTTCCATGTTACTTTATGCTCATTTTACAGAGATTACATGGGATGAAACTGATTTGTGAAGGAAGTTTACATGTACTTGGTTTTCATTGGCTATTTTGTGCTCAAAAGATAGCTGAAATACTTGCAAATGCTTGCATAAAATTCTATGTCTTTAGGAGTGCTAAAATATAATTTTTGCATTAGCTTTATATTCATTTGATATTTGGATAGCCGTTGTTTGGCTTTATAGAGCACTTCGTCTGCAATCTACTGGTCTATTTTGAGCTTGGAGTTGGACATATCATTCAAAGACTACATCGCTTAATATTGAAAATCTTGATGGAGAAAAAATTTCATATTGGAAAGAGCAAATATATAATATATTGGTTTAAAAGAAGTAGATGAAGCCAATTAAATGTAACAAGATTAAGCCTAAGGATATGGATCCAAATGTATGGCAGAAATTGGGTGAGTTGGCATGCTCAACTATTATGCTAACACTCTCAAATTTTGTGTATTTTAATGTGAGACATGGTAAGTGCATATGGTTTATGGAAAAAGCTTGGTGAACCATATGAGAAAGAAAGTGCAACTCCACAAATATACTAGTTGAAGAAACTTATTGATCTTTGCATATGGGGGGGGGGGGGGGGACTTTCTTATCTAACCATCTCTATGAGTTCAATACTATTTTCAACTAGTTGACATCTAAGGCTATGTTTCTATGAGGCACCTTGCTTGAGAGTTGGCACACTTTCAGGATTGCTTGTAGTAACTATGCACCCATAGGTAGTCTTAAGAGTGCCAATGTGGAGAGAAATTTACTCATAGAAGAGGTGGATAGAAATAACAATGCACGGTCAAAGAGCTTTAGTCCACTTATGGTGATTGGAAGATCAAATGTTAGAGTGAACTCTTGTGAGAGAGGTAAATCAAGAAGCAAGTCAGAAAACAAAAAGGATGTGGAATGTTACTTTCATAATAAGAAGGGACACATGAAAAAAGATTGATTCAAATGGAAAAACAAGCAAAAAGACAAAAAGGTAAATGAGGATGATGGCAAAAAGAAAGAAAAAAGCAACGGCTGATAGAAGAGATAAATGCATGTAGTAGTAATGATGGTGATGTTTTGTATGTATCTTCTTTGGGTGATGCATTCCTAGTTGCTATGGGTAATGGCATATTTCAAAACTAGCTTTTGGGTTTTGGATGATTCTTTCATGTTACCCTATAGAGGGAGCGGTTCTCTACTTATGATATTGGAAAGAGAGGATGAGTCCATCTTGGAAATAACTATGCATGCAGCATTGTTGGCATTGGGAATATACACTTCTTATTACCACATGGTTCTTCTTTTGTCTTGTAGAATGTATGGCATGTTCTAGACTTGACTAAAATTCATATACATGATAGCTTGATGATTGATCTTTGGTGATCATGTGTGGATGATTTGCAAGGGATCTCTTGTTGTGACCAAATGTTGTAAATGTTATACTTTGTAACCTTTGTATATTTTTGGAGCTAAAGAACATGTAGCTGTCACTAAAAAACCATCTATTTCCTTATGGCATCACTATTTGGAGTACATATCAATACTGGAATGAAATCTTTGTGCCATTTGCATTATCTTTCATCTTAACATTTTTGATCTTGGTTTTGGTGACCATTGTCTCTTTAAAATCAAACAAAAATGTCACAGAAGAGAGGTAGTGGCACTAAACGATCTGTATATTTTGAGTCGGTTCATAGTGATTTGTGTGGACCAATATCCATGGTCTCATTAGGAAGAGCTTCATATTTTGTTACTTCAATTGTTGATCATTAGGAAGAGCTTCATAATTTGTCACTTTCATTGTTGATGAAGTAAGGTTTGAGCTTACCCCTCTTACCCCTCTTTGTAAGAAGATTGATGCATTGGCTGCCTTTCAAAAGTTCTTAGCATTTGTAGAGAATTGATCAATGGTAGTGAGTACATCTCTCATGCCTTTGAATTTTTATGCAAGCCATGGTATCAAGAGAGAGTTGATAGCTTGTAAGAATCTTGCTCAAAATGGTGTGGCTAAGAAGATGAATAGGACCATTTAGGAAAGGGTCCATATAGTATGCCCTCTAATGATGATCTCACTAATGGATTTTGGGCTATAGTTGTGAAGGCAGTATTGCATTTGAAACAAGTCTCCTAACAAACCATTAGATGCTAAGTTATTAGAGGAGTTCTAAGCTAGTAGGAGACCTAGTTATGATCACTTACAATCTTTGGCTTTGAGGCGTTTATGTTTATATCTAGGGATAAGTGGAGTAAGCTTGATCCTAAGTCCAATAAATATATTTTTCTTCTTAAATATAGAAAGTCAAATGATATGGACTATTTCTTGTGGGATCTTGAATCAAAGTAGGTAGTATGTAGCCATGAGATCATTTCCAATGAGGATAAACCACATAAGCAACCCATTAAAATGGTTAAGATCAATACAATAGTATTTTAAGAGGATGTGTACCTAGCGCATTAGTGTAATGTATGGCATGTTCCACATGATGAAGGGATTGGATAGCTAGCAGTATGCTGAGGTGAAATGCCATAGGATAGCGGATAGGCTCATGTCTTAGAGCATATATAGGTGGGATAGGTAGAGGCTCCTATTAAACTAGTTTTATGCATGTCTACAAGGGTTTCTAGATTGCTAGATAGATATACTTTGTCTTTAGACTATGTGATGGCCACAAATTAAGGTGATCCTTCTTATTATGCAAATGATATGCATGAAAAAGGGCTATGTAGTTGAAGATAGATACTTTGGAAAAGAATGCTACTTGCAAGTTGGTTCCTTTGCCTAAGGGCAAACATACATTGTTATGTAAGTGGGTCTACAAGCTAAAGATATCTTCATTTGATGCATTGCCTAAGTACAAGGCAAGATTGATGGCCAAGGGATTTAATCAAGAGAAGGGGATTAACTTTGGTGAGATCTTTTTACCTCAAGATGACCACCATTCATATGGTCCTTGCTTTGGCTGCTAGAGAGGATATTTAAATGTAGCAACTTAAGTTGTCTGATTTATGGGAGGTAAGAAGAAATTGGTGTGTAAGTTGCATAAGAGCTTATATGGTTTAAAATAGGCTCCAAGGAAATGGTTTTATAAGTTTGATGCCTTTATGTAGTCAAAGGGATACACTAGGAGTGAGACCAATTATTATCTATACACTAAAAAGACTAGGGATGGTAGCCTTATGATCTTGATTCTTTATGTGGATGACATGCAAATTGTTGGAAAGTCTGTTATGAATGAGGATGCTTTAAAGAGAAGGCTACATGAAACCTTTGATATGAAGGACTTGGGGAATGTTGGTCACATTCTTGTTATGCAAATAGTAGATCGAGACAAAAAGATATCCTATTTGTCTTAGAAGGAATACATTGGGAAGGTATTCATTAGGGGAGTTTTGGACTCAAGTTTGGGCCTTGTTGTCAAGATTGTGGGAGAGAAGGAAGGAGTCTCACTTGTAGCTTTCTTGCTTGCACAATGGGGGAATATACACAAAGGTGGAGGCTGAAAACAATTTTCCTCTTCTTAGTTGTATGAGCCAAAAGAACTCAAGTACATAGAAATAGAAGAACCCTATATATGGGTCTCAAACCAAACTCAACTAACTAAGGTGGCATACTAACTGAGCCACGAATTAGAGTAGATAAGGATAGCTGCCATCTAGCTATTATTCATGGGCGGTGTACCAACTGCATCTGCAACTGACAAGTCGGTGACATAAATGCACAACGGTCACCTTGGCATATCACGAGTGGAGCTCGATATCTCAACACTCCCCCTCGAGCTCAATCCCAATTCTTGCACACCAAGCAGGTCTTTGAACTTGCGCAGCTTCTCTACGCCCAATGCCTTTGTAAATATGTCAGCTACCTGATCCTCTGTGCTGACATAAACTAGATCAATAAGACCTAGTAAAACCCTCTCCCGCACATAGTGATAATGCACCTCAATGTGCTTTGTTCTAGCATGATAGACTGGGTTATTTGCCAAGTGTATACTACTCATGTTGTCACAATAAATGACCACTGGCCCATCTGTAGGCTGATGCATATCATAAAGTAGCTTATGCAACCAAGCTACCTCACATGCAGCCATTTCTACCCCCTTGTACTCAGCCTCTGTGCTCGACAAGGCAACTGTAGGCTGTTTCTTGCTGCTCCAAGTGACTGCAGTACTCCCAAAAGAGAACACATATCCACTGGTAGATCGTCTATCAGAAATACTACCAGCCCAATCAGCATCAGTGTATCCATGCAACTGTATCTGAACCCCAGTCTCATAAAGTAGTCCATACTGCAATGTGGACTTCACATACCTGAGTAGGCGTCTAGCCGCATCCAAATGCAGTTTCCTTGGAGCCTGCATAAACTGACTTACCAATCCAATAACATAGCTCAAATCTAGCATGGTAATAGTCATATAAATCAAACTTCCTACTATGCATCTATACATAGTAGGGTCTTCCAAAAGCTCACCTGCATCTGCGCTCAACTTCACATTCTGCTCCAAAGGAACTGAAATAGGCTTACAGTCTATCATCCCATATTTGGACAGCATGTCCAATCCATACTGCCTCTACAAGAGCCGTATCCCACTTGGTGATCTAATCACCTCAATGCGCAAGAAATAACACAGCTCTCCCAAATCCTTCATCTCAAACTTCTGCTTCAATAGCATTTTCACATAAAGGATATCTTCATCACTGTCACCTGTCATAATCAAATCATCAACATAAATGACAAGTAGCATAATACCTTTCTCTGTTTTTCTCACATAAAGTGAAAAATTTGCCTTGGAAATCTGAAAGCCAATAGTGACAAGATACTATCCTATCTTGTCAGACCATGCTCTAGGTGCTTGCTTCAAGCCACACAAGGCTTTCTTCAACCTGCAAACAAACTCAGGATGAACAGCATGCACATAACCTGGTGGCTGCTCCATATAGACCTCTTCTTGCAAATCACCATGCAAGAAGGCATTCTTTACATCCATCTGATGTAAAGACCATCCCTTTGATGCAGCCATAGCAATGACTGCTCTTACGGTTGCCATCCTTGCAACCGGACTGAATGTTTCTTCATAATCAATGCCATATGTTTGTGCATACCCCTTGACTACTAATCTTGCCTTGTATCTATTCACAGAGCCATCTGCATTGTGTTTCACCTTATAAACCCGCTTACAACCAATTGCATTCTTATCTTTAGGCAAAGGTACCAATTCCTATGTAGCATTTGCTTCCAAGGCATCCATTTTTTCATCGATGGCTTTCTCCCATTTTTCTTTTCCCATGGCTTGCTCAAAAGAAGTGGGTTCTGGTTCTTGTATCACTTTGACCATATATGCATAGTGAATGGCTGTAAATCCATCATATTTCAGCCTATCCACAAGATACCTAGCTCTGGTAGACCTGCGCAAAGTAGATTCACTCGCAGGTGCTCTCAAAACATCCATGGTTTTCCTTACTCCAGGTGTAACAATAGAAGGCATACCCAACTCATCATCAATGCTCTGTTCTGAGCCACTGGATTCACCATCCACATAAGAGTGACCTGCATTCATATCAAACATGGGCTGATCTACCTTCTCTTTTCCTTTTCGTGAAACCTGTATACCACTATCTGCATTGTTTTGAGGAGATTCTCCTGATCTCAATCTGCCTGTCCATGGTGAAGAATGTGAACCACTGCTAGAGGACACTCCAGGTCCACTAATATTTTGTGACTGCTGCTGTGAATTTCGTGCAGCATTACCATTTTGTGCATCTACATCATCAATCACATTTACTGGTTTATACCAGCTACTCATCTCATAAAAAAAAACATCTTTGCTCACTGTAAACTTACAAGTAGAAGGGTTATAGCATCTATACCCTTTCTGCTTCTGTAGAGAGTAACCAATAAAGATGCACTTCTCAGCTTTTGGATCCAACTTGGATCTCAACTCATCTGGCACATGAACATAGGCAATGCAACCAAAAATCTTCAAATGAGAAATATCTGGTTTCCTACCAGTATACCTCTCCTCTGGAGTCATCCCATGTATTGCTGTAGTGGGAGTCCTATTCATTATGTAGACTGTTGTAGCAACTGCTTCGGCCTAGTAAAAATCTGGCAAGTCTTTTTCGTTGAGCATGGCACGAGATACCTCTCCAATATGCCTGTTTTTTCTTTCTGCAATTCCATTTTGTTGTGGGGTATGACTGCATGAATATTGCTGCTTTATGCCATGCTCCTGCAGGAACCTTGCAAACTCATTTGAGAGGTACGCTCCCCCTCCATCTGACCTTAGGCATTTTATTTGCAGGCCTGTTTCTTTTTCAACCATAGCTTTAAGAGTTTTGAAATGCCCAAAAACTTCACTTTTCTTTTTCATAAAATACACCCAAACTTTTCTGCTATAGTCATCAATAAAAGTGACAAAATAATGACAGCCTCCAAGAGATGCAGCTTTAGTAGTCCACACATCAGAGTGGATTAATTCCAATGGCTTCTTACTCTCTTGAACATGTCTAGGAAATGGTTTCCTTGCCTGTTTTCCAAATTGATAGCCTTCACATACCTTATGCATTTCTGCAACCTTGAATTAGGCAATCCTGCAACAATATTTTGGGCTTGCATTGATTTAAGTCACTGTACATTAACATGACCAATGCGTTTATGCCAGATATCAATATCTGCAACTACACTAGTCCCATGTGCAAACATTGTTGCACTCAATTCAAGCATGTTTGCATCCAACGTAAACATTCTGCCCTTCTTCTTTCCTTTTTCTATCAAGCGACCTTTATTTTTTATATCCTCAACAAAGCATCCATGAGAATTAAATCTGACCTGCAAGCCCTGCTCAACCATTTGATCAACAGAATCCAAGTTCTTGGTGATATTCGGGACATGAAATACATCCGACAAGTATTTCTTTTTCCCATCCTGCATAGACAAAGTAAATTTTCCAATCTGCACAATAGGATGTGCAGTATCATCACTAGTCTCCACAAATCCTGGTTTTTTCATTTTCCTTGCATCCTGCATCCATTCTGCATGACCTGTCATGTGGTTTGATGCACCTGAGTCAACATACCACACATCGTTTCTTTCTTTTGCACTTGTCACAGAATTGGTCATGTGCTGCACCATAAACAAATGCTCATTTCTGTCATCACCCTGTCTACTAGAAGATGCATAATTCCCTTGTTGCAATTTTTCATTCATGATGTCATTCTGCTTTTTATAGCAGTCTTTAGCCATATGACCCATTTTACCACAGTAGTAGCATTCAACATTGCTGTTTGGATTTTGGCCTCTTTGCCCTCCACGACGATCTCTTTGGCTCCCCCTGCCTCTAGAGTTACCATGTCCTCCTCCATAGGACTGGTTTTCTTGAGTTTGCTGCATATTCTGATTTCTACCACGGCCTCCAGATCGGCATCCTCTACCTCTGCCTCTATCTCTTCCAGCATTTGAGTAGAAGACAGCTTCTTTTGAAGTTCCTCCTGAAGAAGATGCACCACCATTTCTCTGCTCCTCAGAAATTAGAAGAGCAATCAACTCCTCAAAATCAGGAAATCTTTCATGGATAGAAATGGATGTTCGGAACTGTGCATAATCCTTTCCTAGACCATACAAGGTCACAGAAACTAAATCATCATCTTCCACTGGCGACCCAATGGAAGCAAGTGCATCTGCAATCTTCTTCACCTTCATGTGGTAGTCATTAATGCTCATACTTTCTCTTTGCACATTGTGCAACTCTTGCTTGAGCTGCATTTTCCTGGCTTACGTATTTGTGCTATACATTTTGACAAAGCATCCCATGCCTCCTTTGGCGTACTTGCATCTTGAATATGCACAATCATAGAGTCTGAAATGCTGATAGACAGCCGGTACATAACTTTCCTTGCTCTCGCATGCCATGCTTTAAATGCCTGCATTTGCTGTTGATTGGGAACATCTAGAAGAACTGGTTCTTCTTCATTTCCTGCAATGAATTTCTAATATCCTTTTCCCATAAGGAAATTCATCATTCTAAACTTTCATGCTTAGAAGTTATTCTTGTCAAGCTTTTCAGTGACAATCTGTGAAAGAGAATCAGACGCCATTACAAAACACTGCAAAAAATTCTGTCACTGCAAAGAACACAGCTTCAGCCTCACAAGGGCAAATCTGCAAAACTGACGAACGTGGTATTTGACCACACAGTCACTTCCTAGTGACGATTTTGCATCAACAGGCAACAAGGATGATTCTATAACTCCCAATGTCTCTGCGCACAGGCATACGATGCAATTTCTACAGTAACTTTTCATCGACCTGTAGAACAGTGGTCGCACAGTATAAAACAGGGACTTTTTCTGAGTGTGTGCAGAAAACTTCCACCTCCAAAACAAGCCCCGAAATGGCCTCAAATAAAAAAAACAGAGCAACCAAGGAATAAAGCCCTTACCCGCAGCATATACTGCCCTCTTGCTACACCGCGAAGGGCGTTTCAATCTGAGACAATGCACTCTTGCACTTTTCGGCTGTGCTACCTGCAGAGACTTGCTCCCAAAACAGAAAAATGAAAGCAACACTGGTCCTCTTACCAGAACAACGCGACCTTGGTTTGCTTTCTTGAGCTCCTTACCACGAACAAGGCTCTGATACCATGTCAAGATTGTGAGAGAGAAGGAAGGAGTCTCACTTGTAGCTTTCTTGCTTGCACAATGGGGGAATACACACAAAGGTGGAGGCTGAAAACAGTTTTCCTCTTCTTAGTTGTGTAAGCCAAAAGAACTCAAGTACATAGACATAGAAGAACCCTATATGGGTCTCAAACCAAACTCAACTAACTAAGGTGGCATATTAACTGAGCCACGAACTAGAGTAGATAAGGATAGTTGTCATCTAGCTATTATTCATGGGTGGTGTACCAACCGCATCTGCAAACTGACAAGTCGGTGACATAATTGCACAATGGTCACCCTGGCATATCACAAGTGGAGCTCGATATCTCAACACTTGTAAGAAATTCCACCTCAGCATAGGTAGAGGTGATTCAAAAATCAATAAAAATGGCTAAAACGTCAATATTTTTAAGATGTTTTTTTTTTTCAAAACACACAAAGTAGCCCATAGCCTTTAAGTTGTCAATTCCCTTAAGTAAGAGTTTAGAGGTTGGTTTTTGAAATTAAGTGCCTAGTGCTCAAAACTTGATAGCTCGTATATGAATTGATTGGAATTAATGACATAGTCTCTTTTTATCAAAAGATGAGTCAAAAGACTATGTGAAGCCTCGAGTTGTACATGCCACATTATGTTTGAAATATTTCAATGTAATTTCCCTAACTTTTTTGAAAGAAACTTCACAAACATCGTAAACAAGGATGGATGAAGTTGAATCAACATCACAAATAGAGATGGATGGGGTGGAATCAACAAGGATGGCTGGGGCAGAATCAACACCACAAATAGAGATGGCTGGGGTGGAGTCATCACCACAAAGGAAGACGGTGGTGTCTGAATCATCATCAAAGAGATACAGGAGGGGGGGTATATCACTTCCATTTCGAGCTTGATTGTGAGAATGAGCCATTAAGTAAGAAAAACAAATCCTCTCTCATGCCATCCACATCCAAAGAACTGTGTAGGTTGCAAGGAAAGAGGAATATAGATCTATGGATTGATGGGAAACTATATCCAAAAGATCCCTTGCATAACTTCGTGCCTCCGTTCAGGGATATTACATAATTAGTAAGCTTCATTGGAAATGGTTATAATGGCCTCTTAGGATACACTCAACATTTGGATGCCATTATAGCAATGTACACAAGTTAGAAAGAGATTTGTTAGAGAAGGAGAATGCCTCTTTGTGGAAAACATTAGAGCAATGTAAGCACAAATTACTGCAGAACAAGGAGATTATTTTAGAGTTGGAGAAACAAAGAGATCAATCAAGGCTTAAAGAAACAATATTAGGGGTTCACAAACAATGCAAGAAACTTCGAAATATTCAAGACATGAAACTACAAAGCAATGGTATTAAGAAAAGAATACATGTTGTGAAGTAAGTAAGCTCTGTTACTTTTTTTAATCTCATAAGTTATTTGTAAAATATTTTATGACAATTGAATATTTTTTTATTCTGAATACATGGATATACTACAACAACCCAATGAAGAAACGACCTCAAGCATGGAGGCATCAATTGAATACTTTAAAATCCTTCTAAATAAGGAAGCTATCAAAACAATCTTGAAGGATCCAAAGTATTGAAATCTTGCAAAATAGGAGATTGAGATTTTCCTGAGAGGGAGTCAACTTAGCTCAAGTGATATACAAGCTTCTGAAAGGGAAGTGGAACCCAGGAGGAAGAATCTTGGCGGTGAGAGCTATGGCGGATGGAGAGCAAGAGCCAAGAGAGAGAGAGACTCAAAAGTGGGAACTTCAACAACCACAATGTGTGGCCGGGCCTTCCTTTATTCAAATTGTCACTAAAAGAATAAAGAATAAGTGACTGTGATGGGAACCCGCCACCTGTAGTGTGCAGTGGCGGGTACTGTCAGTGTAGTAATACACGGGCGGCTAGGCGGATGCGCCTTTACCCCCAACAACCTCCCACTTAAAGGCGAATCTGCCTTTGTGAAGAAGAAAAAAGAAAAAAGACAGTACAACATGATGAGGAAAAAGACATCATCTCATCCAATGCCCATCAATCTCCTGAGGAAGGCAAAGCGTTCGGTAGTGAGGCTCTTTGTGATCAAGTTTGTAGGATTCTGCTCAGTCGGAATCTTGACAAAGTCAATAGACCTGTCCTCAACGACCTCACGAATGAAGTGATACCTCACCTCAATATGTTTTGTCTTCACATGAAAGACCGGATTCTTGGCCAATTGAATGGCACTCATAGAATCCGAATGTAGTGTAGGCATAGCATCTGTCATACCAAGGCCTACAATCAAACGGCCTAACCAGATAGCCTCCTTGCAAGCCTCTATGGCTGCAATATACTCAGCCTCTATAGTAGAAAGGGCCGTACACTTCTGCACCCTGGACATCCAAGGGATAGCCCCTCCAGCATAAGTGAATACATAGCCAGAAGTGGACTTCCTACTATCTGCATGTCCTGCATAATGAGAGCCAGTGTACCCCACGATTCCTCTATCTTGGCTGCCATAACAAAGACACATATCTATTGTGCCCTTCAGGTATCTCATAATACCCTTCACAACATCCCAATGTTTCTTGCCAGGTGTATCCATATAACCTACCACAACCCCAACTGCAAAAGCTATATTTGGATGGGTGGCTATCATGGCATACATAAGACTGCCCACGGTTGATACATAGGGAATCTTGGCCATCTCGGGCCTCTGTTCATCTATTTGCGGACAATCGGCCTGTGACACCTTTACATGAGAAGGTAATGGACATCCAATAGACTTAACATCCTGCATGTGGAAGTGCTCAAGGACTTTATGAATGTACTCCCTTTGTGACAGATAGAGTAGTCCTTGAGATCGATCGTGTGTAATGGGAATATCAAGTATATGAGAGGCATGTCCCAGATCTTTCATCTCAAAGCTCTTCTTGAGCCGAGCCTTAAGAGCATCTAGCTCCTCATGAGCTGTCCTTGCTAAAAGCATGTCATCCACATAGAGTACCAAAATCAGTAAAGAACCATCACGGGCTTTCTTCGTGTATAAGCACGGATCCATAGCACTGCGGTTGTAGCCCTGTGACTGCATGAATGCATCAAACTTATGGTACCATTCCCTAGGTGCTTGTTGTCAAGAATTGAGTGGTGGGGGACTTTGCTTGAGCTGCTGCGCCAAACACACACTGTACACGCAAGAGGAAGCTCACTCAAGAACACAAGAAGAGAGATGGAGGCCAAAACGTTTTCTTGCTGATTTTTCTTCTTCTTCCACACATTATACAATGTACACAGAGTATAGATAAGATACAACATAAAGGAAAGTGACCTTCTAAGTCAAACAGTGCATAACCGACTACACTAATCGACTGGCACTATATCTTTGTCAATTGTAGGTAGGTGTAACAAACTAAATATAATAAGTGATGATTCAGTGGCCATGTGAGTATCATAATGACCACCAACGTGCTAAGTGTAGACGTGCGGACTCATCTAGCCAGGCGGTCCATCATCAATGTCCGCACGTGTTGAGCTTGCCATCTCAACACTCCCCCTCAACTCTATCTCTGCAACTCCAAGTAAGCTTCGGAACTTTCAAAGCTTCTCTGCACCCAATGCCTTTGTGAAAATGTTAGCTATTTGATCCTGTGTGTTGACATATACCAAGTCAATCTCTCCTGAAAGTGCCTTCTCTCTCACAAAGTGGTAGTGCACCTCAATGTGTTTTGTCCTAGCATGGAACACTGGTGGATTCCTAGCTAACTATATGCTGCTCATGTTGTCACAATGAATGACAATTGGACTATTTCCTTGCACACCCAAATCACCTAATAACTTTTGTAGCCATACCACCTCACATGCTGCCATACCAGCACCTCTATACTCAGTCTCTTTACTTGATAAAGCAACTGTAGGTTGCTTTTTGCTGCTCCATGTAACTGCTGCACTACAAAGGGAAAACATGAATCCACTTGTAGATCTTTTGTCTGACATGCTACTAGCCCAATCTGCATTTGTGTATCCAAAGACCTGTACGTCCTTACCTGCCTCATAAAAAAGTCCATAATGTAAAGTGGACTTCACATACCTCAATATACATCTAACTGCATCCAAATGAGGCTTTCTAGGCATTTGCATAAACTGACTAACAAGGCCAACATCATAGCTCAAGTCTGGCCTTGTGATAGTCATGTAAATCAAACTCCCTACTATCCTCTTGAACATAGTAGGGTCTTCTATCTCATCCCCAACGTCGGCACTCAACTTCACATTTTACTCCAATGGTATTGAAAGAGGCTTACATTCTGTCATACCATACTTGGATAACATATCCAAGCCATACTGCCTTTGGGATAGCCATATACCATCATTACATCTGATCTACCAAGAAAGTATCTTAGCTCACCCAAATATTTCATCTCAAACTTCTTCTTCAAGAAGTCCTTAACTTCAACAATCCCATTGTCACTGTCACCTATAATAATCAAGTCATCCACATAGATGACTATGATTACCAAACCTGCATCTCCCTTTCTCACATAAAGTGAGTGATCATCATCAGAAATGCAAAATCCAATATTGACAAGATACTCTCTAATCTTGTCAGACCATGCTCTAGGTGCTTGCTTAAGCCCATAGAGCGCATTCTTTAACCTGCACACATATGTGGGATGCTCTAAATTCTCATAACCTACTGGCTGCTCCATGTACACTTCTTCTTGCAATTCGCCATGCAAGAAGGCATTCTTCATCCATTTGTTTCTCCTAGACCAAGGGCTCAATGTAGGTGTAGTACTAGATGATGTTTCTGGTCCACTAAGACTCCGTGATTCTTGTTTATCTTTCTGTAGATAGCTGTCCTGATCATTATCATCATCCAAAACATCACCAGTAGGTGTATACCAACTTCCCATCTCATCAAAGATAACATCCCTGCTCACTCTGAACTCACCTGTGACAGGGTTATAACATCGATACCCTTTCTGATCTAAAGAGTATCCAATAAAAACACATTTTTCTGCCTTTGGATCAAGCTTCTTCTGTAGCTCATCTAGCATATGAATGTATGCAACACAGCCAAATACCTTCAAGTGTGATACATCAGGCTTCTTGCTAGTAAAGCATTCTTCAGGAGTCATCCCATGAACTGCAGTTATGGGACTTCTATTCATAATGTAGACATCTGATCTCAAGCATGTCACTTTTAAGCCTGTTTCTATTTCAACAGTTGCCTTAAAAGATTTGAAGTGCTCAAACACATCACTCTTTTCCTTCATGAAGTATATCCATAGCTTCCTTGAACAGTCATCAATAAATGTGACAAAGTATTTGGTACCACCAAGAGATACATTCTATGTAGGTCCCCAAACATATGTATGTACTACATCAAGTATATTTCTACTCACTTCTCTATCATGCGAGAAGGGTTGTCTCACCTGCTTACCGAACTGGCATGCTTCACATACTTTATGCAATTTCACAACTCTAAAAGAAGGCAATACTGTAACAAATCCTCTGGACTGCATTAATTTCAGCCTTTGCATATTTGCATGTCTAATACATTTATGCCATATTTTAATATCTGCAACTACTCCTTTTCCTTTAGTATACATAGCAACATCCATTGCAGGAACTCCAGCATCTAAAGTGAACATTCGGCCAACTCTACTTCCTTTTGCGACCAACCTGCACTTATCATTAAAGTCTTTTACAAAATAACCTTTTGCATTGAATCGGACCTGCAATCCCTACTCTACCATTTGGCCAACAGGCACTAGATTCTTTGTAATTGATGGCACATATAATACATCTGTCAGGCTCTTTGTCTGGCCATCATACAAGGACAAGGAAACCTTTCCAATGTGTGAAATTGGGTGGCATGAATCATCACCCGTCTGCACATAACCTAGGTTTTGTAAGTCCTGTATCTCTCCAAACCATTCAACATGACTAGTCATATGATTAGATGCACCCAAATCGACATACCATACATCATCATGTGTCCCCTTTCCTGTAACTGCATTCATCATATGTTGCATAACAAACAAACACTCATTTTTATCTTCATTCTGTCGTGAAGACGATGCATAGTTTCCTTGCTACAATTTACCACTGCGAATATCATCCTTTTTAGCATAACAATGGGCTGCAATATGTCCTGTTTTGCCACAATAATGGCAAACAATAGAAGAATTTCTAGAGCCTCTGTTTTGCCATCCACCTCTTTCTCTAGAGCTCCCCCTACCTCTAAAGTCTCCTCTGCCTCTAGAAACATGCATTTCACCAAACTGTTGATTGAACCTGTTTTACTGGTTATCGCCAGCACGTCCCATACCATAGCCTCTCGAAGAGGATCTACTACATCCCCTTCCTAAACTCGAGTAAAATGCTTGGACCTGTTTACCATTTCTTTCAGATGAATCACCCTACATATTGATCTCTTCAGTGATCATGAGAGAGATTAGCTCATCAAAATCTGGAAATGGCTTCCATACATATACTGAAGTAACAAATGATTTCCATGCCTTCTCATTGTTAAGGCCACTCAGAGTGGATGAAACCAAATCATCATCATCTGGCATTGCATCAATCGTTGCTAAAGCATCTGCAATGCTCCTCACCTTCAACACATACTCATTGACAGATATTTTTCCTTTCTTCAAGGCATTCACCTCTTTCTTGAGTTGAATCTTTCGTGCCTTTGTATTTACTGAAAACATGCTCTCAAAAATTGTCCAAGATGCATGTGAAGTTTTTGCATTTCTGATATGTCCTAGCATAGTATTATCAATGACTGCAGATAGCCAGTACATCACCTTTTTGTCTTTCGCATTCCACTCTTTCCATGCTTTTAACTCATCTGCAGTTGGAGGGATACCCAGCTCTGGCTCCTTTTCTTCACTTGAAACAAACTCATAATAAAGGCCCTTTTCAATGAGGAAGTTCATCACACGAAACTTCCATAAATGGTAGTTGTTCTTATCGAGCTTCTCAATAATGGTATTTCCACTATTCTCTACCATTATCACAAACAAGGATACAACACAACAAGTTAGTCTTCTGTAAATTTTCACAACACGTGCACAACAATACACCAAGCAATCCTTTTCACTAATGCTCAATAGTACATGTAATATGCAACCTGTTTGCAGATAAACCTTATGTTTGCTTTCTTCAAACACCTCAAAAATTACACATTCGCAATTTGTAACCTGTGCATCTACTTTCGGTCAATACAACCAAAATCACAGTGTACCCTAAAACTGCTGTCCGCAATCTTGCGACTCTAAAAAGGGGCCTGAAATGCCCTCAGAATCCCAAAATAACTACGGAAAAGTCCTGAAGGGCTAATTTGCAAAATATATAGTGATCTACTCATACACTAAATCTCACATCAATCTAAGATTTTTGCTCGGCCCTCCTTCCGGTGCCTCCACGGGCACTATCCAAGAGAGAGAGAGTGGAAGAATGGGAGAGGTTCTTACCCATTGCTTGCTTGCTCGAACCTTTCTTCTTCTCTCCTTCACTTCAGCCTTCAAAATCAACCTCTCTCAGTGGCACGTCTTTGATACCAAGTCAAGAATCACATGGTGGGAGACTTTGCTTAAGCTGTTGCGCCAAACACACACTGTACATGCAAAAGGAGGCTCACTCAAGAATACAAGAAGAGAGATGGAGGCCAAAACGTTTTCTTGTTGATTTTTCTTCTTATTCCACACACTATACAATGTACAAAAAGTCTAGATAATATACAACATAAAGGAAAGTGACCTTCTAAGAGTCAAACAGTGCATAACTGACTACACTAATGGACTGGCAAATATCTTTGCCAGCTGTAGGTAGGTGTAACAAACTAAATATAATAAGTGATGAGTCAGTGGACATGTGAGTATCATAATGACCACCAACGTGCTAAGTGTAGACGTGCGGACTCATCTAGCCAGGCGGTCCATCATCAATGTCTGTACGTGTTGAGCTTGCCATCTCAACACCTGCTTCAAGACATATAGACTCTTCTTTAGCTTGCACACTAGGTGATCCCTGCCAGGGTCTGCAAAGCCCTTAGGCTGCTCCATATAAATCTCATCATACAAGTCCCCATGTAGAAAAGTCGTCTTGACATCCATCTGGTACAAGTCCAAGTCAAGTTGTGCAACTAAGGCCAAGACTAAGCCTAGGGTGGCTATCTTGACCACAGGAGAAAAGAGCTCATCAAAGTCAACACCATGCTCCTACTTAAAACCCCTAGCAATCAATCGAGCCTTGTATGCCGGCTTGGGGTGTCCAGGGGTACTTTTTAGCTTGTACATCCACTTGCATGGCAAAGCCTTCTTACCCTGAGGCAAGGAAACCAAATTCCAAGTATGATTCTTATGCAATGAGTCAAGCTCAGACTGCATAGCCCTCTCCCACCAAGAGTGACAATCACCCCTGCCCATAGCCTCATCATAAGTGAGAGGCTCTCCTGCATCTGTAACCAGTACATAATTCATAGAGGGCGCAAAACGGTCAGGAGGTCATCTATCTCTAGTAGAATGCCTCAATCCAGGCTTTGTTGCCTGACCAACATCTTGTCTAACATCAACATGTCTAGCATCTGGGCCATGAGCATTAGGTGATGCTGCACGCTGTCTAGTTGGCCGTGGAGCGGGCTGAACGGGAGCAGGTAGCTCCTCTTGAAAGATAACTCTGCATACCTCAACCATTTTCTCAGGCTGCATATGCATTTTGTCCTCATGAAAGATGACATCATGACTGCGGATCACTTTCCGCGTCTGTGGATCCCATAGATGGTAACCCATCTCTCCTGCATCTCTATAGCCAATGAAAATGCATTTGACACTTTTAGGATCCATCTTATTGCATTTGTCCTTGGGCACATGGTATAATGCCTCACATCCAAAGACATGCAAATGATCATAAAAGGGGGGCTTGCCTGCCTATACCTCCTCTGCAACCTGAAAGTCAATGCCACTACTAGGCGACCTGTTAATGAGATGCACTACTGCAGTAGTAATTACCTTAGCCCAAAAGTGTTGCGGTAAGCCATCCTGGCTAAGCATGCTACAGACCCTTTCCTGAATGGTCCTATTCATGTGTTCAGCCATACCATTCTGGGGAGGGGTGTAAGGGGCGGTTAACTAACGCTTAATACCCCGCTCATCACAAAATTGCTCAAAAGCACATGATACATACTCACCCCCATTATATGACCTTAGGTATTTGAGCCTTTTCCCAAACTAGTTCTCTGCCAATGCAAGCCAACGCTAAAATGTATCTAAGACATCGGATTTTCTCTTTATGGGATAAGCCCAAACCTTACGTGAGTAATCATCTATGGAAGTAACAAAGTACTTTGTCCCACCAAGTGACTGATAGGGCATGGGCCCACATACATCTGAGTGCACAAGAGCCAAGTTCTCACCCATGCGTTTCTTACCAGACTTTTTACGTGTATTTCTAGTCTGCCTGCCATACAAACAACGATCATAAGAATCAAAACGTGAAGAGTCAAAAGGCGGAAGATGCTGTAAAGCACGGAGCATTTTCATTCCTTTAAGAGACATATGCCCCAAACAAGCATGCCAAAGGGATACATGGAGAATAGAACCCATATACAAAACATGATCCAATGTAGCTCCAGATACAAGTAAGGGATAGAGGCTGTCAGACTTGGCACCTCTTGGGTACAAGCCTGGCATGAGTAATCTTCCATGTAGAGTCTCCAAAAGACACAAAATACCCTGCATCATCAAGTTGTCCAGCTGAAATAAGATTGCGAGTCAACGCAGATACATGGTGTACATCATGCAAAACGAAAGAGCTACCAGAAGAAAACTACAGCCTAACATCTCCAATACCCACAATCTCAAGAGACCTATCATCATCAAGACGTACAGACACTCTACTAGGTCAACTAGAGCTCAAACTGACTGATGCAACTCTTAATCCTTACGGGGAACACCCACAAGTACTTCTAGGGAAGTGCAGAATCCTTGTAACTATTGAAACAGAAAGCTTGCCAGTCCTATTCTATGTTCCTCCAAATGGCAAGAATTGTGGAGAGGAAATCCTCCTAGGAAGGCCCTTAAAAAAGGCAACGAAGTGTGAAGCCGACTATATAGCACAGAGGATGCACCTGACACTATCGGGTGTGAGGATAGTCACAACCTTTAGCAAGGGTGACCTCATCGAACCTCGAGGGAAAGGCAAGGAAGGTGCTGATGCAACAGCCAAGCCTACTAATGAGAGCAAGGACTTGTTGGAAGAGCTGATATAAGCACAGGTCGAACAACGAGAACTAGCGAGAGTGAGGCCATGCCTGAAACAAGAAGGTCAAGAGACAATGCCAAGGACGGGCTTTGGACTTACAAATATCGTAGAAGACCCCAAAAGAAGCCCAAGCCTTATAGACGAAGGCGTCGATGGAGGGTTAGCACAATGCCGCGATGGATCTACAAAGCGTTGCTACGTGCTCAAGGGTATTACTTAGGAAACCGATGGATTTGGATACCAAAATCCCCTGCTAAACCACCTCTATCAGCTGAAGGCCAAATTGCATCAGAAGCAACGAAGTACAAGAGGAAATCTAAGAGAAACTCTAGGTCTCGAGGCAAGAAACCAAACATGAGTGTTCGAAAGAAAGATCCTCAACCTAGCATGCTTAATAAGCAGATGTCATATGTCACCATTGAGCGTGCACACAAGCCATTAGTGCCCAAAAAGCCTTTGATTTCCTAAGAGGATAACAGGCATCATGGGCACAACATTGCTCATGGCAAGGCTAATCGCTCAACAAAGCAAATGGCACAATCATCTAATAGCCTCGAGCAAATCATTCAGCCAGTGCCAAGTCCACCTAAGAGTCCTAGATCTCCTACACCCTCTTTTCCCAAATGGACACAGGAAGCACTACAGCAGTCGTCAAGGGCGACTGCTCAATCCCAATCTCTATCTCAATCTAAGCTTCCAAATGTCCAAGAGGTGGGACATAACACCATCCATAGCTCTCAGCCCAAGGATATGCCTGAGCAACCTAATGTGACTAGATCAACTCATGCTCGATCTACATAGATGAATGCTCAAAGGGCAACAAAAGACATGACCACTTCCGATCGCCCTAGGGACTTGACACCGCAACCCACCAAGGGTAGCCAGCCCACTGGACTAGCCGCTACTACTTCCAATCAGGGATCACAGCAGTCACAACCCTTGGCCGTGACAATGCCCCTTGTGGAATGTGTCCTTAGTAGTTTACATGTGGAGGAGGTGTCGCAACCAACTTCCTTGACAACTCCAGCACTTCCAAAGTGCCTAAAGTCTAGGTTGGAGGAGTTAAACACAAGGGAATTGGTTGAAGAGCTAGACTCTCCAAAGAGGGAGGCAGTTGTACCCTCACAACCTAGCGAGGCTATTCAGCAGGCCATGTCCATGTCCAATGAGGACACATTAGAGAAAGAAAATGCTGAGGCCCAACCAAGCACATCAACGGTTGACCTAGTCCAGGGTCTTGAGTCGTTGAGAGATGCACCTTCACTAACCAAGAAAAAGAGGAGAAAACAGTGAAAACAATAGCAGTTGCAGGTGGTTGTGGACCCCAAGAACATTGAGACGAAGAGCGCTGGAGAGCTGAGGAATAAAGCATCGAGTCCATCCACCACTGAACCAATTGATGCCTCTCCTAATACCGGTGAAACCTTAGACACATCCGTGTGCTTTGGGAAATCAAAGTAGTCGTTGCCATCAACGGCTGCTTGCAACACTCAATCCACCGACAACAGAACTCGCTTTGACCAATTAAGAGTGGATACAATGTTGTCACAACAGGGTGACAAATTTATATCAGTCACATCCAAGGAGAACCATGACTCAATAATGAAGCCTCAGGAGAAGCATGGAAACCCCAAGAGCATAAGAAATTCTAGCATTGGCCAAACTTGCTCGTCTAGGCTTGAGCCCCCAACAATACTGAAGCCCAGGCAAACTCCTAGAACCTTGCATGAGATAGCAATCGAGCAAGCCCTCATTGAACATAGAAGTGTCACATAATGCTTAACCGAGTTGGATGCTAAGCTCAAAGTGTTCGCACATGTCTATGTCCTGGCAGACATGGGCACATTACCTAAAGAGCAGCTTGAAGAATACTTGCCATTTCCCTTATCTTGGGAAGAGCAAGAACATCTCGAGGAGCATTATAACAGGTTCCTATATGAACGCATGCAGATCATCTCTGATGAGGAAGCTGACGAACTCCGCTTAACTGTCACATTCAATGATGTGCTCTGCCAACCAAACCTCTTAGAGATAGAGCAACTAAAGTGACTATCAGAGGGTCGAAGTCAATTTGAACAACGTTGGTGTGTAAACCGCATTGCAATGGCCGAACTAGGAGCCCAAATCATGACACTCTCAGAGGAGCGACTGGCCAAATGGCAGTCTCAACGAGACCCAAACTATGTGGCACCAACTTCCTTGCGAGTAGTACTGACTGCCATTCGGGATATAGACTTAGTTGAACCTAGCCAAGAGAACTCTCTGTTTGATAAGGTTCTCACCGAGGAGTTACATGTTGCCAGTAGACTCGGACAAGGTTCCATGCTACTCGATGTTGCAAAATATCTATCGGTATTGAATAAGCTGCCACGAGTACTAGATGAGTGTGCCACACTCCAGTACAATCCAGAGTTCTACAATTGGCTTTTATCCTCGTGATGTGACAAGGATTCATAAATATGTACATAAATAAACAATGAATTTTGTGACCTTGTATAGACACTATCAACACATACAAGCAATAATAGTCAAGCGCAAGGAGAGGAGTTGGGTTCAATAGGCTAAGCTCCTCAGGTCCTCCTCTCACCACACATTTAGAAGTTGTGTGACCATTTCCACATCCAGACGGAGGGCATGCAACCCTCATTACCACCATAGGAAGCCCTAACCAACATCTCTGATGGTGTAGACAGGATACAGTCCCTTTCTATACACCTTTCCCCCTTTCCAGTCTATCCTTTCGAGGATGAGCCCTGCCCCAGTCCATGACCACCAATCCCCATAACTTAGCATGAGCCAAGATCTGCTAATGGCTGGAGGCTAAATGAACATCATCATGGGGGCCATTCCTCTACAGCAAACACTGCATGCCTCACCCCTCCCCTTCTCGTCATATGCGCTTGATAATCCACACTATAATCCCTTCCATGCGAATGGTTTTATCCTGTATCAAGGCCTAATCCTTGGTTCACATTTTATAGGTCCCCCTACGAGGAAGACATGGAGCACCTAAGGGAGCTGGCTTGCAAAGACGCTCTTCGCTGTCGAAGGGAACATGCAGCACAAGCTCCTCCGCCGGTGCACTATGTGCCTAGCCTCAAAAGGTATGCAAAGAAACGAGGTCCCAAGCAACACCGCCCCAGATGTAGGCCGAAAAATCCCCAAGCCAGGGGAATAGGAGCTCAAGGGAGCACACAAGGTGTGGCAACATCGGTTGTGCGGGCCCCCAACAGACGCTTGGGCACCAGGTGGTCAAAAGCAGAAAGGGAAGCTCGAGACAAGGAAGAATTTGATGCATTGTTTCAAAGCATTTTAGAAATGGTTGCGGCTAGAGACTACACCATTCAGGTCCCGGCCGACATCTTCCCTACCCAACCTTACAGGAGCCCCTCACTAGCAGAGCCTCAGTTGCCTGACCACCTGGACTCACCCCGCCTCGTGCAAATCGAGTAGCCCCTATGATATATAAGCAACTTAGCAAAGGCCATCCTGCCATAACTTTTTATCTTTTGATGGTTAAAGGGGTAGGCTCCCCACTTGTATACACTTTTCTCACCTATTGCTAATATATGCCAAGTCTTTAACAAGCACCGGAATGGGCATCGCAATTAGCATCATAGGATTTTGAAAAAGTAATATCTTGGCATGATTGCATTTGTTCATTGTACTTGACACATGCGACTTGCATATACTCTTATGAAGTGACAAGTGGATGTAGGATGACACAGGTCTTCGTGCGAACATGTTCAATGTCCAAGTCACCGCAAGACCACCAACCTCACAAAGGACTGTGACAAAACCACGTTGCCGAACGCAAAAAATCACCCTTGCGAGTGCCCACATCGCATGACCCAAAGCATAGTCATGGGTTACGCTCTCTTTCTAGGTCAAGCTCTACAGTTGGCTCACGACAATTGTTACCTCAATTATACTGACATCGCGTGTCGCAAAGAGGTTTGCAATATCTCAAGTATATCTCCCCATCTCAACAACTACTTCTCTAACAACGAGGCTAGGGCACAATCATCACTGTAATATCCATTTCCTGAGCCTTCAAAGCTTGACATTTCCCAACCCATTGAAAGGCTGATAGCCTCAACATATTGCAATGGTTGTACTCATGTAAGTTTTTTAAAAGAAAGAAAGAAAGAAAGAAAGAGAAAAAAAGCATAAGAAAAAGAAAGAAAAAAAATAGAAAACAGAAAAAGGAAAAAGGAAAAAAAAAGGGAAGAACGAAAAGATAACAAGCACCTACGATCACATCACAGCACCTAGGGGCCCTCAAATTAGGTGCATCCAGTGACCTTGGTTGGCTGGCTCCGTCCCTAGTCCCCTAGCCCCCTAACATCACCCACAATCGTTCAGGGCACATCAAGGGCAGGACATACCTAGGGAGCTTGTCTCGCTTATGGTTACACCTGTCACCCTGACCCATTCACATGATTCCCTCTTGCACTCTGCCTTAATACCATTGCAATCAATTGTGGTAAGCACTGCACGAATGGCCATGAAAAGTACATTGTCCTCATCACACAGGTCCAATAGTTGCCAGCTCTATCGATAGTGCAGTGTCCCTGTGTTCAATTATGTTACGTTGAGCAATCATAATGCAAAGGATGTTGCATATACCTTCACGTGTACTTCTTCTCAACATGGACAACTTTGCCTTATCTACACATCGTTATGAGAAACCAGCCCGCGGTCTTCTAACTACATAATATCTAAGTATGCACCAGCACTCACATAATATCTGCACCAACATAGATACACAGTTTGGGTCCTCAAGTGTAGGACAATACTCTCAGCTTGCTTAGAGTTCACTCGTCTCCCAAACTAATTAAACTATATCTTGTGCATGATAGCGAAGACTAGCACTACCCCTAGGGAGAGACCACTTATGAGAGGTTTTCAATTGTAGGTATTGAAGACTCCAATGAAAGTGTCGTTTGCTCTTCATCGACACTTAGCTCTGAATTCCTATCCTTTATCATCCTGCAAGCCCGCCAAGATCATCATGTGGTGTAGAATCCCCAACAAACTGCCACTTGTACTCCATCAGTGCAATCCCCGCAAAAAACAACCCTACCATCAACTCCAATTGCCCTACTACCAGCCACCTAAACCACTAGCGTGTCCCCAACAACCTTCCTCCCCACCACTTCCAACACTCCTCCATGGCAACTACAGACGTCCTTGCCACCCACATCTTCGGTGCATGCTAAAGCCTTCTACCTACGCCGATGAGTGCCATGGGACTGGCACTCGTCTAGGAGGGGGGTAATGTTAACCCTCAAACAAACGAAGGTGAAAAATCTGAAAAAGCTAAAGCAGAAGACAAAGGCCAAGGCAAAGTGAAACGAAAGACAAAGACGCACAAGGAGAAAAGTCCTAAATAAGGGAGAAAGGCACGAAGAAAAAGCGCAAGTCAATACTTTTGTAAAAGAGCACAAGCGCATCATGGTTTAATTCAAGGAGTGCCCGGCTCTCACCCTTGCAAATTGTAAACATAGGAGGGTAGTGGAAAGGAAGCTAGGAAGATAGAAGGACAATGGGAAAAAGGGCCTAGGTCACGACCGGCCATGTAAAAAAGGGGATAAGGGGATGACCGCCCAAAAGGGATTTAGGGTTTTGTATATAAAGTTGAAAAGTAAATGAGAAGCTCATTCTTGTGTGTGGCCAAAAGTGGCTCTCCTCTTCTACTTCTTCTTCTTGTTCTTGCTTGCTTGAGCTTGTGCTTGAGGGAGGGAGTGTGAGAGTGTGAGAGTGTGAGGGAGTGAGTGTGTGAGGGTGACGGACCGGGGAGGAGAAGCTCTCCATCTTCTCCTCTCTTCTTCTCTTCTCTTCTCTTCTCTTGTCTTGCTTGCGAAAATGGAGCTTGGAGCGTGGAGCTTGAGGATGGAGCTTGCTTGAGGCTTGCACTTGGATCGTGGAGCTACCGGAGTGCGTGAGAGAGGAGGTAACTCGATCGAGGTAAGCTCGCTACACCCATAGATATGGATGGCGCGTCGGCTATGTGAGAGGTAGCCATTAGTGCTCTGCTTGGAACGCTTGAACAATAAGCGGTCCGTGGGTCTTGGCGGTTGAGCGAAAGCTCCCACAGGTGGTTTGGGGCGGGGACATGGAAAAACAACACAACATGAGGGGGGGAGGGGTTCAAAATCTCGAGGCCCTCCTCTCACATTCTATTGGCCCTTGGTGGTTGTTTTGGAACAAGGGGATTGCACAAGGCAGGGGGGTTTCAAAATCTCGAGGCTTTCCCCTTGTGTTGTGTTGGTCCTTGGTGGTTGTTTTGGAAGGGAGGACCGCACAATGCGAGGGGGGGTCGAGATTTTGAAACCCCCCTCCTCGTGTTCTGCGGTTCCAATGCCCAAGGAAGGGGGTGCAAGCTACTATACCAAAACAATAGAAGTCCAAAAGAGATTGCAATGAGGGCCACACCTTAGGAGAGAGAGTGAGAACGGTTTAATCAACACGAGCTAGGGGAAGGTGGGGGAGAGAGAGAGTAGAGTGATAGAGAGGAAGCGAGTGAGTGCAAAACTAGGGGGCAAATCTGCTCCTAGCTTCTCTCTTTATAGCCTTGAGTATTGCACACATGGTGACTACGTGTGTATTCACTACGGCATGTGCAAGGAGCCTTGGTGGTGGACACATGGTGCCTCACTCATTTCTTCACATGCAAAGGGATCATGATGACAAACACGTGGCATGCACATTTAATTCTCACATGTGTGGGTGCACATTTTTGATGATGTGGCATTGAGTGATGTCAGCACATGTAAGCATCATATATAGCACAAAATTTGATAGTAGATTGATTTTTCACTTTATATGTTGCAAGCCTCTCAATCCTCCTCCATAGCTCTTAGTACTCATCTACGATGGGGAGTCCCTCCCCCTGCGAAGCCCGCACAATGCGATATGGTCGTAACGAGTTGAAAGAGCACCCTCCCCTTGCGTTGTGCTAGCCTAGGCCCTACACAATGCGAGGGAGGTGTGGAAAAATCTCGGCTTGGCCCCCTCGCTTTGTGTCGTCCCCCTTGGTGATGGAAGCTACACAATGCGAGTCCCAATCTTGTGAGCCCATGCCCTCGTGTTGTGCGGTCCTCCCCCACCTTGTTGGGAGTTGCACAACGTGATGGGGGCCCCTCCTAATGTTTTGAACCTCTACCCTCGCATTGTGCAATCCTTCTCAATAGCGGCTGGGAGTTGCACAATGTGAGAGTGGGCGCCTCCTAATGTTGCGACCCCCCACCCTTGCATTTTGTGGTTTCCTCCTTTGAGCATCATTTTAGGTGTTCTTGATCAACCATTACTTCATTGTTTGGTATGGACCTACTATATACCTTGTCACATCAAATAATAAGCTACATAATGCATGTTTAATGCTTTGATGATGCTATTTTGATGCTTGGATGGTATGGTAATACTTTGAGATGTTATTTGGATTTTGATAGATTTTAGTTAGCTCAATTTTGAAGGGTTCATTGATGTAATAACATTTTGGACATCAAGCATATAATAATGAGCTTCATGCTTTGAATGCCACTTGTGCCTACATGGTATTTCAAGTATGTTACATGTCTATGGTGATCTCTGGCATTGATCTATGCACCTAGATACATTTTACATTCTTTGGTACTTGGATTTGAGCTACATTTTATGTACTTGGGATTTGGTTATTTTCTTTGAGTTTCCATGGTTACTCACTTATGTGTATTGAAGTTTCATTAGACACTTATGCTCCTCGATGTATTTACTATGTGCTGGGACTTTCCAAATGCTTTGATGTATATGTCTTGAGCTTTGTTTGCTCACTTTTCATTTTAGATTTATGTCCAATAGTAGAAGATGCTTGAACTTATTACTGGGTAGAGCTTAGATCTTTGAGATAGTGGGACTCTTGGTTCAGGTATATGCTCTTTTGTATGCTATTGGTTGCAATTACCTTTTCTTGTGGGATGATTTGATTTCATATACTTTGAACATCGGCACTTACTCCTATATCAGCAGTTGTTAGTGATGTATACATGAAAATTGGTTATGTACTGAGTGTCATTGATATTTTCTCAGTTAGTTGTGCATTTGGCCGATCTCCACAACTACTTTTGAGACCTTCTACATGCATGGTGTATACACTTATGGAATATATGGTTTACTAACACTTTGAGTTCATAACAATCTTTGGTATCGGTGGTCTATGTTTAGTCATTGCTAGTTGCATTCTTTATATCCTGATTGCTACATGGATATCCCTATGGTAGTGCAAGCTTGCTTGTTGGCTATTTGCCTAAAATTGGATTGACATATACTATTGTCTATATTTTAGCATTGTTGTAATTAAAATTTTTAACATTCTTTTGGAGAGTAGCTAGTTTGTTTTTGCACTCTTTTGATTGTGGGTAGCTATTACCTCATTTATTCCTACCCATTTTTCCACCCTTTTGGATAAGTTTTGGGACTATTTTGCTATTTTTATAGCAACATGTACTCTTGTCAATTGTAGATATTTTACAGTAATTATGGCAAGTTCATTGTCCAATAGTTTTATTTTCATAGCAATAATTCCAATATTGAAAGATGTAGACTATGGTGGCAAGTCTTGGTGCAGAAGAGGCATGTAAACCATTAAGGTTAGAAGGCATCAAACCTAAGCTTTATGATAGAGAGGATTTGGTAAAACTCAATGAGCTTGGCAAGTCCACTATTATCTTGTCATTATCAAAGCAAGTGTATTTTCATGTCATTGAAATTGAGGTTGGTGCTTATGCACTATGGAAAAAGATTTGTGATCTTTATGATAAGAAAATTTTGGCATCTCAATTGTACTGGTGGTTGAAGAAGCTTGTGGACCTTTGCATGAAGGAGGGTATGACTTTGTCTACTCATTTGAATGAGTCTCATTCCATTTTTGGCTAGCTTGTATTGTAGGGCATTCAATTTCAAGATAATATCGTCTTTATTCTTGCTTATTACACTGCCTGAGTCATGAGACACCTTTTGTATTACTACGAGTGCTCATCTGCTTGAGGATGGTTTTAAATGTGATGATGTAGAGAGTGCTCTACTGTCAGAAAAAGAAGTAAACAGAAAGAACTTTGATGTAGCTCGCACTTCTCATGCATTGACTATTCAAGGCAGAAATGGTGGTACTAGCAATAATAATCATGATAGAGACTCCCAGTTCAATAGTGCAAGTCTCAGTCTTATGGACAATCTCGCAGTAAGTCTTGTCGATGTAAGTTCTCTTTTATATGTCATTATTGTGGACATCACTGTCATATTAGGCCATAGTGCTATAAAATGCACAATAAGAAAGCAAGGAAAAAGTGTAGGATAATGCATAGCATTGTCCCTGGTAAGTCCAACATGAAGATTGAAGAGAGAAATATAGTGCAGTGGTTTGAGTTTGATGATGACTATATCTTAGCTACCTCTTAATGCTACTCAGTTGACCAATGCTTCATCTACTTATTCTCAGTATTGGCTGCTTGATTCAGGGGCTTAATTCCATGCTACCCCGCAATAGGATTGGTTTTATACCTATTATAACATTACACATTTTGTGAGATTGGGAAATAATATCACATAGGATATCATTAGCATTGGGGATATTAGACTATAGTTTACTTCAGGAAACTCTTTTGTTAGGCATAATGCACGTTCTATGGGCTTTGACCAAAAGCTTACTCTCTATTGGTGTAATGGAGTAAATTTTGGTCCACCTAAATATTAGCCAACTAGTTTTAGGATAGGATTTAGGGATGGCTATAAAAGGGGAACCAGGTGAAAATGTAATAATCTTTGACACATTTTTCAAGAATCCAAGAAGGACGCTCAATTTAAGATTAGCATTAGTTGTTACATTTTTTGTCATCTTCTTCCTTGTACTTGCAGCATCCATGGACTCCATGATGCATAGATTAATGGCATCTTAACATTTCCTATTCGATTTCTTATTTTGTAGGTATTAAGTGTTAGTTTGGTTAAAAAAAAGGAGATTAGTGGCAATGAATCAATAAAGGAAGAACTACACTTGGAACAAAGAAAAGCATATCACAGACAAAGACATATGAGGTATAGAGTGCATCAAATAAAAGTTTAAGTAGGTGTTATTGCAAGTATTGGTAGAGAAGTTTGACAATTTATGTTTAGACTGGAGAGAATAGAGGTTAGGCCAAGTGATTGAGGCACAAAATTAGTCCAACTGACCATACTAAGGAGTATTGTGATTGAAAACAATGTTTGCTTGACAACAAGCCTTTGGAGGGATGCTTGACAACTTGAATTTTCCAAGGAGATTGTTATCTATTGTCTTGCTCCTCTCATCTTGATACATTCAAATCAACACACTGAGCTAGTTATTTGAATAGCCTAAAGCTCTAAAGGGAGATCCTCTAACAATTCAAGAGCACAAAGACATACAACAATTTGTGCTAATTATGCAAGCGGCACAACATGGTGCTCTCAACTTGATCAGATAACAAGGAGGATGTTGCTATTGAATTGCAAACCATTATAGTGATTGTACAAATCTCAAACTTCCTCTACTATTTCTATATTACATTTCAAGATCATGAAGACAATCCATAAGGTGTTGCCATCTTCATGAGTTGCATGACTTCGTGGTGGATAGAGTTGATTAAGAGTAGAGCTGAGGTTCATCATCATCATAAGTAGTCCACTACTATATCAATGACATAAAACCTTTGAAGATTATTGATCTTGGCACCACAAGATTTGTATCCAGAACTATTTTGACATTGATCAAATTAGGTAGTAATCAAATTTGTGTTCTCACTTGGCACGAGGAGTATTTTATTAGCCAATTCAGATGGGGTCTTTGAGATGACATCACCTCTCATGCTCACTATGCATAAGGTAAAAACACTCAACAATTATATCATGCAAGCCATCTAGTGTGATAATAGATTGTTCAAGAGGAAACAAGAAAAGCAAGAAGAATTAAGGCCTCACTAATGGAACCTAGCCCCAATCGGAGAAAAAACCAAGCCCGAACTAATGCAAATAGATAATATCGAATTCCAGCCCTTGACCCCACAAGAAAAGCAAAGATGAAGAGATAATCATATATGCCTATATTGTGGAAACCCTATACACATCACCCTAAATTGCCCAAATAAGAGGGAAAAAATTCCAAGAGTTGCTACAACCACCCTCGAGAAGGAAACCAAGGATGTCCGGTTGTGAATGAGATTGTACAACTAGAACTTGATATAAAAAAGGGTCTATTGATTCTAGCCATACCCATGGAAAATTTCATTGTCATAGTCCAAATGGTCATGTCGAGAAAGACCCTTTCTCTTAGAGCCCTAGTTGACTTCAGGGTCTCTACATGTTTCATTGATGATGGCTTTGTGAATAGATACCGGATTCCAGTACTCCAAAAGACTAATCCTGCACTAGCTAAAGTCATGGATGGAAGACCTCTAGTATCTGGAGATATTACCAAGGAAACATGACCACTCATCATGGTAACTCTTGGTGATCACAAATCTCATGTATGATTTAATGTCATATCCAGTGCCACAAATCCAATCATCCTTGGGATGCCTTGGCTAAAGAAACACAACCTAGAAATTGATTACTTTAAGCAAAATATTACACGTCATGAAAATCAAGGAAAGGCAGTATATCCAGGAGCCAAAGCCTTTATGCACATAGCAAGGTAGGAACTGATCTACATGATATATCATATACTAGCTCAATAATTTAGTAAGTATGAGTTAGTCGAGCTACCAAGCCAATATCAAGAATTCCAAGATGTCTTGGAAAAAAAGAATGCAGATCACTTGCCTAAGCACAGACCATATGATTGTGCTGTAGAACTCCATGAGGCGGCTCAACCACCTTTTGAATACATCTACAAGATATTCCCTAATGAACTAACTGAACTATGCAAGAACATTGATGAGAACTTAGCCAAGGGGTTCATTAGGCACTTGAAGTCTCCTGCTGGAGCCCCAATTCTATTCGTGAAGAAGAAAGATGGGTCACTTTGAATGTATGTGGATTATCAAGGACTCAACAAGATAATGATCAAGAATCAATACCCTTTGCTGTTGATACCAAAGCTCTTGGAATGCCTTGGAAAAGCCAAGATCTTCACAAAGATTGATCTACAAGGGGCTTACAATCTTGTACAAATTAGAGAAGAGGATGAATGGAAGATAGCCTTCTGCACAAGGTATGGTCACTTCGAGTATGTTGTTATGCCATTCAGTCTCACAAATGCTCCTATAGTCTTTCAACATATGATGAATGATATCTTTCGAGAGAATCTAAATGATTTTGTAGTTATATACTTGGATGATATCTTGATATTCTCAAATGATCCAAAGGAGCATGAGTACCATGTAAAATTAGTTTTGGAAAAGCTCAAAGAAAAAGAACTATATGCAAAACTCGAGAAGTCTTTTTTCCATTAGAAAAAAGTGGAATTCTTGGGGTACACTGTTGCCTAGAGAGGAATGTTCATGGACCCCAAGAAGATTGAGACTATTCTTGAATGGTAGACACCCACATATGTTTGTGATGTCCAATGTTTCCTTGGCTTTGCCTACTTCAACATGATATTTATCAAGGATTACTCAAAGATAGTCACACCACTCACCAAACTCACAAGAAATTCAAAGTTCTCATGGACCCCAAAAGTCGAGAAGGCCTTCCAAACCCTGAAGATGGATTTCACCACTGCCCCAATCCTAGTCCATCTAGGTCCTACCAAGCCCTTTTTCTTGAGCAATGCATTAGACTATGCCTTAGGAGCCATCTTGTCCTAGCATGAGATGATGGTCATATGCATCCAGTGGCATTTCACTCTAGGAAGTTGTCCCCTCCAAGGATAAACTATGAGATCCATGACAAAGAACTCCTTGCCATTGTAGATGCCTTTGATACTTGGCATAATCACCTAGAGGGTGCATCCCATAAAGTTATCGTCTATATAGATCACAAAAAGCTAGAATACTTTATGCCAACCTGCATCCTCAATCTAAGACAATCCCAATGGAGTAACCTCTTATCTAGGTTTGACTTTGTCATCACCTATCGCGTAGGATGCCAACAATGCCAATCAGACACTTTATCAAGAAGATCCTACTTGGAACCTAAGAAAGGAGAAGAATCTTTTGATCAACAACAAGTAATACTACTCAAGCTAGCATCTCCAGCTAGCAGCCATCTCTAGTTGTCACTAATATGACCCTACCTTGATCCAATTAATCCATGAAGCTCTATTGCATGATGATTTGGACAAAAATATCAAGAGAAAAAATAAAGAGGAAAAAGGAAATGAAGTTTGTTAGTTTCAAGAAATTGATAGATTATTATACTTTAAGGATCTACTTTGCATCCCTCTAGAAAAGTTTAGACTCCAGGTACTCCAACAATGCCATGACACCCTAGCAGCAGGACACTTTGGAGTTAATAAGACCTTAGAGTTTATTTCAAGAGATTTTTGGTGGCCCTAGATGTGAAAAGAAGTTAATAAATATATAAAATCATGTGATACCTGCATTAAGGCCAAGATACCTCGTCACAAACCACATGGCCTCCTACAATCCTTGTCCATTCAAGCGCAACCCTAGTCTGTTTTGTCCTCCATGGGTGTCATAACAGATCTTCCCAAATCAGACAAATATGACTCTATTATTGTTATGATAGATAGGTTCACAAAAATGGCACATTTCATCCCTACCACCAAGGCCATCATAGGAGCAATTACTGCTCGACTCTTCCTCAAATACATTTTCAAATTATATGGACTCCCATGTGACATCATCAATGATCGGGGTCCCCAATTCATATCTAGTTTTTGGAAGAGCCTTTGCAACCTCCTTGGAGTCCAAGTTAAGTTATCCATAGCCAATCATCCATAGACTGATGGTCAGATAGAATGGGTAAATCAAGTCTTGGAACAATATCTCTGCTGCACCATCAACTACCATTAGAATGATTAGTTTGAACGCTTGCCCTTTATAGAGTTCACTTATAGTAATAGCCATGCATCTATCAAGAAAAATCATTTCTTTGCAAACTATGGACATCATCCAAGGATGGATGTACATCTCTTCAATCAAGTAAAGAACCCCACCACCTTGAGATAAAGATCAACATAGAATCAGTACAAGCACTATGCGGACTAGCATCCTCTCTAACATCCAACATATAAAGTCAGTGATAAAGTATGGTTACTCATGCATAACCTCCAAACAACAAGACCCTCCACCAAGCTAGACCACCAAAGATTTGGGCCCTTCACTATCGTAGCCTTGATCAACCCAGTCTTTCATGTTTCCTTGCTTGAGCCATACCATAGCTCACCACTAAGGGGGGAGAGATCTAATCCCCCACCACCTATCTAGATTGAAGATCATGAAGAATTTGAGGTTGAGCATGCCTTAGACTTGAGGATCTTTTGAGGTTGATTGAAACACCTTGTTCACTTGAAAGGATATGACACTGATGATCGCACTTGGGAACCTACAATATATCTCCAAAGAGCATATCTCAAAGTTAAAGAATTTCACAAGAGGAATCCAATGAAACTTGGATCAAACCACCAAGCCTCTCCTCACAAGAACTTGTCGCTAGAGGAGGGGGTGATGTCACGAACATGTCATGATGAAGTGTATGGATTAATTCTTGCTCATGCCATATGAATCCACACCCCATGTGAATGCACCCTTAATAGGACATCCTCAAGCCAACCATGCAAACCCAACCTTGCTATATCATCATATAATCTTTTAAAAGATATGCAATGTCATCACATGTATCATGGATGATGCCATCATGGAACATTCTAGAAGATTTTTAGCTGCTCTCCAACACTTATAAAAGGAGGGGCTTGCCATCACATGTATCATGGATGATGCCATCATGGAACATTCTAGAAGATTTTTAGCTGCTCTCCAACACATAAAAGGAGGGGCTGGCCATAGAGCTCCTTAGTCTTGCCAATGCCAGTATTCGGAGCTCAAGGATTTGAGACCTCCAAGTAAGTAACTTCGAGTTCCAATTCTAGTTATTGTCTAGTCACAGTATCTAGTCTTGTCTTATCTTCCATTATACTCATGTTGTCTTGTCACCTGATAATCTCATAGAGATCTTGTTTAGTATTGTCTTGTATCTTGTTAATCCTTGTCAAGGGAGATCTTGTAATTCTGATATATTACATCCATACTTACGGTCCCAGGTTGTGGGATCCTTCATATCCTATCAAGTCTTGTTGTTCATACCTACGGTCCTAGGTTGTGGGATTTTTCGTATCTTGTTATCATTGTACCTTATGCCCCTACATAGGAAAGGCTATGCCAGGTTGAGTAGTAGATGCATAGATTATCTTGAAATCATAATTCTTGTAACAAATCTTGCATCTAGTCTAGTCTCTCGAGCATAGTCTAGTGGTCCCATAACATCCCCAATCCTCGACATGTCATCAAAATAGCAATACCTCGAGTAGAGCCAAACTGCTTGTGGCAATAGGTTAAAACTTCATCACATGGTGGGATCACCAGGAATAAGTGGCAAGGAGAGAGCCACAAACAATGAGAGCCCAGCCTTAGTAGGAAGGTCCGATTTCGTCAACAACTGAGAATAATCATGATTGACCAACGAAACATACTCGATTGGAGGAGGAGTTAGGGGTGCCATTCAGATAGAAAAAAAAAACACACACACTACAAACAGACACATAAAAGGATTGCAAAATAGTGAAACAAAGAAACAAATAAGATCTTGATAGAGGATTAGTTCATTCACAATATAGAAGACAACCTCAAGCAAGCCACATCCTATAAAAAATTCAGCATGACCTATCCACACATGCGACTGATAGCTTCGTGAAATGCAACAAATAGACACCTTGATCCTCGTATCAAGGTGTGATTTTGATAGCTTCGTGAAATGCAACAAATAGACACCTTGATCCTTGTATCAAGGTGTGATTGATAGCTTCATGAAATGCAACAAATAGACACCTTGATCCTTGTATCAAGGTGTGATTGATAGCTTCGTGAAATGCAACAAATAGATACCTTGATCCTCGTATCAAATAAGAAAATAAAAAGAAATCTAAACACCATATTTAGACTACAACAACATGACTATCAAAGTAGAAGGAATACCACAAACTACACCACTCTTGACACAATTGAACCAAGTCTAGATGGAAACTTGTCAACATAATTGAGTAATTGACCGTGTCTCCCTCTTTCCCATGCATTCCGTTCGTTAATTAGATGAGAGATGTGTAATGAAGATGGGTTTAGGATTAATGGTAGGTGTATTTTACCAATTATTAACAATGGGTGATCTTTTTAATTAAGTGATCAACCTAAAAAAGAAAACCATGGTTCATTTTATGCTTTAAGATAAATTATTATGTTTTACGGTGCCTTAAATGAACCCAGACTCTTTGATCCCGATTGCATGGGTCTCTAAATGCATATTCGTTTGTTATCAATTATTGTGTGTAGCACTTTTTTTTAGCATGTGCAAGAGTGATGGTGGGTGGTTCATTTTATTACCAATTAAAAATTTTGTGTGTTTAGTGCATGAAGCGCATGTAATGTGAATGACGGTTGTATTTTATTTTATTTTACATTGATGTGTATTGAGCACAAATGCACATGAAAAAGTGATTAGCTAGTTTCTTTTAACAATTAAATATGGTTGGGGTGCAATAAATTTAAAAAAAACATATAGGGTGTATGAATGCACTCTAATCTAAATTGGCACGCGAAAATCAATAGGTGAAGAGAAACCAACCTCGAAGCACTCCACAAGACAATCCCACCAAGTTGAAAATTTACAACATGAGGGAAAAATACCAAAATTACCACATTTATTTTTTAAAAAGATTAGTTTTGGATTTATAGAGATTTTTTCTATTTTTTATTTGATTTTATCAAGTTTTGGATTTTATGTTTGTGCAACCAACCATCAAAATTTTGAAAATGGGTCATATAAAATTTTTTATTTTTTGGAAATTTTAAAATATTTTTAACTACTTTTTTGAATATTTATGAAGTTTTATGGAAATTTATTAGGTTTTTTTTAAATTTCTAATTTTTTATTTTCAATTTTCAATTAAACTTTATGAACAAAACTTTCAATGAGTTTTTGGGGTATTTATTTATTTATTTATTTTATTTGAAAATTAAGGTTTTATTTGGATTTTTTAAGGGTTTTGATGTTTTTAACAATTGAAAATTGTAGAAAAGGTGTGTATTGGGATTCACTATGCTGCATGTGAACAACAACAACGCCATGACATGATTGAGATCCTCCTGCGTATATCCTCGTGTGTGAATGGTAGGCAGAAGGAACACACTTACACCCAAGAGAAATCCCATGCAAACAACAATGAACAAAACGGGAACAAAACCACATAAGGACCAAGGCGAGTTGAGGGCCCGATGGTGGACAAGGGCACGAAACTCGAGGCAAGGACAATGAGGGCATGCCTAGGCATCACATGAAGGAATGCTAGGGGTGAATGGTGGGTGTATGGGGAGGGACTGGAAATTTTTGCATGGGGGGGATTGTTTAATAGGGGGAGGTGAGGGAGGGCAGGAGAAGGGGGGCTAGTGAGGGGGGATGGGGGTTTAATGGGTGGGAAGGGGGGCCATTGGGGGGGGGGGGGGGTCAAATAGTACGCGGGGTGGGTTATGGGAATGAGGGGGGTTAGATAGTGGGCAGGATGGGTTATGGGTAGGGGAGGTGATGATATGTGGGCAGGGTGGGCTATCGGAAGGGGGGGGGGGTAATGATAGGTGGATGAGGTGGGTTATGGGTTGGGGGGAGGGGTGACAGGTGGGCAGCCATGGCAATTGGGGGGGCAGGGACCTAAACCATCTGATTGCAGCGAGGATGAGCGAGGTGATATGTTGCCGATGCTTCTTCTTGGGGTCCTAAACCATTTGATCGTAGCGACAATGAGCGGGGTGACGTGTTGTTGGTGCTTCTCGGGGCAACTGAACATGGATCGGTAGAAGCTAGCGGTGTCAATGGGTAGGTGAAGGGGGTGGTGAGGGACTATTGAGGGCGGTGCACTAGGTGGCAGCAGCTTGCGACAGTGCTAGAGTGGTGGGGGCCTGTGGGTGTGGAGACAAGCCAGGCGGAGGGGAGGAGGCAACCTCGGGGCGAGGAGTGAGAGGAGGAAGGGGGAAAGAGGGGAGGGTGTGGGAGGGGAGGGAGGTAAGGGTAGGAGGGAGGGTGGCCGAGAGAATGGTGGGAGGGGAGGGGAGGGGAGGGAGGGAAAGAGAGAGAGAGAGAGCAAGAAGAGAGAGAGAGAGAGAGAGAGAGAGAGAGAGAGAGAGAGAGAGAGAGAGAGAGAGAGAGAGAGAGAGAGAGAGAGAGAGAGAGAGAGAGAGAGAGAAAAGAAAATAAGAAGAAAGGAGGGGGATTGGGAATGGACAAGAGGTGAGGGTATTTTTAATTTTTTAATTTATTGTTGTTTTGTTTATTAAAAAATAAATTAACAAGAAGTTTGCAAATAAAAATAGTTAAGAAACATAGTGGTTGCCCCCCATCTCATGCATAAGCACGGGGCGGAGTAAAAGAATTCATTGCAAGTGATGGGAATGATCGGCAAGGGAGGAGGATGAGCGGGTTGGGCACTTGACGATGGTCTTGATGATACGCAATTCAAGGCAAAGACCAGGCATTTGCATAGATAGGCAAACACAACAAGACGGAAAATTTGCAGCGAAAACCAAGCATTCACGTGGACATGTAGGCACAAGAAGATTGAAAATTCACGAAAAATTTATTTTGAAAATATCTAGGCCTTGGAACATGTGGCGAAAAGGAAAAGTGGGCAAAGTGGTAGGAAGAATAGCATGGACAACAAAAATTAAATGCCCGGCAAGTAAAACATGTGTTCACATGGAAAAAATACAAACAACACACCCAAAAATAGAATTGGACATTAATTACGGGAAACCCATTGGCCGAAATCGAATGCAACGAAAAGGAAAAGTGTCAGAGGAGATAAAATAAACATGGCCATAAAAAAAAAATATAGATCCGACAAGAAACATGAGTGTTCACATGGAAAAAATGACAAAAATACTCACGAAAAGTGGAACAAAAATTAATTTGAGACCATCGGTTAGTCAAAACAAGGGCAATGAGAAGAAAAAATGTCAAGGGAGTAGTGGTTAATAGGGCAGGTTTGCATGGAAAAAAATAAAAAATGTATTAAAAACACAATTAAAAAATGCATTAAGAACACAATTAAAAATTAATAACACAAAATCCTGGGTTAGAATGAGAGGGAGGAAGAAGCAAAAATATCTAATTTGACTAGTGGCTCAAGTCTATCCAAGCAAGACATTGTTTTGACAAGAAAAGAGTATATTCATATGAAAAAATGGCAAAAATTGCGTAAGAAAATACCCACAAATACGCAAACATGAATAAGGCCATTCCGTATAGCGAATAGATAGTTTATAAAAAGAAAAATTGGCCAAGAGAAGGGAATGATTAGGGTCATCATGTTAGATTGTAGTTTCAGTGTGTGAGAAATGTACATTTGCATGGAAATACATCCAATTCACATAAAATTCTTCAAAAAGTAATAATTGAGGAATCGTTGCTCAAAATAGAGGGTAATTTAAAAAAAACTATCTAATTTGAAAGAAGGAACAAGGCTGTAAAGTCAGATTTCAATTTTGGTGTGTTCATATGAAAGATCAACAAAATAAGAAAAAAGGCTAAACGGTAAAAAATTTAGGCCTTGAGAATGGGGTAGAACAAGACGGTGGGATGACGAAGGGACCTCAGTAGAGCATAAATAAGGCAAAGTATCATTTAAAGATTAAATAGCAATGTGTTCATGGATATATACAAACAAGACATACATGGATACATTCCCATACTTAAAACCTTAACGGATCAGTTTGTCTAATCGTGACATGAACCCTTGCATCCTCACATTGAAGACATAACACACATATATAAATGCAAGAGGTAGGATTAAAAATACTTGGCCCAAATAATTGGTCAATGTGGACCATCGTTGGTGTGTGGGGAGTCCGAGTCGTCTGAAGGTACCACGGCTCGCCCCAATATGCGTCCAACATGGCAAGGACCATGTAGCAATACCTAGGGAGATAGCATCATTGATAAAGAACCGATAAGTTCACGATGATAAATAATATAACACTTAGCTCAACACGCACTCATGCGGGAATGATAGATCAGTCACTTGCCCCGCCGCTCACATCACTCAGAGGGAAAGGAAGGAGAATCCATATCTCACACCTAGCTGAGAAATCAACAAGGAAAATGATGCAGAGAAAGTATGCCAACATGCATAGTTGATAGTGTATCAATGCATCCCAACCCATTTGATATAGATGCACTTAGCTCAACAGCCACTCATGTGAGAATGATAGATTAGTTGCTTGCCCCACACCTCACATCACTCAGAGGGGAAGGAAGGAGAATCCATATCTCACACCTGGCTGATAAATCAACGAGGAAAATGATGCAAAGAAAGTATGCCGGTGTGCATAGTTGATGGTGCATCAATGCATCCTAACCCACTTGATATAGGTGCGAGAAGGTATGTAGAGAGCCTTGTTGTGCAATGCAGAGAACAGAGTGACGTGTTTGATGGTGATGAAAGAGGCCCATTCCGTGTGTGCATAGGAAAATGGAAACATACCTTGTGCCAATGCCATGATGTCCCTCAAACCTCACCTCTTAGAGTTGATTGAAGGGAAAATCAGTTACTCTTAGTCCCCCCTTTGTCTCACACACTGTTGACAAATATAGGAGGGCAACCCATACTCACATCCCTATTTGGTTAGGATGAAAGCTCACATCACTTAGGGTTTGTTGATGAAGAGTGGCTTCCTCTTGTTGTCCATGATGTCAAATAATGTTGGTTGATAAAGAGGCATACCCAGGGAGATAGCCAATAGATATCAGGAACTTGATTCACATGTAGAAGCAATCGTCAGCTGTAGGGGTCAGATGCATTGATAGAAGAGCAAGACATAGCACACCAAGGGAGGTGGCTTCAGAACTGCATCTTTGGGGATGTCCACTGAAGAGTCATCTATTCTCGATTGTGAGTTGTTGCCACCTTTTCCACACCTAGCTTCCCGTCCAAGGGTGATTGCCACCTTTTCTTGGAAGGAGGCATGGTATGACAATGAATTTCTTCCTTTTCTCCCATAACAATTTTTATTATTACTCTATTATTACTTTTACTTTTTTTTTCTTTACCCTACTTTAAAGGGTGTTTTCCACCTTTTCTTGCAGAGTAGGTTGGCATGATAGGGACCGAAGTCCTTTTCTCTCATGATCGATTCTTCTTCTTCTTTTTTCCTTTGTTATCTTTTTTTATTTTTTCTTTAAAAAATGGATAAATGGAAAAACACGATGAATCAGAACCAACCTCACCACATCCGTTGGATTAAATAGGAGGGTGATCGAAGAGAGGCAAGAGGTGGAGGTGAGGGGCTAACAAAATTGTGCCACCCCGTCAGGATGACAATGATGTATATCAATAACAATATGAGAAATAGGGTGGAGTGATGCCTCAGAGGGAGAGGAACTCTCAGTTATAATTGTCAGGATCCCCAAGGAGGGTAATAATTCTTCAAGCGGTAACCATCAATTAGGAAGGGATCATCAGAGGCATCGACAGCTTGCACTTGGACAGAGCCATTAGGGTTGACATCGAGTACCTTGTAGGGACCCATCCAATGTTGTTGGAGCTTACCAAAGTGCAAATCGTAGACAAGGACTAGGTCACCTTCCTTGAATTCTTTATGCTTGATAAAGCTGTCATGATAAGCCTTTCATCAAGCTTGTGTGGCTTCCATACATTGTAAAGCATTCATTGTATTTTATCCAAACATTCAAAGAGTAGGAGGCAATGCTATAGGGACTCATTATCTCCCAAGTGCTCTGTGATGGCCACTCGTAAAGAGGGAAGTTCTAACCCGACAAGGAAGATGGCTTCTATGCTGTACACCAGCTAGAAAGATGTCTATCTTGTAACAGCCTTATGAAAAGTTCTATACACCTAGAGAGCCTTTTTAAGTTGATTGTCCCAATTACAATGATGTGCAATAATTGTTGTCATTAGGATAGAGCAAAGGATGTGGTTGGTAACTTTGACTTGGCCATTGGCTTTGGGGTAGTAGAGTGTGGACTTATGATGGTGTAACTTATAAAGCTTTGTTAACTCTTCCATAATCTTGTTCAGGAAGTGAGTGCCTCTATTACTAACAAGCTCTAAGGGATTGCCAAAATGGGTGATGATATTCTCATATAGAAATAGAGCTACACTGTTACCATCTCCTTTGAGAGCTTTGGCTTCATACCACTTCATCACATAATCCATACATACTAGGATATACCAATTCTACTTCCTTCTGGTTGGAGCACTAATGGGGCCCACGAAATCAATGCCCCACTTCTCAAATGGCTTTAAGAGAAGGATGGGTTGTACTGGCATAGCATTGGATTTGGTAGGTTTTCCCATATGTTAACAAGCATCACAACATTTGCAATAGTCGTAGGCATCTTTATGCAGTGTAGGCCACCAATATCTTGCAAACAAAGCCTTTCTGGTTGTTGATTCTCCCACAAAGTGTCCGCCACATGGCTCATCATGGCATGCTTTCAGCACTGTCCCAATCTCATCTCTTGCAACACATCTCCACAACACTTCATCTTTGCCTCTCTTGTACAAAGCATCGCCTAACACAGTGTAGGGGTTTGATTCCAATAGGATCTTTTTCTTCTCTCTACTAGAGATGCCATGGGGATACTATTTTGTGGCCAAGAGGTTGGCAATGTTTGCATACCATGGGTTTACTATCTCAACCAAAAACAAGAAAGCATCAGGGAGGTCCAAATCATCCTACTCCTCTTCTTCAGTTTGAGAAATCTGTGATAGATGATAGACCAAAACATGGAAGTGACTAGGCTTGGTAACCACTTCAAAATCAAACTCTTGGAACAAAAGGAGCCATCTCATCATTCTACCTTTAACATTTTCCTTATTCATTAGGAAGGACAGTGCCTCATGATCTATATAAAACTCGAAGTGCGTCTACAATAGGTAGTGTTGGAATTTCTCTAAGGCAAACACCATTGCAAGGCATTCTAACTCCATCACCATGTAGTTCCATTCCTGTTCAATGGCCCTATGGCTTGCATAGTAGATAGGTTGAGCTAGCTTTGAGGAGCCCTTTTGACATAAGATTGCACCTAACCCTTCTACAGATGCATCAATGTGCATGTGGAATTCCTTCGTGTAATGAAGAGGTTGCAGGATGGGTGATTTAATCAGACACTGCTTCAAGGTGTTGAAAGCTTCTTCACAATCAGCGGTCCAAGTAAACTCTGCATCTTTCCTCAAGAGCTTGGGCTGCCTTTGTTCCAAAATATGTGATGAATTGCCTATAATAGCTTACATGGCTAGGAAATCCCCTCAACTGTTTGAGTTTGGTTGGTGCAGTTAGCTCCTATAAGATGCTTCGCATCAAATAAGTAACATATGTCGATTCTTGAGTCGGGAAAGATCTTCTAAATTTGTTCTCATTCCATGTATTTACGTGTTTTTAACCACAAAAGTTCTCTATTGCTAATTTAACATTCCCGACTGAATTAGGAGATGCCTTTGAGATTACAATGTTTATATGTGATTTAGGGACTTCCAAGATATGACTGTAATTAGTTTTTAATGGTGAACCTTAACACGATGCATTTTCATAATAGGAACGAAGTATACTTAGGGTAACGTAAGGAAGCTCTTTTTATTTTGTTATTTATGTAAAAATTGTAATACAACATAGATCATCCGCTCTAAAAGGAGGCTCTTATCACCCTCATTATGTGAATGGAAAAGCTGAAAGCAAAGGTTAACTATCTAATTCCTCTATAATAGCTTGAAAGCAGCTGAGTCTCTTTGAAGACCAGTTTACAATTGAAAATATGTCAATGATAGCATTATGAGATTTAATTGTTTATATAATATTATTGTATTTGGAAAATTTCTTACCTTGCCGTTCAACGTCCTAAAAACAATGGGCACTTTCTATCTAATAAGACTAGGTTTTGTCATCTTTTTCGATCTAGATAAAAGGTCATGAGATGAGTGGTAGAATAGTTTGGTTTGCTAAAAAAGGGATTCTATATGGAGCCAATGTAAAGTTTTTTAACTTAATTGATAGGTTACATGGCTTGCCTGCTATTGAGCCAATCAAAGTGGCAAAATATGAAATCTTCTTAGCTTATGTAAGTGAATTTTCCCATGAACCAATAATATCAATAGCATAAGAGCTTAACATGTTGACAACCCATTATGATGTCCTTTAGTCATCCCATATATACATGGATATATAGAGAAGTTACTTTTTACGATCATCCTAAAGTGAATTACCTTTTTTTGCATCATTGTTTAGTTGATAAAAGTGTATCGGAATGCACAACATGATTTGATATTGAAATAAAAAACAAAAAAACTTTTTAAAAAAAAATCTACAGCTATTGTTAGTAGTTAAGAAAAGATTTTTCTTTTTGTCCTTCCTAGTGCAGAGCAGTGCAATTGGTTTGCTCGTGTTTCGTTAGATGCATAATCAAAGGATACATTTTTGCTAGAAAAAACAAACTGTCATAGATATTGGGAGGTGATAAAAGGAATTCATCAAATAAATACTTTGAGTGTTTCTCAAGAACATCCCTATCACTTGGTTAATCCAAGTCCATGGCCTTTATTGGGTTTAATAGGAGCTTTGGCTAGTACCACATGTGCAGTTATGTATATTCATTAATTTATGGAAGGTGGAATATTTTTGAGTCCTGGTTCGGGATCAATCATGCATACTGTGCTTATATGGTGGCATGATATTGTATGTGAATTTACCTATAAGGCACATTACACCAAAGTGGTATAATTAGGGCTTTGTTATGGCTCTCTTTCATTTATTGCTTTTCAAAGGTTATGTTTTTTATACCTTTTTTATGGGCATTTTTTCATTCCGTCTTAGCGTCCACGGTAGAAATTGGAGCTATTCAGCCTCCTAAAGGGATTGAGATCTTAGACCCTTGGAAATTTCCTTTTCTAAACACTATTATTTTATTGTTCTTTGGAGCTATCATAACTTGGGCCCATCACGTTATACTTATGGGTTTAAATTAAGAAGTGATTTACGCTTTAGTAGCTATTGTTTTAGTTGGCTTTGGCTTTTACTAGGTTCTAAGAGATGGAATATTATGAAGCATTTTTTACCTTTTTTGTTGGTATTTATGGTTTTACTTTTTTTAAAGCTATTAGGTTTTATGGATTTTATGTTATTATAGGGACCATTTTTTAAATAGTATGGAGTATTTGTCAATATATGGGTTATTTTAGCCCATGATATCACTTCGGTTTTGAAGCAGTTTCTTGGTATTGGCATTTCGTGGATGTGGTTTGGTTATTTTTATTTGTTTCTATTTATTGGTGGGAAGGTTTCTAAAAAGGCATGGATGTGGCCTCACCATCTTCTAAATGAAAGAAAAATAGCCACTAAACGTGCTCAACAAAACAGAAACACTTCGCTTTCCAAGGCAAGCTATCACAATATATAGCTGCAATCTTCTCAATCTTGGCAGGGTCTGTTGCTATCCCTTGTGCACAAACAATGTGGCCTAGAAGAACTCCGAAGATGCATTTGTTGGGCTTGAGGGAGATCCCATACTCCCATCATCAATCAAAGCACTCCTCCAAGTGTCCTCAATGCTCACACATTAGGTTATAGACACAGAAGTCATCCAGGTATACCTCAATGAAATCATGCATGTGGTTTTGGAATACGACTCTTTGAAAGGTAGCAGGGGCATTACAGAGCCCAAATGGCATCACACTATAAGCATAGGTTTCCCATTTTGTTGTGAAGGTTGTCTTGGATTAATTTTTTTCTACTATCTGAACTTAATTATATCCACTGAATCCATCCAATAGGGAATAGACTCATGTCCTGCCACTATGTCTAATAGTTGGTATGTGAAAGGAATAGGGAAATTATCCTTCTTTATCTTGGAGTTCAACTTGTGAAAATCTACACATATTTGCAACTTTCCCTCCATTCTTCTTGGATACTACTATGATGGGTCAAATTAGCTAAGTAATTTAGATTCATCCACCTCTCTCTTTGCCTTACCGATTTGGAATCAGGCTCTAGGTTGATGTAATGTTGACACATCATAGGATCAATGCCCTTTAGATATTTATATGACCATGCAAACATGTCTAAGTTCTCCTTTAGTAGGTCATGCTGCAGGACAACTGACAACTCCTCTTCTTGAAGACTGATATCCACCTTTAGGAGACATTTAGTGCCATGTGCCTCCATAAAAGTTAATTGCTTTTTACCTTCCACTTTGCAGATGAAGATCCCATGGACTATTTCTGGGTATAGATCTAACTCCTTCAAGGGAGTGGCCTCCTTGTCTGATGCTCCAATGGAAGTGACTTCTTCTTTCGATGGGAACTTGGCTGGCTCTTTCGTATGTTGAAATGGTATCATGGTAGTTTTGATTTTGTGGGAGAGTTCATTACTTCCTAATTTGAGGACTCATCTTCTGAGGATGCCTCCAGGAAGGTCACATAATAGGGACTATCTAAGTTTAGCTTGGGCTATAGAATTGGGTTTGTTGGCAAGGTGCATCATGATCATCCTTTCTTGAGAAGGGTAAACTTGGGCAACAAGAGCCACTACTAAAGGAGGGATTTTTTAGCTTAAGCCATTTCTTTTAAAGATTTTGCATATGATGCGATTCATTTACTAGTCCAAAGGATACTAGAGACATTCTATCCACTAGCACATGAGCTTCAACTTTTGAAGCCTCTAAGACTTCCTTCTCATTTATATCCTTTTCTGGTTGGATAGATTCCTCCACCTCACATCTGTAATTTGTATCTTGACTTTCATCATCATCCTCTTCAAGTTCTAGCTCTACCTCTATAGGGGCTCTATTAGGAGAAAAACAAACTCTTTGTTGTATCTCCTGCTTTTGCTTTTGCCTCTGGCTCTACTTTGTCTTTTCTTCTATCTCTACTTCTGTGTCTATCTTTGGCTCTATTTCCATCTTTGGCTTTGCTTGTATCTCTGGCTCTGCTGTGGCCATGTAGTAGTAGGGAAAAAAATACATCCATGCCTCTATCTCACTGTCAGAGGTAATTTTAGAATTCATTTCTAGTTCAAGCAGTAGATATTCACCTTGACAAGGACTTTTCTTCTTTTGGGAGTTGGCGTACAATGCCAATTGTTAGGGATTGTGCCTTGGTTTTCTTAGGAAAGATCTATTTGACAAATTTTCAATTTTTTGAGATACCATCTATAACTTCATTGGAGGAGTCTGTTAAGACTTTGATAGAGGTGGACCCATTATCTTTTTGTAAGCCATACAACTTTACTATCACCTTGTTGGGTCCTCTATCCAAGGTCAGGGTTCCCTTGAACCCATCTATTCATGCTTTTGCTTTAAAAAGCCACGGTCTTCCTAGTAGTAGAGGGTATGAGGTCCCATGAGATTTTGGTTTTACCACTAGATAGATCAGCCAATAGTCTCTTCCTACCAAGGTTGTCTTCACATATGGGAGAATGCCCAAAGGCTTAATTCTTCTTTGGCTTGCTAGTCTAATAAGCCATTGTGTAGGTTGCATGCCTAGATCCTTCATTGTCACATTCATCATTATATTCATTAATGAGCCTCCATCAATCAATGCATATACAATAAAACATTCTTCAATTCAAATGCCAATCTCTAGGGTACCAAGATCCAGAAAGGCATTAGCCACATCCACTTCTTTCACGGGCTCTAGGGCTTTATTGTACTTGGTGGCAGCTATGAGGGCAATCCTTGGGCCACATATTCTTGTCAATATAATTTTGAATTTCTTTCAATAATTGGGGGATAACATTAGCAGTTGTCAGAATGTTAGGTTTGGTTTGAAGGTGTCTAGGTCTTTGACCAAGTCACACCCTTTGGTAGGATCTATAGGCTTCTCTAGCCAATTAGGGGATGGAACAACACCTACTTTCATCTTTCCTCTTTCTTCTAGAAGCGGTAACATCTGAGCTACTTCAATTACTAGAGGTACTTTTGCATCCTCTATCTCTTGGACATCTAGTCCTATTTTTATAACTATCTTTGAATCCTTCTGTGGCACTGGAATGCTATATATTGCATTGTTCTATTTTGTCTTGTTCTATTTTTCTTTTGGAAGTTTGACTTCATAGTTTGGCAGAGGAAACGTCTCTTTTGGAACTGTGGTTCTCTTTTCTTGGTATGCATTATTGTAACAACTTCCAATTCTACCAAGTTGGAGGTAGGTTCTTGGGTCTTCTATTGATAATGAGTGGTGTCGTCTTTCAAAGGACCTTGATTGGGATAATATTTTGTAATGTGGCCTTCTCACTTGCATCGACTACATAAGGGTTTGTAGTCCATGGCCTTTCTAGGGTTTGGATAATTTGGTGAGATGTGTCTCTTTTCTCCGCATCTGTAACACTCCACTTTTGATCTTTGACCACTGCTAGACTGTCATCCTTTGTAACTTTGAGAGGAAACCTCCTTGGGTTGAAATTAGGACCAAACTCTCTAGGCTTTGGTCTGATATCTTGGGTTGTCATCTTGGATTTTAACAAGTTGAATCTTATTTCTTTGTCTTTCTTCCTTCATTCATGCATCTCCTTCAAAGAGCAGATATCTTCTGTATTATTCTTCCTTAAGTAGTACGAACAAAAGGCTCCAGAGGTGGTTGATTTTCAGGTACATTTAGTGGCTAAATGTCCCACCTAATGGCACTTTTTGTACCATGTATTAGATCACATCACATCTCTTCTACATTTTGCAATATTAGATATGTTAGTGGTATTCACTTTCAGTGTCTGCAACTATTCTGTAATCACATCCATAAATTATTTCTTGATGCTTGTGCAGAAGTGGACAAATAGTACTTAAAATTTTCTCATTCTAGAGTACTCGTAGTGGGGGTTTGGAAATTCTTTATAATCATTACATAGATTGGTTGATTTGGTCTAGAGGTCATTTGTTGTTCTGCTTTTGATTTAGATCTCATGTTGAGATTGGTGGTTGTTGGTGGTCCCAATTGGTAGGGTTCCATTGTTGTTGAGTGGTCATTAGGGAAACACTTTGAGGCCACTATTTTTGTGGTTGAACCATCATTTGAGGTATTGTTGTCTACGCAGCCACTATGGATTCCTTGCAAAATACTGTGGCACTATTTGCATCTAAGGGTAGGGATAGGGAACAGTCCCTGGGACTGCATTTGGTGGGTATACCATTCCTAGCATGGGAAGAGGTAAGACTCCTCTTCCTGAGGTCATCAAGAACCTTGCTTCAACTTCATCATACAGTCTTGGACCTTCCATTGTAGCTTGTAGATTAACTGGTCTTCTCAACTCTACAAACTTACGAACTTCTAGTTATAGGCCTCTAAGAAATCCTCCCTTCTAGATGCCTTCATCCAAGTGATGGTTGGTCCATCTCTTCAGTATGGATTCCATTCTAGAGACATATACTTCCACTTGTTCACCAAAGGACTGACTAAAGTTCATAAACTCCTCTTACATCTGCTCTTCAAAACCTTCACATCTAAATTTAGTAAGAAAGGCCGCCTTCAGGTCATCTCATGTGCCAAAAGTTTATGTTGCAAGTCTCTTATACCACTGAAACACTGTGCCTTTGAAAGTGGCAGGGAATATCACCAACTAATGCTTGATGGTTCTGGCATTGTTGGCTACACATGCTACCATAAACTTAGCTGCATGAAGATCAAGGTCTTCATTGTATTCTCCCTTAAAGATTGGCAACATGACTACATTTTGCTAGCTTGTCATCAATATTTCCAAGAAGAATCTAGCTAGGAAGGGGGCTTTGATTTGCCATGGGGACTTCTTGAAAGAGTACCGCAAGGGTGTGAAAGGAGGCTTCTGCTACTAACTTGTTCTCAGCTTTGATTTTGCCTTCTCTCTTCTCACTCAAATTGAGGCTTTGAAATACCAAATTATGTCTTGATCATATCAATATTGAACTTTCGTGTTTTGATGTTCGTGTATCAACAACTAATGCTATGGACTAAGTTGTATGTGCTGGAATAAGTATATATTCTTTTGAAAATTGTGAGTATTTATGATGATATGAATGTAGTCATCTACTTCTCCACAGGGTTTGGGATTATTTTGCGTGCCGACCAAACTTTATTTTTTAAATGATTTGGATAGCTAGAAAGCTTAAGAGAACGATGATTAGTGTACATGTATATAGAATTTTTACTTATAATAAGCACTAAAATGTTGAAATCACTGAACTTTCACAAACTTATGAATGATTGAAAGTGTATAAAAACAAAAGGAAACATGGAAGAATATAGATACATGGTAATAAGTGGCGATAAACTTCCCAATCACTATATGTCCCCATTACAAACGAGCAAACTTATTGAATATTAATCATAGTAGAGCTTAGAGGTGTCATTGTAATAATTAAAGGGAAAAATCAACATTTCAATGTTGGTAATGGGTTTTACTTGATTGGGTAGACCTATAGGTCATGTCGCAATGAGTAATATGTTACTTAGGTTCTTAGATATATATGAACTACTATAGATCTATAATAGGTCCATAGTGCTGCTATAATTATTGCTACAATAGTTCTAGCCATGTTTGGAGTTATGAGAAATATGATTTATTCATTATAGGGATATATACCATGATTCAAGAAGGTTTGGATTGTAGGATGATGGAGCTCATAGTAGAGAAGGAAGGCCTCAGAATCCTACTCTTCTTAAAATACACCACATCCTGAAATCTTTACTATAGTGATTATTTCAAAGGTGGAGCTAATGATGTTATTTTGTACAATACATGCCAGCCTGAGTAGCCAATGATTATTATGACATCTTCAATATACAATTGTAGGAAAAGGAGGAGCATAAGCATTCGCTCATAAGGAACTTGACAAGAATCTTTCAAAAGATAAAAGTATCAAGTTGATGTTCATCTGGACAAAAGCTTTTGGCATACCTTGATTTGTCATTTGTAAAATGCGAATAAATTTCTTAGGAGTTGTAGTAGATGACTATATATTGATGGGTTTTTACAGCCCTACAAAGATAGAGAATCGAGAGAGAACATGTAATGAAGCAAGTAAATAGAATATCTAGAGTCTCTAGTAGCACAAATGGTACACGAAGTTTTTTATAATTGCAACATATCTATGATATATTTCTTTGTGCAACAAGGATAAATCATTGATCATTTATGGTACTTCAGAAGATAGAAGTATCAAGTTGATGTTCATTTGAACAAAAGCTCTTGGCATACCTTGATTTGTCATTTGTAAAATGCAAATAAATTTCTTAGGAGCTGTAGGTAGCTGACTATATATTGATGGGCTTTTACAGCCCTACAAAGAGAGAGAATCAAGAGAGAACATGTATTGAAGCAAGTAAATAGAATATCTAGAGCCTCTAATAGGACAAATGGTACATGAAGCTTTTTTATTTCAATGTGAAGTCATGCCTTAGTTTGTACACATATAGAAGGTCTAGAGATATTAGATAACTCAAAATTATATTATAATTACAACACATCTATGATATAGTCCTTTGTGCAACAAGGATAAATCATTGATCATTTATGGTATTTATGTAAGCAATTATCTTGGTGCTTGACATCCCAATTGTAAGTCCATCACTTTAGCTCTACATTTGTATATGCAAGCAATTCTTCTCAAGAATTCTTGTTAAAATATTTATTAAAAGCTCAAACACTTGAAACTCATAATCTTGAGGCATAGGCATGATTTTTGGGCCATACTTCCCCTTACCATTTAAATAGATCAAGAAAACAAAACTAACTCCCGATGTTATGAGCCCAAGTTTGCCATTACCTTTGGTAAACATATTTCTAAACTAAAATTTCTGTATAAATGCATAGAGAGTATGTGTGCACCATCCTTTATAGGTGCATGTAAAGAAATGAAATATTAATTCAAGTTGATGAAATTTGATACGTTTAGCTTGAATATGTATACAAAGAGTGACATGAGGCACAATCTTTTCAATGTTTTGGTATTGAAGAGAAGCATCCATGCTACACAAAAAACATGAAGCTATTAAGAGATGAACAACATCATAATGATACATTACTACACAAAACTTAATTAACAATGAGGGGCCAATAGAGTGATACTAAAGGATGCATTGTTTTAAGGTCTTACAAAAATGAGGATATAGAAAGTATGAATTGTTTCACTCACATAAGTTCTACATTAAATATCTAATATTTCATTTTAATATACATTTAAGTAGCTATATACATAAAATAAAAGAATAAGTATGAATTGGTGAAAGGTAAGCCATACTTTTATCAAGCTTATGAATTGATTCACTCCATATGGCTTAAAAACAAGTGTAAATTTAGATTGGATTGACTAGAGAGAAAGAGATAAGGGTTGAGATACTACATGATGATTGTAAGCATGTTATCTATGCATGTTATTTATCAAGCTTATGAATTGATATGAGAGCTCACTTATCTCTACTTGAAGGGACAAAATCAAAGATTTCAAACTTGGAGCAAACAAGAACAATATAAATGAAGTACTAGTATAACATGTGTTTATGCATGGCGAGTTACATTTGAAACGTGGAATTTCAAATCTTCCAATGCATGGATGGAATTTTAAGTATTTGATCCTCAATATTTTTCTTTTTTTGAATTTGGTATTAGGTTTTATTATGATAAGATTTATTTTTTTATTCTTAATCTTGTACATGGGTCGATTTGAGAAGAGATATACAAAGGTAGGAAAAAATATAGCTTACAGAGAGTGTAGTATTCTTTTGTGACCATCCTTATATTTTTCTATGTAACATTGATGATGGGTTATATATGTATATATAACCCATTGGCAATGTTTCTAGCTTGACAGCCAAGAGTGCACCACATGGCCCACCCACTAAACCTCTTAACACTAGTCTTGTAGCAAGAATGCCACTTTTGTGGTAACTTGAACTCTCTAGAAAAAAATACATTTCTCATCAAACCAAAAAGATACATAAGAAACTATTTTAGGGAAATGTGATTGACACATGATAGTAATTGCAAAAAAATAGAAAGGGTCAAAACAAGCTAGAAAGTGTATATTTTTATGTCCATCTTAAGACCATTTTTGCATAAAGTAAAAAAAAAAAAAAGTGTTTCTAATAAAAACCATCTCAATTTTTTTTCCATCAAGCTAAAAATCTCATTATAAATACTTTGGTATGAATCAAAGAGCTCCAAATGACATTATTGAGTGCTGTTTTGTCAAATGTTCATGTACTTTTTAACATTTCAATTTTTATAGAAAATGAATTTCCACTTGAAACTTGTTCCAAATCTTTTACTCTACTATCTTATTATGCTAAGTATCATATCCACATGTTATTTCAAATATAGTGGAATAGAATGTGAGCCACTAAAGTGGCTTGGAGCCACTTTTGTGGCAAATTACAAGACTAGTGTTAATACATAAGAGGATTGGATTCAAGTTAGGATATAGGGGGTATTGGATAGAGAGATGATTACTTATCAAGATGGCACACTAGAGAACTAAAGTGCCTTTAAGGCATTAATCAAGACAAGGATAATAGCCCATGAATGAGACTCCACCTACAAAATAGACTTTGCAAAGCTGAAATCTACCAACTCCTTATTGATTTTCTCATGTTTCATGTGAATGAGATTCCATCTACAAAATAGGCTTTGCAAAGCTGAAATATATAGCATGAAAATTGTTAAATGCTCTTATTGTGATTTTTCGTTCTCAATGGTGGGTAGAGTATTTTTCGTTGTTACAAAATTTTCCTGTAGAAATATAATAGAGAACTTATAAAATATCACAACATTGGCCCTAATCTGTGATGTTCTACAACCCTTTTTCCACCAATGGTTGATTGGATGTCACCTCTTTTGCATTAGCATATATCGAAATGATTCCATTATGGGCAAGCTCATGTTACAAAGAAATGTTATTAAAGCAATGTGGTGTGAGCTCAAAGCATTCATTGAGAAGAAGAAAGCTCCAACTTAAGAAGGGAAGAGGAAAGTGTTTCATGCCCGCATGGCATTCTCACTATAGTGCTTTAAGCAATACTGATTCATTAATTTCTTTATTTTTGGTTTATTCTTTTGTTTTATGGAAAAAACAAGATGTACTCTCACAAAAAGCATGTGTGTGTGTGTGTGTGTGTGTGTGTGTGTGTGTGTGTGTGTGTGTGTGTGTGTGTGTGTGTGTGTGTGTGTGTGTGTGTGTGTGTGTGTGTGTGTGTGTGTGTGTGTGTGTGTGTGTGTGTGTGTGTGTGTGTGTGTGTGTGTGTGTGTGTGTGTGTGTGTGTGTGTGTGTGTGTGTGTGTGTGTGTGTGTGTGTGTGTGTGTGTGATACACACACATTGATTATATATTAATCATTAGCTATTAACTTTTATTATGTAAATTTTACTTAGTCTATAATCAACATGTATATGTATAGTTAATATTTGAATTACATAATAACACTTAATTATATATATAATTATCATTAATATATTATTTAAATTGATTCTATAAATAATATATTTAATATAATTATATATAAAAGTATATTTATTTTACATAATAAATAATAATAATTCAAATCTAGATAGCATAATTGTATATTGATTTAATAATCTATGTATCAATTATAATTAGTAATATATTAATATAATTAATGACTCATTAACTAATAAATATTATTATAGTTATTAATTTTTACTTAAAAATATATGATATATATGTATATGATAATTAATAAATAAGTTAATGTATATATGTATTATGTGTTATGTATATACATCAATATATAACTATAATCTATCAAATTAATTAACTCATTATTATTTTAAGTAATAATAATTATTTATTTTATCTTTCATGTATTATTATTAATTATAATATCTAATTGATTGGATATTAAAATTAATTATTAATATACCAATTAAGTATTAATAAAATATGTACAATTGTATTTTAATTAACATATTATACATATAGAATTATGTACATATGTTATAAATTATTAATTATGTGCATGAGAGAGAGAGAGAGAGAGAGAGAGAGAGAGAGAGAGAGAGAGAGAGAGAGAGAGAGAGAGAGAGAGAGAGAGAGAGAGAGAGAGAGAGAGAGAGAGAGAGAGAGAGAGAGAGAGAGAGAGAGAGAGAGGACGAGGAGAAACTCTCTATGGGTTGTCAAATTTATGTGATATTATTGGCTTAGTATGTAAGGATAATATATATGCCCACGATAGGCCCAATGTGAATGGAAATAACCATTATTCACAATATGTTCAATGTGAATAGAAATCACCATTAAATATTTTTTTCTTTGAGAAACTTTGAGAAATAGTCATAAAGTTTTGTTGGAGATATAGTTTAGGCTTGATCCCATTAATGTTGGTCTTTTGCTCCATATATATTAGTGAGTGCCACATCCCCATACATTGCATTTTTGTGCATTCAACATCATATCAGTCTAAGTTGCCAAAGCTTCTGAAGTTTGGATTATGTTTCTTATATCAACCTCCCATGACCCCTCTTGCCACATGAAATATGATTTCAAATCCCAATGCAAAGCACCAAGAGAACATCCGTACGAAGTGCTAGGAGAGCCAACACCTAGTTACCTTTATCACCCTAGAATATACAAATTATTTCTTGGAAATTAATTAACCATTTACATAAATATAAGTATTGGGATTGTGGGTCTCAAAGAACTAGAATGCATAAACAATGTTTTTTATTGCTTCAATCTTTATAGATATCTTCGAAGGTACTTAGAGGAGATCTATAATCAGTGCTTATTAGAAAATCTTCACCACCTAGGTGCCAATTGAAGTAGTCCTTCTAGCTTCATGTGACATACAAAGCTACAAATTGGTTCTTGGACATTAATTAACCATTTACATAAATTTAAGTACTGGGATTTTGAGTCTTGAAGAACTAGAATGCACAAATAATGTGCAACCTTTTGATTGCTTCAACCTTTATAGATATCTTCTAATGTACTTAGAAGAGATATATTATCAATGCTTATTAGAAAATCTTCACCATCTAGGTGCCAATGAAAGTAGTCCTTTTAGCTTCATGTGACATAGAAAGCTTAGGGCATAATCATCTTATTAGTAAGCAATATGATGGAAGACCTAACCAATAATCATTTGACTAGTAAGTGATCATGAATATCATCTTGAAGCCAAGATTTTCAATTAGTTTCTCATAAGGCTTCTAAAACCAATGTAAAAGATTACTCTATGGTTAAACCATGAAATAACACAAACAATGTAGCAATCAATTCATACTTTCTAACTTCACCATATGAAGAACATTAGATGGTGGGTTAGAGTAGAACTTGAATTAACTTAGTTTTAGGGAAGGAGGTGGTAGAATTCAAAATGACCATGGAAACAATTGCCACTCTCCATGAACCAAGTGCAAAGTTGTTTTGAGTGAGAGCCCTCCTAGCCCAAGGGTACATTACCCTTTAGGAAGGTATGGATACCCTCATCAATAGCATACGTAGGCAACTATGTCAATAAGACCTAGATTCTAAACCTTAGTATTTACTAAAATCAAACATAGGATTAGATCTGTGTTTAGTCCTTGTGTGAGAGAACATGTCCAATGTTAGATATGATTAGTATTTTTCTCATGTTCCAAGTTTAGAAAAGTAAAATTTTTAATGATGACATCAACCCTTGAAATGAACAATCCCATAGCTAGCAAAGTTTAATAGTCATTCAAACATCTCTCCACAAGCACCATTAAGATCCCATAGGATGCATAGACTCAACTCTTTTAGTAGTTTCCAAGTCTTTCCTGCATCAAAACACCAAGGGCTTGATCCAAAAAGGATTAAACACCCACCTAAGAAGAGTCACTTTGCAATCAATCAAAGATTAGAGTGGGTTAACAGTGAAATTGGTTCAAAGAGAGCGTGAAATGAGTAGTAGCTAAGCATTGACCCCTTTGTTGTAGCATGTTAACACATATAACCCCTTAGGTTTTATCCTCTTAACTAGGCAATTATAATTGTTGAGCTCTAATCCTAATAATGTACAAAGTCCCCCTACTAATTAGGTCCATCCAATTGTAGGATAAACCTATCAGTGGTGGCATCCTCCTACATGCCAATTACACACCCAATGGATTTTTAGTTTTCCAATTATGGTGCTATGACACTATGTATATATATAAAATCATCTTCCTTAATTCAATCTGTTACATTGTTTCCTTACATGCAATCTTAGGAATAGTCATAAAGATAGTAGCAAACAATCCTTTCAAGAAAAGTAATCTTTATTTATAAAAGCCAATCTTAGGAATAGGCATGGACACAAACTTTCTTACATTCCACCTTGCCCTTATCTAAAAGTAGACTCTCCAATGTGAGTGCATCATGCTCACAAAGCTTTCTACTCCATCATAGGACTAATGATGGGGATCAATGCACAACCATAGCAACCTCACTAGCTTCCATGCCACCTAGTAGCAAACATGTCTCTGTGGATGACCTCCTACTTAGATGTTGTTCAATATATAGGAAAATTGGCTCTTGGTGAGAGCTCCTTCATAAGGACCTTGGGGAGGTATGATCACTTATTTAGTTTTATTCAGCCACAAGCTTGGTTTCTTAGTTAGTATTCTTTTCTCGAACCACAACCAACTAGGAGAAACAAAATCCTAATCTATTCTTGGAACATGTTTGTTTAAGAATCCAAGCATTTCTTAAGATGTTTCTTCACATTATGTGACACACAATCTTCCCCATTCATTTAACAAAATGCTTCACAACAATAGGATTAATAAGTAGACACAATTGTTATTACTTTTTAGTAGGCTGGTTTATAACTATGTGTTGGGTTTCATAGGGTTTGGAACATGAAATAATGTTTACCTACTTACTACATCTATTCTAACTAAAGGTTATTCAATCATTCATAGAATTCAAGAAGCATTCTAGGCTCGTTTAAGGTTGATTAATCCCATCATCGGTATATTTTTATTATCTAGAGTTTCAATGATCTTCCTAGTATTTACTTGACTATTTAGCATAGTTATTCAATATCTAAAGTTTTTCTAGGTTATCTAGTTGGGAATTTGGTATCATGACCTTGACTTAAGATTTTATATCACACCAAGTGAACCTTAAAATTAAATATGGATTTCTCTTCATATATTCAAATAGCCTAACTCTTAAAATGGTGGTTTTTTTCAAAATTTGTTTGCCTTGGTTTGGTTTTGTTTGAATATACGTTTAACTTGGCTTAATTTTGTTGGGCTGGGAAGGTGTCAAGTTGGCCATGACTTTTTTCATTTCATTTCATTTCTTTGTTTCTTTCTTTTGAAAGGGGAGGGGGTCACAAGGGATGGGGTGTTACATTCTCTCCTCCTTAAGAAATTGGTATTCTAAATTACCTTTGATTCATTTAACATTGTTCTATTGAGCTCAATACTTGATTTAGATACCCACATATATTCTTTATCTAAGTAAAGTCACTTTATTAAATCATTTCCAATTAGTCCACTTCTTTCATAATTTAATTCAAGAATTCATTTCCACCCTAGGAAGCCTGGTCAACTTTTCTTCTCAATCAAACCCTCGTCGAAATAACATGGACTAAGTTTGCACCATATGTAATTTGAATGAGCAATGCTTTGCAAAACTATAACCTTAATATCCTAATCAATGAAACAATAACAAGACATCTATTAACCTTTGCTCTAATCTCACATGTCATATGCCAACCCTAGCTAGGCCAAAGAAGGTAGTCACTCAAACACCTCTCCACAAGTAGCATTATCCATGCCCTACAAGATACATAAACTTAGCTAGTTGGGTTAGTCACTCAAACACATCTCCACAAGTAACACATACATAGATTTTGCTAGGGTAGTATACAACTCTATTAAATAATTTTTTTCTAGACTATTAAATAAATTTACTTTTATATTGATTACATGCATTATACTTATATTTTCAAAAGTGTACCCCTTGAGTGTCTCATTGCTTACAAAAAAGTATCCTTCTATAGAGGTAATCCTGTAAATTTCTCCAAGCTCTATTGAATAACATGGCCCTTCTATTGATTGTATGCATCATATTGCATTTTTTAAAGTTTTCCTCATGAGCATCTCATTGCTTACCAGAAATATAATGAACAACACGCTTTGCATAATATGAGAATTGGACCTATGAAGCTGATGACGTCCCTCTGTAACCATAAGGCAAAATCGGCTTGCAAAATGCACCATAGGAGAGACTTCCAAAAGAGGAAAAAGGAGATACTAGTAAGGGAAGACACATGCAAGTTGGAAAAGTGATTTCCCACACACCTCGATAGGGGTATGGGAGAGGAGGTTAAACGGGTCATGGAAAGCCACATCGAGCCACCAATTGAACTTCATGTTCCGGAGGATGACAACTCTAAAGCTCCCAACAAAAGATCAGGTGGGAAAGATATTAAAGGTTAATACAAATGGTGCCCTTTATGCAACATAGAATGAAACAATGGAACATATGTTTTGGATGTGCAGAGACGCCATAATAATATGGAAAAAAGTAAAGGAGTGGTTCAAGAAAGTATGACTTAATGAGAACATAGAGAACACTTCCCTTTTTGGAGATCAAGCAAGGCTAGATTGAGAAACCCTCAAGCTTTAGAACATAGGAAGGGCACCGACGAAACATGTCTGGAATAATAGAAACAAACTTGTGATAAGGAAAGGGTCCAAAGAGTCGATGTAGGAAGTCTTCCAAGCTGCTAGGAGAGATAGTCTGATGGTCTTTAAAGCCCTTAGGAAAAAAGCCCATGTATTCTAAGTTGCTTGTAAGAAGTTGGAGTAGATAAGAATGTGGCTACAAGCTAGTTGTAAATTCTCTCAAATTTTGATTAATATATATTACGAAACATAACATGCTTTGCATGCAAAAAATGACATGGTCCACATGTAATGATGCATTTTAAAAGCTACTTAAATGTGTAAAATGAAATATTAGATATTTAATGTATAATTTATGTGAATGAAATAATTTTTACTTTCTATATCCTCATTTTTGTAAGACCTTCAAACAATGCATCATTTAGTATCACTCTATTGGCCCCTCATTGTTAATTAAGCTTTTTGTAGTAATGCATCATTATGATGTTGTTCATCTCTTAATAGCTTCATGTTTTTTGTGTAGCATGGATGCTTCTCTTTGCTACCAAAACATTGGAGAGATTGTGCTTCATGTCGCTCTTTGTATACATATTCAGGCTCGATGTATCAAATTTTATCAACTTGAGTTAATATTTCATTTCTTTACATCCATCTATAAAGGATGGTGCACACACAATCTCTATGCATTTATATACAAATTTTAGTCTAGAAATAAGTTTACAAAGGTAATGGCAAACTTGGGCTCATAACATTGGGAGTTAGTTTTGTTTTAATCTTAATCTAATTTATGGGAAGGGGAAGTATGGCCCAAAACTCATTCCCATGCCTCAAGATTATGAGTTTCAAGTGTTTGAGCTCAATAAAAAATATTTTAATAAGAATTCTTAGAAGAATTACTTGCTTACATAAATACCATAAATGATCAATGATTTATCATTGTTTCACAAAGAGCTATATCACATATATGTTGCAATTATAATATACTTTTGAGTTATCTAATATCTCTAGACCTTATGTATGTGTACGGACTAAGGCATGACTTCACATTGTAATAAAAAAGCTTCATGTACAATTTGTGCTACTAGGGGCACTAGATATTCTATTTTCTTGTTTCAATACATGTTCTCTCTTGATTTTCTCTCTTTGTAGGGCTGTAAAAACCCATCAGTATATAGTCAACTACCTATGGCTCTTAAGAAATTTATTCGCAATTTACAAATGACAAATCAAGGTATGCCAAAAGCTTTTGTCCAAATCAATATCAACTTGGTACCATAAATGATCAATGATTTATCCTTGTTGCACAAAGAAATATATCACATATATGTTGCGAGTATAATATGTTTTCAAGTTATCTAATGTGTCTAGACCTTATGTATGTGTACGGACTAAGGCATGACTTTGCATTGTAACTAAAAAGCTTCGTGTACCATTTATGCTACTAGAGGCTCTAGATATTCTATGTGCTTGCTTCAATACATGTTCTCTCTTGATTCTCTCTCTTTGTAGGGCTATAAAAACCCATCAATATATATAGTCATGTACCTACAACTCCTAAGAAATTTATTTGCATTTTACAAATGACAATTCAAGGTATGCCAAAAGCTTTTGTCCAAATCAACATCAACTTGATACCTCTATCTTCTGAAGTCCCATAAATGATCAATGATTTATCCTTGTTGCACAAAGAAATATATCACATATATGTTGTGAGTACAATATGTTTTCAAGTTATCTAATGTCTCTAGACCTTATGTATGTGTACAGACTAAGGCATGACTTTGCATTGTAATTAAAAAGCTTCGTGTACCATTTGTGCTACTAGAGGCTCTAGATATTCTATTTGCTTGCTTCAATACATGTTCTCTCTTGATTCTCTCTCTTTGTAGGGCTATAAAAACCCATCAATATATATAGTCAGCTACCTACAACTCCTAAGAAATTTATTTGCATTTTACAAATGACAAATCAAGGTATGCCAAAAGATTTTGTCCAAATCAACATCAACTTGATACCTCTATCTTCTAAAAGAGTTTCATCAAGTTCCTTATGGGTGAATGCTTATGCTTTGCCTTTTCCTATAATTGTATATTGAAGATGTCATAACAACCATTGGCTACTCAGGTTGGCATGTAATATACGAAATCATATCATTAGCTTTATTTTCAATCTTCTCAACTTCTCGCAATTAGATTTGGATAATTCTAGACCATTAAATAGAGAAAGTCTTGAATAAAATAGTCCGAAGTTTGTAACTCAACACTTTCCAAGGTTGATAGGGTCTGTAGACATCCTTCACAAAAGTCGCCACACGAGAACGGAAGTCATGGGTCGTAAGTCACAACTTGGAGATGCTGAATTTCTCTCTCTTCTCCTAAATTTGGAGATGTTGAAAGCATGAAAAAAAGCTTGAATTCTCCTTCTCAATCACAGTAGAAGACTCTAGTAATCTCCCCCTCTTTTCAGTTCAACGAAAGGCTTAGATTGAAGCAAGATCATCTGAGAGCCATGTGAATCAGTCATGGCATCTCTAGTAGCCTCTCTGGACCTCAAAGATTAGATCGCCAACATCAGATTACATCTTGAAAGCTTCCATATTGCTAAAGAGCTCCTCTTATTGGCCACAACCCTTCTTCTTCAATTTAACTATAAATACGGGGCATGAGGAGTTGTTTGGAGAGCAGCCTAAGCAAGAGAGGAGAGGCTCTTCTCAAGAGTATATAGCAAGAGGAAGTGGGGCAAGAAAAGCGCAAGGATGGGAATTCTCATCACGAAGACAAGGAGGATACTCCACAAGCTCTTGGAATCGAATCCCCTGTCCCTTCTACCCCCAGTTCCTTGTGGAATCAAGACTCTACTCAATTTTTCTAAATTCCTAGTGATTGCCATCCCCCATCAATCCAATCGTGACAACCCCAAGCTCTCTTGCAAAAATCCCCTCTACAATCTTGCAATTAAAGACCATGGCCTTGAATAAGAAAGTTATGAAGTCACAGAGGCATGATCTACCAATAACGCTATGGATACGACCACTACAAAAGGAATGACGAATACTGGGATTACAAATGAAGCTGCAAATACCATCAACCAAGCACTCGTCACATAGATCCCTAGGTACTATATTTTGATAATAAGGCAGTTAGCATGCAATCATTCCATGAGTTGGCAACAAAAAGCTGCATTCGTAAAATAGGATTTTATTTATTTCCTACATAAAATCTTTTAAAGTAATTCTTAACCGCAAATTCCAATGGGTAATTTGGGTTTGTACGAGATGTACCAAGGATAAGTACAAGGAAGGTATTATGTTCCTAAAATTACTTAATATTTTTTATTTGTATTGATCTAATGAAACCTTTGATGGTGGATAAACACGAACGCTAATTCTCGGTATCTAAAAGACCTTGAGATGAAATTGTCAAAAGAATACTTTTTGTAATAAAACTAAGCAAGGTCTTTTTTTAATCACAGGCAAGGACCCACGAAACTCCATTGAGAAAAGTCCATCAAGGGAGTTATTCTCAAAAATAGAATTCTTGTTTAGATTCAATCCAAACTAGATCCCGAGGAAGGGGTATTCTAAGAAGATTATTGGAAGGTATTGCCACTTATGCTAAGTTTTTCCTTGATATTATTATTTTTGGAAAGAAAAAATTTGTTTTGAAAATAAATTTGTGAAAAGTTTATGTATAATGCATTCAAAATAAGATGTTTGTGATTGTAGGTTAGATACTAATCTTTCCTAAAATCATTAGGCTAAAAGATGGATGATCAAGTACAAATCACCGACTGAGGTAGTATTTTGATGAGCACAGAATGTCGAACTGAGGCAGTGTTCTTTGATGGCGCTAGACCTCCCCAAGGCCAGCATGGATAAAACCTACTCCAAGGGGTTTTCTTTTTTTAATTTTCATGTTAGTGAGCATAGACCAATCATGATGTGAAAGGTCTTATAGTAGGGAACTCTAGTTGGCAAGAGGAGGTTAGGATACCAGGGGACTCCAGTCATAAACTCCTTAGGCTCTTATGAACTGCCAACTACACTTTGAATTCCAAATAGTATCCTAGAAGTTTCAAAACTAGTTTAGGAAAAATTGCTCAAAGTCTTTAGAGACATACTCTTTTCCATTGTCAGAATGTAGGCTTTTTAGCCTATACCCAAAATAGTTCTCAACATAAGTAAGCCAACAGTGCAATGTAGCCAAGACTTTTGATTTTTTCTTTATGGGGTATGCCCAGACCTTATGCAAGTAAGCATCAATGAAAGTAACAAAATACTCTGCACCACTTGAAGGTTTCTTGGGCATAGGTTCACAAAGATCAAAATGAACAAGAGCTAGAGGCCCACCCATGTATGCAATGCTAGACTTCTCATGCAAATTACGAGTCTACCTACCATAAAGACAGTGATCACAAGAATCAAAACACTTATAGTCAAGGGGTGGAAGATATTGCAAATGGGTAAGCATTTTCATTCCCTTTAATGACTCGTGCCCAAGGCGATGATGCCGTAATGTTATACTGCAGCCACTACCAAATGATGGTTGATAGACCCAGATACAAGTGCTAAAGAGTGCTAGACTTTGCATCTTGTGCCAAGACAATGTTTCCATAGGTGCTTAAGCTTCCATGAGGAATCACCAAAACAGATACTACATAACCTACATCATCCAACCATCCAAAAGCAAAATTTTGGTCAAAGTTGAAACATGGTGTACATCATGCAAAGCGAACATACTGCTCGAAGAAAACTGCAACTAGACATATCCAATACCAACAATATCGAAGGCTAGGTCATTATCCAATTTGACAGATCCTATCATGTTGCGACAAGAGTGGAATCACTCACAATGAGGGGTTACATGAAATGAAGCTCCTAAATCAAGCAGTCAACACTAAGTATAGGTAGATAAGGCATTAGTCAACTGCAAAGCATCAAGAGAGGAAGCTGCAAGATGTAGTCATCATCAGAATCAGTCATTGTACGACATAAATATCTTCAATCTTGATACTGGACTTGTTAGGGACAATGCTACAATTATCATTATTTTGCTACACTTTATCCTTTCCCTTTTCTTTGCACTAGTCACCACACATTTTATGGCATTGTGGCCAAATATGACCCTCCTTGTTAATGCAAACTTATGAGCACGTGACTTTCTAAGATAGCACTATAACCAACCATAATGCAAGAGATGAAAGCACAATCCAAGAAAAATAGGCTACTATAAATGATAGCAAAACAGCCCCAAAATCATAGCCAAATCAACGGTTGAGCAAAAGAAACTGCTTAAAAAATGAGTTGTCTACTAACAATAAGCAAGTAACTATCAAGACTGCCCTCAAATAGAATGCATAGAACTAAGATGATAGGTGGTTGTAATAAACTACAATAATATGCCAACAACTAATTGTGAGCGACCAAGAAAGAAAGACAAAAAACAATTGGCATTATAGTGTGTCAATAACCATGCTTGATGCAGTAGGCATAGACATCATGCACATGGGAGATCTCACGGTAAAGAGAGGAGAGTTATCAAATGCATCCCACTAAGAAAAGCTCAATACATGACCCAAAAGCATGTAAATAGCACAGACATCACACAAATAGACATAAGTGCCAAGTCCAAAGTAAGTGATCAAATCAACCCACTAAAGGGTAACTGTATCCAATACATATCAAGAGAGCATGTACATGAAGTAAGTGTCACATGGTCTTGGTGAAAGTAAGCTCGAGCTCAATTGCATGAATCCAAAGCTTTATGTAACATCCAAATTAGCATAGGTAACTCCATTGGAACAAAATCAAAAGCTCAAAATATCAAGTACATGACATCAGAATATCTAAGATACTTGAAGCATAAGCCAGGAACATAAAACCCAATACATTCTTCAAGTGCGTAATTGCATAAGCCACTAAAGTAACCAAGGCATATAACCACAACCAAGATCAATATAACGGAGCCAAAATGTCAACTCAAAAGCATGTCATAGCATATCGAGAAGTATACATAACAATCGAATTAGCAATACATCCACTAAGTATCCCATAAAGCATCAATGAGCATTAGCTATAAGCTTTTCACTGATAAATGCCTACTACCCTATTATTACAACATTGAAATGTTTGTGAAATCTGACCTGTTTCAAGCTCAAAATAGTCCCAAAAGTTTAACCATACCATCTGGGCATCAAAATAGCTTCTTTGAAGCATCAAACATGCATTGTGGAACTTATTGTTTGTTTACTATCCAACCAAAACTATTCTGCTCTATGTGAAACAGAGAACAAAAAACTACAAAGAATCAACTTTGTGAGAACCTAGATTTTTAGTCTCGTTGCACTCTTTGTTTCTAGCTATAGAATGCCTAAATTCAATATCGAATGCAAAAGTTATGGCCAAAATATGACAATGTTGTTAAGTTGCCACATAGCTGTCCAAGACTTCTATAGCATGCTCTATATCCACTCAAAATGGATCAAATGGTTACTCCTCATTTCAATAAGCACTTAACGAGGCTCAATTAAGCCTTGTAAACATCCTTAAGAAGCACAAAGTAAGCTAGAACAAGCTAGAAGAAGAAAGGGCTCAATGCATACCTTGAGAGGAAGAAATAATGGCTACCTTGAAACCTGGAGTCGAAGCTTTGAATTTGGTTTGAAGCAAAGCCTAAAGAAGATCCTCAAATAGTTATCTCTAATACTAGTTAAAGGTAGAGCCCGAGTCGAAGCACACAAGAAAAAGCAAGAGTAAAGCAAAAGCTATGGCGTATAGATCAAGAGAGCAAGAGAGAGAGACACTATATGTGGGAACTTCAATAGTCACAATGCATGACCAACCTTCCCTTATTGAAATGTCACTAAAAGAATAAATAATGAAGTGACAATGATGGATGACTGCCACCTGCAATGTACAGGTGTGCAAGTACTATCATTGTAATGAATACACATGTGATTAGGCATGGGCGCCTTTACCCCCAATAGAAAGTAAATCGCACTCTTTCCTTCTATACCTATACTAAATGACCATGCATAATGAAGGGGCTGAACCAAAGACCTTCTAATCACCTCACTTTCAACTTAATCAGCTAAGCTACACTCGTTTGCTCTCTCTCTCTCTCTCTCTCTCTCTCTCTCTCTCTCTCTCTCTCTCTCTCATTAAACAATTTTCTTAATTAACGAAGATTGATTTATTGATAATATGTGTTGTTTAATATTTTGCATTGTTACACAATAGATTAATTTGAGATGAATCAAATGGGCAATCAAAAAACTATTACCCTTCTTGTGAATGTTGATGGCATGACCACATGCATTGATATGTCAATGCATTGTAGCAAGACTGGGTGTGGAAAGATTGATGCATGCATGGCAGACAAATTGAGATTGAGACCAATGAATGAGTGATAGGGTGAGGTATCAAGGGTTGCATGCATGATGCCCCTGTTGCATGTAAGTAAGGGAATGTCAATTCCTAGTAGTAGGATTGCATGCATCGAGACATCAATTACCAAATCCATGTGCAATTCAAAAGAAACATTGGAGATGTCACAAGTCACAAATGACATTTTTGCAAATTAGGCTTTTTTGATGGGTTACTACAAGATCAATAATAAATAAGCTTATGCCAAACAATCATTTAGTTGCTATTATAATTTTCCAAGGAAACTTTGCATGCGTTGTTTAGGTCCTTTTAAAGGTGAATAAATTTATGAGAATCCTTTAGTTGATATCCAAGGTCTAGAGGTTGCATATAAAGCATTTCATGTTAATAATCTTTGCTTGAAGTATTTTTTGACTTGAATTCCAGCTATGCATAGATCATGTAGTTACTTAGGTAAATTTCTTCTTTATAGCTAATATTAATATCTATTTTAAGGGGGTTTTGATGGGGTGTGGACATGTGGATTTTATGGATGGATGCACTTACACCTAAGCTTGATGGTGATAGTTTAGATTCTTCTCATTTGTCATAAATAAGCTTATGCCAAAAAATCATTCACACACACCATTATGCTTCAAATTTCACTTTCTCCATTTTGATGGGTTTCATTTGGATCTAGTGCCTCTTGTATATAAAAGGCAAGTGAGAAATAGTCCCCCAACTACTAGAACATGAGGTATTTGAGCATGACCAAAATCAACATGTGCAAGTGAAAAGTGTATATGATGACACTCCATACTAGATGGATACTTGGTAAGCCCTTGCTAGCAATTGAAGCTACAAAGCATACTACAAAAAGTTGGAGAAGAGAAACTCAAATAATTTTATAAGAAAGTACAAAAATCAATAGCAATGGAAAACCTTGAGTTTCCTTAATCAATCTAGAGGAAAGTCATATATGAAAGCCTTGTTAGCACATAGCAAGGGTTACCTTTGGTACCAAGGGTTATTTGAATTGCATTATGGCCTCTCTCAAAGTTCACTATAAGAAACGAGGGTTACTATGGTTTCTATTTTGCATCTCTAGTAGGTTCATACATGAGAACAAGGTTGCTGCATGTTGCCCTGAACACTTTAGGTTTCCTAGCCGAACCTTGTCTTTTTACAATACCCTATTAGAAACATTTTTGAATCACAATTCACTTATGTATAGCATTATATAATGTTTGACATTAAATCATATTGGATGCTCTAAAAAATTAGTCTATTATGTGCAAGAATAAGCACATCAATTAAGTAACAAGAGCATCAAATAGTTATAACTCGATGGAGTGATTGAAAATGAAGCTACGATCTCATAAGGTGACTTTATTATGTCATATCAATCATAGTGCATTTTGGCTTAGTCTCTTGGAAAAAGGATTAGATAGCTTTATGAGTTTATAGTGTTGCATGATAAAATTATGTTGCCTTGTTAGGATAGTGCCTCACAAAAAGACTGATGAATGAGAGTACATCCTCTAAGCATGGTATGGTAGAGCATTTGCAAGAGGGAGAGGTGGAGAAAGAGACTCCCTTGCCCAAAAGTAGCATATAATTTAATACCCTCGTTAGCTCTAAGGCATTGTGATACACTGCATTGATTGAGTAATTATGCTCCTCCAACAGTTGGAGGATTTAGTGTAGTGATGATGTAGCATGGTAAATTTATGTTGCCTTATTGATAGATGTAGTTGAGAAGAGAGTAGCACATCTTCTAATCATGGCATAACAATGCCTATCCTTAACTATTTAGTGGAAAAAGAGACTTCCTTGCCTAAAGTTGATATACCCACATTGGCTCTAAGGCATTTCACTATGTTGGATTGATTAAGTAATTGTGCCTCTTTTTGTGATGGTTTAGTACACTTCATGGAGAAGAAGAAGCTTGAGAGCACACAACTTAGAGTATATTGAGAGGTATTAATGGAGATTATTTATAAAATTAAGTATGCCTTGAAAGTGAGTAGGCATATATAGAAGTCCAAGTGAGAAAAACCTCCTAAAGTGGGAAAAAATTTCATTGGTAGTCCTAACTATGTTCACACACATCACTACCAAAATATGGCAATAAATTCCCCTTGGTAATGATGCAATGAATAAGAGTTGGTACTCATGTATAAGGAAGTACCAAATCCGGTAGACTAGATCAATCCACAAAGGGGAGTAAGCCCAAAGATTTGTGGAAAGCTTCGAACTTCTCACAAAGCAAGCCTTTATGAAAATATTTGTAAGGTTGTCTTATGTCGACATATATACCAATATGATCTCTCCTACAGATAGTCTCTCCTTAACATAACACCAATGCACCTTAATGTGTTTAGTATGTGCATGAAATACTAGATTTTGTGTAATTGCCAATGCGCTCTAACTATTAGTAAAGCTGGTGGTAGTAGATGACTTCCAACATCCAAATCAACCAAGAGGCATTAGAGCTAAACATACTCAATTGTAGTTGTGAGAGATGCCATGTACTCGATTCCACAAGTAGGAGTGGCCATAGAGCTACCAAGCATTAAGCAAAAACCACAGTAATACTTAAGTGGTGAAAGATCCACTTCACTACATGCCAATGCTTAATGCATAGGCTATACATAACTTGCTCATTTGTGAGATTGAAAATTGAATGCCATGCCTCATAATGCATACATAAATCACACATGCAATAGCCTATTGTTGATAGAGAAAGACATCAAAGTGGTCTACTATCATGAAGACTTAGTTTTATACTTGTCTCCATAGGAGTACCAATAGGCTTGTAGTTTTTAAGACAAAAATTTGCAATAATGTCTCAACACACTTTGTGTAATACAAATCAATGCCTCCATCGCACTTGTTGAATTGAATATCCAAATAATGATGCAATAGGCCCAAATCCAATATGTTAAAAATCTAAAATTCAACTCATCATTTAAAAATGATGCAATAGGCCCAAATCCAATATGTTAAAATGTCAAAATTCAACTCTACATTAAAAGAAGCATATGCATCTCATTAGGACCAGTGAGTAGCATGCCATCAGCATAAACCACAACAATCAGAGGCACACCACCCTCATATTTAATATATAATGTCCTCTTAATTAGAGTATTTTAAAAACCATGTGTAACCAAGTATGCATGTATGTTCTCATACAAACCTCAAGGTGCTTACTTTAGATCATATAAAGCCTTTTCCAATATGCAGACTTTATTTCTTTACCCTTTTTGCACACAACCATGAGGTTGAAAAACATACACTTTCCCATGTAGATCACCATTCAAAAATACAATTTTGATATTTTAACTCATGTACATTCCAACTATTATGAGTTGCTAATGCACAAATGCTACAATAGTTGTCATATGGCAATTGTGAGCAAAGGTCTAATCAAAATCAGTGCCCTTCTACTAAGCATAACCCTTTGCTACAAGTCTAGCTTTGTATGATCAACACTACTATCTGGCTTGTGCTTTAACTTATAAACCTATGTGGTACCAATGGCCTTCTTGCTACTAGGAGGCAAATCATATAAGAACCAAGTGCTAATTTTGGCAATATCATCACACTATAACATCCATCTAATTTTTAGAATTACGTGCCTCTTGAAAAGAAATAGGCTCATTCTAATACACCGATTAGAAACAGCCAATGCATAACAATGTGATGTATAAGAGATACTATGGGAGCTTGAATGAGTATGACTATCCAATGGTATCTAACTCATTGTCACGCAATGTTTGTGTACCTCTAATAGCTCTGTTGTGGTAAGAGAGAGAGAGAGAGAGAGAGAGAGAGAGAGAGAGAGAGAGAGAGAGAGAGAGAGAGAGAGAGAGAGAGAGAGAGAGAGAGAGAGAGAGAGAGAGAGAGAGAGAGAGAGAGAGAGAGAGAGAGAGAGAGAGAGAGAGAGAGAGAGAGAGAGAGAGAGAGAGAGAGAGAGAGAGAAGAGAGAGGGAGAGAGAGTAAGAGAAGAGAGAGAGAGAGAGAGAGAGAGAGAGAGAGAGAGAGAGAGAGAGAGAGAGAGAGAGAGAGAGAGAGAGAGAGAGAGAGAGAGAGAGAGGGAGGGAGAGGGAAATTTTCCCTTGGAGGCTTCCACGCTTCCCCTTTCTTTTTCCCCTCTTTGAGAGGGTTCTCATGGTTGATCTCCTTCCACAAGGAATCAACTCTCTTGTAGCCCGGGTGCGTAGCCGCGAGGAAAAATCCGAACTATACGATGCCTCCCAAGCGAAGTAAGGCCCAATCGAGTGCGAATCCCGCTTCATCCGATGGAGCTGCAGGTCAAGGAGCCGCAACACTTGGTAACCAGGTGCATTCCATAAATTCTAAAATGGTAGGAATCTTTGAAAAAAAAAATATAGATCGACTACATTAGGAGGAGTTTTTCATGTGAAATCTACGGTAGCTAACCACCAACTAGGCTGTATTATAAAAATCATGTTTGGCATTGTGTTTTATTGCACTCTGGCATGTATTAGAGCGAACAACTTGCACATCGGTGCACTCTAAAATCAAGGACTTCATTGATTGTATTCATAGTGCATTGGATTTATGCACTAGCATTGGCATGCTTGAGTGGTAAAAGAAACTGGGAAAAAATGGGTTATTAGGACAATAAGCATGGACATCATTAAGCGGAAATCGTACTTTTTTGCATCAAAAAATTTATGAAAGGTAGGAGTAAAGGCTTGAATCAAGTCCATGAAGATCATGAGTTGCTATGATAACGGATAAATGTGGTGGAGTTGTTGCAATACTATGCCAAGTATTAGGCTCCCGTAAACCTTTAAAGAGAAGTAGCTCGAATGCACATTAGCTTAACTTCATGTCCCCCACACAAAAGAAAAATACAAGTCTCTATTTATGTTTTGCATAAGTGCATAGAAATGAATTCCCAAGAGGGGAAGCTCCACATTGCATCATCGTCTTAGGAAGACTCGCATCTAGATTGCGGGGCAACATGGTCAATTTCAGTTGCATTGATAGGGATTCATCTTAAAGATAGTGCTAAACTCAATTGCTCAGGGCAGTTCAATAAGACGAATCCTATATACATAAGAATAGGGCTTAACTCAACTTATTTAGGGTTTAAAAGTAATGAGCCAATCTATTGTTAGATTCATAGGAGGACCTTGAGACAAGTAAAACATTCATTGATCTCTATCCTACATTGGCCTCAATAAAACTAGGACAACCTTGAAGATATCACCTTTAACCATGACACAACTTGATGTTAATTCAAGAAAACTGGAGTGTCATTTTTCCAAGGCAAGAACCCTGGACTTAGGGTTAGCAAGCTAGGACAGCTACCATTCGAGAACTATCGAATATAGATCCAATTGCATAATTGCTCATTCCTATCACATAGAAGTGGGGTCAGAAAAAAAGGTATTCCCTAACCCTCGAAGGATATGGGAGATTGTCGCCAAGGCAAGAACGATAAACGCTAAGCGTCAAAGATAGGGACTCCACCTTAGCAGATGTCCCAAGAACTCGTCTGCACCATTGTTTGTGCTTATAAATTTGGAAACACCACTTATAAAAAGATTTTATAACCCCAAACTCATAAAATAAATGGGAATAATGGATCAAGTTGAACTTTTGGAAGGCGTGCCAAACCACCCCAGCTGGCCGCCAACCCTAGCCAAGGGGGTTCTGAATAGCCGTGACGGGAACATGGACCAAACCCGCCATGAGAGGTCTCTCCGCAGGTTGGATTGAATGTAGGAGGATGCTTGGATGCCGGGGGGGCTCTAGCTATAAATTCCCTGCCTCCGGGTCCTACTCAAACGATTTGCGTGACTCGAGATAGATTCTTGAGTGCCCTTGTTACTAGTGCAAGGGTGGAAACTTGGAGGAAATAAGGTGCATCCTCACAGATTGCAGACATTGTCCCTTTTTGAACAAGACTTGTATCTCAGTTAAAATGCTAATACTAAGTTTACTTCCAAGGAACCTATCCGAAATTGTCTTCGTGTTAGTACTATAAGATTACGTGAACAAACCCTGTTCCCTAAAAGGCTTAATTAAGGAACCCTGTTAGTACTATAAGATTACGTGAACGAACCCTGTTCCCTAAAAGGCTTAATTAAGGAAGCCACTTTTAAATGTCGCCTATAAATGTGATAGGGCTAATTAGATTACTAAAGTATGCTTATTGAGGGAAGCGGGGGGGTGGAACCCCCGACAAGTCTGTCCTTCGGCAAGGTGGTCCCGAAGAACTGGGAGGCTTCTCACAATGTTTGACCATCGTTCAACCTCTAGGCAGTGCAAGGTTAGAACATGATTCATGCCGTTTTAGGGGACTGGGATGGGATTATGCCCTATGGGCAGAGAGGTGGAGCAACGCATCTCTCTTGTTTCTCATTCTCCTTGAACCAAGTGAGGTATGGATCTGCTTCGGATTGGGTAATTTTTCCTAAAGCATAAGGTCCATGACCTGAAGCTAGAATGCTGTCATGAGACCATGATCATTAGGAACTCAAGTTTCAGGTCGATCCTAGTGGGTTCGACCACGAACGTTCTATTGTGAGGCAGACTTGGGGAACCCTAGGCGACAAACCCCATGGCATTCCATGGGAGTGCCGGGGCGGTAACACTTAAATTCGTTTCTCGATGGGCTATCAAAACATGCTTAAACAGGCACATCATAGAATCTTTGAGATAAATGCAAGTGAGGTATTCTCATCCAATGCCCCTTAATTCCTTGTAATGCGCATACTTTTTTAGAGGGTAGAATCTTGCTGAGAAAGTCTATAAGTTATCACCAGTATGAACTTGGACAAGTCCAACTTGCTTGTCCTCAATCACCTGATGAATGAAGTGATACCTCAAATCTATGTGCTTGGTTTTCACTTTAAAGAGAGTATTCTTTGCCAACATGATGGCACTCTAACTATCACTGTGCAAGAATGGCATGTCTTTGCCAAGGCTAAATTCCCCCGCTATATGAGTAATCTATATGGCTTCTTCATATGCATATGTGGCTACAACATACTCACACTTTATTGGTAGATAATACCACACATTTCTACAAATGAGACATCCATCAGATTGCACTAAGTAAATATATATCATGTGGTTGACTTTCTATTGTCAACATTCCTTCCATAGTTTGTATCAATGTATCTAAGTACATCACTACTACTCCTCCCAAAACATATGTATCTATCCTTTGTACCACTCAAGTATATCAAGTTTACTTTTGGTACTTCCCAATGCTTTTTGCTAGGTGACTACTCACTACTCCTACTACAAAAAAAGTAACATCAAAGTGAGTGGTAATTATAGCAAACATGAGATGAAACGTATCTGACTCTAATTCTCTTAAGGAGAATAGTTTGGTACTCATCTAGGGTCCAATCCTAGTCACCGCCATCCAAGCTAACTTTGAGCATGTGGACTTAGATGTCTAGGCATTCCCTAGGTCTACCTTGCATGCGAAGCATCTAGTCTTGTTCCACATGGATTGACATATAGGTTCCTAAAGACATAACTATGTTCTCTAGCAATAATTTGACATCAAGCTTAAAATGAATGCATTTCGCAAATCATCCAAGATCGAGGTAGGCAAGTACCGTACTTAGTTCAATGAGAATGAGAAACGAAGGGGAGTTGAGCATCAACCCCTTTGCCCATAAGGTATAGTCTCACACTGACCCCCTAGAATGATGCTTATTGATTCTTAGAATGACTCTTAATAGGAAGGTCATGCTTTATAGTCTCTACTCTAAACTTGGGAAAAGCCACCCAACTAACTAAGTCCAACCACCGATCGTAGGATGATTTTATAAAAAAAATGTCCACTCACTTCCCATGGTGCTGAGGTGTATTTTAGTGTTTTAAGCAAGCATGCTATCACATTGTGATGATATATACAAATAACTTCTTGTGAAGAGTAAGCAAGGCAGCCCTAGGGATGGCATCATGCCTCATTTCCATTCGATTTTTGAAGCCACATATATAATTAGTATAATTTCTTTTCATACATATCATTTATTTTAATAATTTTTCAATAAATAAAAATCGTGTATAGAATTTTACTTATGAGTTCATCTTATGCATTTGCATGTATTTCACTTTACATGCATGCGAACGCATCACACCCTATCTTCTATTTATCTGTTTAAAAAGTAAACCAAAATTTTTAATGTGTGTAAATGCACGATAACAAAATAATTAGAAATTAAATTAATTTTTTTATAAAAAGAACATCAATTTATAGTATTTTGAGCATTTATCCTAATTTTTACCTAGAAAAATAATAATATAAAAAATAAAAATAAAATTATCTAAGAAAATACATTATTAATGAAGTTTACCTTTTGATTTATGAGAAGGAATTAATCCTATGATTTAATAATTCAATAAACTAACTATATTAGATATTAGATGAGATTCTTCTACAAATTTACATCAATTCAAAGTATTAATTAAAAATTTTAAATAATTATTTAATAAAAATCCATATATAATATTTTTTAACAAAACTTAATTAAATAATTTTATAAATCTAGATTCTTTTTCTTATTCTTAAAAATTTTAACCATAACTAATATGTTTAACCATACTGAATTAATTAATTTTTAACATATGAATTTTTTTCTTATTTTTAAATTTATTGTATTTTCTTAAAATGTTTAATACTATTTTGACTATATTTATAATTTTAAAAAAGATATATTAAGGAAAATATTATGATATTTATTTTATTATTTTAAAATAGTTTTTACTATTAAATTTAATAATAATATAATTTTTAAAATAAAAAATAAGAATATATTCAGCTTTAACATAAATTTTTAAGAAATTAGGAATGATTTTAATATTATTTTTAATAATAAATTAATTTAAAAATAAAATAGTATACCTTAACCGTATTAACGGTCATGGGGTTTTAGACATTATAGTTACTCGAGGGTCTCGTAGGTTGATATACTTATAAGGGGCCATTATGGATGGGAAGGATGAGAAAAGAAAGTATTTTTGGGTAAGGAGACTGCACACGAATTGCGACTATCTTCTCCTTATGGAATTTCCTCACCTTTAACTTGTTAATGTTCACTTGCACTCTCACTCTCAAGAGTGCACTTCTCATCATTATGTGGTGAAATGAGAAGAGGGGCCCTCCTTATTAAGAAAAATACTATGATAATTATTTTATTATTTTAAAATGAGTTTTTACTATTAAAGTTAATAATGATATAATTTTTTAAATAAAAATAAAAATATATTCAACTTTAACATAATTTTTTAAGAAATTAAGAATGATTTTAATATTATTTTTAATAATAAATTAATTTAAAAATAGAATAATATACCTTAACTGTATTAATAGTGAGGAGGTTTTAGACATTATAGTTTCTTGAGGGTCTCATAGGTTGATATACTTATAAGGGGCCATTATGGATGGAAAGGATGAGAAAAGAAAGGGTTTTTGGGTACGGAGACTGCACACGAATTGTGACTATCTTCTTCTTATGGAATTTCCTCACCTTCATAGTGGCCCCTATTAGCCCCTTTTACCTTTCTTTAAGCATTAAGACTTAAAGCCTCCGTTTTTTTTTTTTCCTTACACACACACACACACCGCACAAAGGATTTTGTTTTATAATAGTAAAAATTTTGAAAAGATTTTATAAAAATTTTATCAAAACTTAAGATAAGATTTGAATTATTTAAAGGGGATTGTGGTTAAAAGAGAAAAAAAAAGTTAGAAAATTGAATTAGTTTTAAATAGTTTTATAAAATTAATTAAAAATTAAAATAATACTTAAAAATTAGTTATAATAAAAAAAATCTTAGCTAGTAAAATAATTTAAATCTATAAATATTTTAAAATAAATACTCAAAAATTTAAGTAAATATTTTCATTTCAAAGTAAATATTTTAAATTTGAAATGGATTCCATCATGAAGGATTATTTAAAGGGGATTATGGTTAAGAGAGAGAAAAACAAGTTAGAAAATTGAATTAGTTAAGAATAATTTTATAAAATTAATTAAAAATTTAAAATAATTCTTAAAAAACTAGTTATAATAAAAAAATCTTAGCTAGTAAAATAATTTAAAATTTATTTTTAAATTTATAAATATTTCAAATTAAATATTTAAACATTAAAGTAAATCATTTTAATCTAAAAATCCTAATTAATTCATAAAATTTTAGTTTTATCTTTAAAAACATTAATTAACCTATTTTGGGCAAAAATGGACACCAAATAAGGGTATGTTGAGTATATTTGATGGCAAAATTTTGGGTATGTTACATGAGACTATCCATATATAATGAAGATAGAACAAAGCCACTCATTAGATTTGGGACAATCATGAATATTAAGTTTCACATATGGGGAGAATGGAGTACTAATTGACTTCCACTACTTGATATTGAAATATTGCAACACTTTGTTGATATAATCCTTTTGGGACAGATAGAGCCATATCTTTGTTCTATCCGTGATTATGTGCATACAAGAATGTGATTTTCATATCCTAAATTCTTCATTTCAAAGGTTTCCATTAATCTTTTTTTAGGACATCAATCTCATACTAGTTTTTGCGAGCTATCAACATATCATCCACATAAAGAATCAGCACTACCAAGCTACCATCTTTAGCATTTCTGGTGTATAATCAATGGTTTAATCCATGATGGAATCCATTTTAAAATAAATATTCCATCTTGTACTATTTCCATGGGGTATGCTTTAATCCATAATAACTCTTTTTTAGCTTAGAGACAAGGATTCCTTTATTATGTTCCATAAAACCCTCTAGATACTATATGTAGATCTCATCATGACGGTCACCATATGAAAATGATGTCTTGACATTGGACTGTACAAGATCCATGTCATCCCTAGCCACCAAGGTAGCCATAATGCAAAGAGTAGTCAATTTCACATTGGTGAAAAGACCTTATCAAAGTCCACATCTTTTTCTTGCTTAAAGCCTTTGGCCTCCAACCTTTCATTGTACTTTGGTTTAGCATCACATGCAACCTTTAACTTATAGATCTGCTTGGATGGAAAAGTAATTTTGCCCTTTGGAAAAGGAACCAACTCCCAAGTCTAATTCTTCATGATGGAATCCATTTCAAATTTCATAGATAGCTTTCATTTAAGCTTTCATTAGAAGTCATGGCCCCTTGTAGGATGGTTCCCCACAATCTGTCAACATCACATAATCAACCCCAAGATCCATCTCTTAGGGGGATGAGAGATATGAGTAGATCTATATAGCACAACAAGATAACTTAGAGTGGGAATTTTAGCCTCCACTCTTTCTTCTAGAGGTACCACAGGGCACTCAACCTATTGCTGTCAGAGAGAGAACTAGGGAGAGAGAAAGAGGAGAGAGAAAGACTGCAGAGGAGAGAGAAAGACTGCAGGAAGAGAGAGAAATAGAGTGACGAGGAGAGAGAAAGACTAGAATTGGAGAGAGAAAAACAGGAAAGATGTAGAAGCCATGGAAGCTTGGAGCAAGAAGGGAGAGAAAGATTGTAATTGTATTGATATGTCAAAAGATGTGAAAAATTACAACTTCTCTCCTTATATACCAGTGTCAATGTAACATGGCATATTATTAGTATTCTAAGTATTCCCAGCTTCTTACAATCCATCCCTTCCCAAAAGTTTTTGTCCCCAAAAACAAAACTAGAAAGAGCTAAAGAAAAGATGGATAGAATAGAGTACTACTCTGTTTTACAGCTTTACAAATAGGGAATGAGTGAAGAATTTATCATTACAAGGGCTGAATTTGAAGTACGGAAAGTGGACCCTGCTATATACATGATTTGAAGAACCTTAGAAGCCATTGGAGCCATAGAATCTTCAACAAATAGTTCCAGAAGAAAGTAGACAGCTTGCTGAAATAACAGTCCCTGCTGGACTAAATCAGCCATAACTTTTGATAGAAGTGTCCAAATGAGGTGTACCACATATCAAAACGAAGCTCTTGAAGAGTACTTTAAGCTCATGTAGATAGCTCAATTCTAAAAATGAAGTACGACAAAAACTGTTCTAAAACAGCGTGCTGTCCTGAACCAGTCTGCACCAATACTAGCTCCATAAGCAATAGACTTCAGCCACCAATGTATCCTTCAAGTATGGATACTCATCCAATATTGAATCAGGTATCCAAGAAGCCTCTTCAGAGGGTAAACCTCTCCATTTAATCAAATATTCCACAATAGAACGTGATCGAAGCCTCTTTTCACGCTGACCTATAACAGCCTCTGGGATGTACTGAACTATACCATCTTCATCAATAGGTGGCAGCTCATCAACTAAATCCACTGGATCACCATAATAGGGCTTGAGCTGACTAACATGGAAGACGTTATGAATCTTTGTAGAAGAGGGAAGCTCTAGTCTGTATGCCAAATCTCCAATCCGCTTAAGGATCCTGTAAGGGCCATAGAATCTGTGGGCAAGCTTATTACTGGATCCATCTTTCAATGTAGAATACTTGGATTTGGGCACCTTCAACAAAACCAGCTCTCCTTCCTGGAACTCTAAAGGCCTCCTCTTCTCATCAGCATACATCTTCATCTGATCTTGAGCCTTCCTTAGATTCACCTTGCATTGCTGAAGAAGGGTCTGCATTCTATCCAACTCTTCCTTCCCATGAGGGTTGATCTTTTTGTTAAAAATGACTGTGGGTAGGGGCACCTTGTAACCATACAAAGCCTCAAAGGGTGAAACTCCTATGCTCGCATGAGTGGAATTATTATAAGCAAACTCAGCCAGGTGTAACCAAGAATCCCATGAGGTTTGGACATCATAGCAAAAATGGCGAAGATAAGTCTCCAACCATTTATTAACTCTCTCTATCTGTCCATCAGTTTGGGGATGATAAGCCGTAGATGGAGCCAACTTGGTACCCATAGATGTAAATACCGCTTGCCAAAAGTTACTCATAAACTTTGAGTCCCTATCATGGACAATCACCTGTGGTAATCCATACAATCTGAAAATATGCTCCATAAACTAGTTGGCCACCTGAGAAGCAGTAAACTGAATTTTTGTTGGGATAAAATGAGCTGCTTTGGTGAGTCTGTCAACCACCACATAAATACTATTCCACCCCTTCTTGGTAGTAGGTAAGCCAGTGATAAAGTCCATAGTAATATGAGTCCATTTACCCGTAGGAATAGGCAATGGCTGCAATAAACCCCCTGGCTTATGGGTGCTATCCTTATTTTGCTGACAAGGCATACACTTCATAACGAAGTCCTTGACATCTTTCCACAGTCCTTTCCAATAAAAGCTCTTGCTGATCCTGTCATAAGTCTTGAAAACTCCCAAGTGTCCAGCTAAAGGCGAAGAATGCATCTCTTCCATAATTTTTCGCTTGAAAGAAGAAGTAGAGGGAATAACAATCTTGCCCTTCCACCAAATAAGACCATTTTTAAGCTGGTAATGTGAGTTTTCTTCCATGAGACCTTGCTGTAATTTCTGAAAGATTTGGCTGAATTCCTCATCTAAGAGATATGCCTCTTGTAGCTCTTCAATCCAATCACTATGTAATTCCGTCATGGCTGATACTTTGCAGGCCCACATACGAGAGAGAGAATCAGCCACTATGTTATCTTTGCCCCTTGTATGAGTGATGTCAAAGTCATAATTTTGTAATGTTGCTACCCATCGTCGTTGCTTTGGAGTAAGATTTGACTGAGTAAGGAAATACTTGAGTACGCGATGATCACTATGTACTCTGAATTGGCTGCCATTTAAGTAATGGTGCCATTTCTTGATTGCATGCAAAATAGCCAACATTTCCTGATCATAAACATTCATGGCCATCTCTTTATCAGTAAGCTTACGGCTTTCAAATGCAATTACTCCATGCTCCTGAAGCAAAACAGCCCCAATGCCACGGCCACTAGCATCACATTGTATAGTAAACTCTTTAGAGAAATCCGGGCATACAAGAATAGGAGCGGAGGTAAGTAATTCCTTTAACTGGTTGAAGCTGCTATCTGCAAGAGAATCCCAAAAAAAAGCCTCTTTCTTCAACCTGTCAGTTAAAGGGGCTGCAATTGCCGCATAATGCTTTATAAATCTGCGATAGAATGAAGATAGACCAAGAAATCCTCTAAGAGAGGTAGTAGTAGTAGGCGTTGGCCAATCTTTTATGCATTGCACCTTCTTGGGATCAGCCTGTATTCCTTTTTCACTGACTATATGTCCCAAGTATTCCACTTCAGTCTGCATGAAAGAACACTTCTTCTCCTTAGCAAAAAGCCTATGATGTCTCAACACATCAAAAACCTTCCTCATATGCGACAAATGATCCTGAAAAGTCTTGCTGTAGATCAAAATGTCGTCGAAGAATACCAAGACAAACTGAAAGAGGAAAGGTTGTAGAATCTTATTCATCAGGCTTTGAAAGGTAGCTGGAGCGTTTGTAAGGCCGAATGGCATCACCAAGAAATGGTAAAGCCCACGATCAGTCCTAAAAGCAGTCTTGACCTCATCACCCTCTCTCATGCGAATCTGATGATACCCTGATCTCAAATCAATCTTCGTGAAGAATCGAGCCCCCTTAAGCTCATCAAGCAAATCATCTATCCGGGGTATAGGATACCTGTTCTTCACTGTTATCTTGTTAAGATCCCTGTAGTCAATGCACATTCTGAAAGATCCATCTTTCTTTTTGACTAACAGGACTGGGGATGCATACGGTGAAGAACTTGGTTCAATGAATCCCATTTCAAGAAGCTCTTTGATTTGCTTGGCTACTTCCTCTCGTTCACATTTTGATAGTCTGTAAGGTGGCTTATTGATCGTCTTTGAGTTGGGTTCCAAATCAATGGGGTGATCCACCGCTCTCTTAGGAGGCAATGAAGTAGGTACTTCAAATAAATCTCTATACTCCTCAAGAAGAGCTGTCAAGGCTAGATGGTTTGCTGAATTTTTGGGCTGATCCTATGTTTCTTTGTTCAAATGCAATACAAATATTTGTGAGCGCTTCTTGTACTCTTTCTTGAGTTGTTGAATGGTGATAAGCTGAAAATCAGATTTACTAGGGATCCCCTGTAAACGGATGAGCTGTCCATTGGAGAGAAACTCCATATATAACTGTGAGAAATCCATAGTAATCCTGCCTAAGGTCATCAACCAGTCACAACCAAGTACAATATCTATGGGCCCCATTTCCAAAGTGATCAGGTTTACTTTGACTTCAAAATTTTCAGCCACCTGCAAAGAAACCTGTGGACAAATCTGTGTGCTGATTTCCTCTTCACCATTAGCCACTTGTACTCTAATGGGCTGCTGTAAGTCGGTGGGAACACAATTCAACTTGTACAAAATGGATTTATTGACAAAACTGTGGGTACTGCCACTATCTATCAGGATGAACACTGGCTTTCCACATATGCTTCCCTTCATACGAAGTGTATTAGGGTTCTTAGATCCCGTCCAAGCATCCATAGAGATAGAACAATTAGTGGCAGCAAGCAACTCATTACAAAATCCACCAGGATCAAATGGAATATCACCGCCTGGATCAATAGGAAAAGAGTCAGATGGATCATAGAAGTACTCCTGTCCACCATCATCCTCGAAATCTTCATTTTCAGCATTGATTGGGACTGCATTAACTTCATCTATGTCATTTTCAAGGTCCTCAAGAACTAGCATACTCTGAATTTTTGGCTTGGCATTTTTGTATACACACTTTGAAGCATGGTCAGGAGTATACTTTTCTCCACACTTGAAGCATAAGCCTTTGTCCTTTCTTTCCTTATAAAGATCCATGGGAATATTTCTGGAATTTGTATTGGCTGAAGTAGACTTAGGCTTATTGTCACCTTGCTTAAATTCAACTTTTGGACTGTTTGCTGTCCTGAAATTGCCTTGAAGCCTAGAGGCATTAAATGGGGGATAAGTTGGTATCCGTAAGCTCCCATTAGGCATATGATTGCTGCCATAATTGTTACCAACTTGCCCTTGCTTTAGAACAGTCCTTGGCTGTCCATAACTTGGCTGAAATGAAGACTCTTTCCTATACTTCCTTTCAAAGCGCTCTGCAAGCTCAATAGCCTTGAAAAGTGAAGTAGGATTTTGCGCCATAACATCAGCTGACAAGGATGGTTCTAAACCATACATGAACTTATGTAACTTGGCCTCATCACTGATGTTTTCCACATACATGGTCAAGTTGAGGAATTGGTTTGTATATTCTCTTACACTTAGGCCCCTTTGTTCCAAAGCATACCATCTTCGTTCTAACTTCTCTTTTTCAAGAGGTGAAACAAAGACTTCAGCCATAAGTGCCTTGAAAGCTTCCCAATTCTCAATAAGTACATTCTCTTTCTTGATATACCTCCACCAAGTGTGAGCAAATCCTTCCAAGTGCAAGGAGGCAAAGTGTATCTTCATAACATCAGTTTTAGGAAATATATCAAAATAAGACTCCATATTAGAGGTCCATTCCTCTAATTCTGATGGTGAAGATGACTGGCCATTGAATTTGGATAAAACAATTTTGTCATTGAATTCTCTATCATGGAAGGGTTGCTGTCCCAAAACTGGCTGATCAGAATTTCCAAGTACAGAATCCCCAAAATGAGATTGAAATCTTCCAACAGGTGGCTGAGAATTACCCTGTAATCTTCCTGTTGGTAAAGCACCCCTAGAATGCTGAGTATGCAGTCCAAAAGCTTGAGTATTGGCGCCGTTCAAACTGCCCAAATAGTCATCATGCCTTTGTGAAGCTTCTCCCACTTCATATTGACTATTGGGTATGCCTCTTCTTCCTATGATTCCATCTCCATGACCATTTTGGTTGGCTGGCTGAAGTGGAACTGAAGGATCAGTATTTGAACAGGCCTTTTCATTAGCTTCTTTTGATGCCACTTGTAATTGTAAAAGTTTAGAGATTTGTGCCATGAGTAGGTCGTTGGACATTACCAATCTATCAATGGAAGCCTTGGTCTGATCAGTAGATTGAACCATCTGATCCATTCTTGATAGCATGGCCTCATGTCGCTCTCTATGCCTTAATTCATGGGCACACAAAGTATCATTGAGCATACTAATTTCTCCTTGTTGAGGCTCTTCAGGGTTCTCTTGAAATGTGCTTTCCATCATAGAATCCCTGATTTGCTGTGCATAGTCCTCCTGGACCTTATTTTTGCCTTTATGCCCTGCCATACTAGTGCAGTCCTGCAGTACCCCCTGTTAGTAAAACAGCTATAACTTTGGCTAGAAAACTCCGATTGCAAATTTTTTTTGTGCGAATCGAAGCTTACAATGCCCTCTTTGAGATGAGATATAGCACGCTATAACATGTTTAGGACAGAAAATTCTGTAACTGACTTTCAGAGTCTGAACTGTCCAGTCCTGCACCCTGTTTAGACCTGTAAGTGCCCTGTTTTGACCTTGTAATGCAAGAAAGTAACCTCCAAAGGCTACCAAACCCTGCAAAGGGGTATATAGGACCTGTGGGTACCCTGTAGTACCTGCACCTGTACTTCAGTATCAAAGGGTGTACCTGTATCCACCTGTAAATACCCTGTGGGTAACCTGAAAATGCCCTGTTTTACCCTGTTTTACTCCAGTAGGTACTTGAGTTGTTGGAAAGTCTTGAATCTTCAATTCTCCACTCGCTGTACCTATGTGAGGGATAAAACGGTAGGACGGGCTCCCTACATGGGCTCCGAATCACCGGGAGGTGGGCAAAGTTCCCCCCGGGTCGGTTGGTTGCACCCCTTCGGGATCTTCGATAGTGAGGGAGGGTCACCTCTCTTTTGTCCCACTATCTCCCCCGGCATCCACCTTTTTCCTCGGTGGGAATATCAACATGGCAGAGGCTAGTGTGCTAAGCAATCAGCATGATATGCAATTAAAAAATAGCCATTCAGCCTTTCATGAGATGCAATTGATTGAGATAAAATAACTTGAGATGGGAGAAGGGTTTTACCTATGCAATTCAGTGACTCACTGATTGCTAGTACTTACCCTTTACAATTTTTCAATTTAGGCAAAAGAGAATCAACCAATCAATTGGATTAGAGTAAGCAAAGGAATCAATCAATGTATTCAGTCCATAGGATTCAAATGTTATGCTGAAATCTCAGATTAAGGCCATTCATTCACTGATTGAAGCTAATATGCATTAGGCAAGCATTGCATTCATGAATAGATGAATTCAAGCAAAGGTTGGATGAGAATTTGATGAAAATGTTCAATTCTTTAATCTCTCAGTCAAATGGCTTAAGCTCAGCAATTGGATTAATGAGAGATTAAAAATTGAAGAGAAATACCTTGACATGGCTGAAAATAACTTGCCAAATGCTTGATAGGGCTCCCGGTTGTCCAATGTTAGCAAAATAATCCATGAAGCTTGCTTATCTGATGGTAGAGACCAATCTTGAAGCTTCAAATGCTTGAAATTGAAGCATTAAACCCGTTTCCCCCAAATTTTTGCTCCATAGAAGCTCTTGATCTTCAATCTTAAGCCATCCCGTGCTTAATCCTTACAATTTGTTGAAGAATCCTTGCTGAAATGATTCCACGGGCCAAAAGGATGAAGAATCTTCAAGAAATTGTCAAGAAATGGAAGCTTGGGCTGAAGCTTTCATGGCTGCCCATGGACTGTTCATGTAGGGTTTCAAGAGAGTGAAAAGCTGAGAAATATGGTTCTATTTTGGAGTAAACACACCAAAACCTTGAAGGAATCACTGCCAATGATGAATTAGAAGCACCATAGCTGAAGATTGACTGAGAACTGGAGGAGAACAGGGCTGGAAAAATCAGCGCAAATTTCGGGCTGCTGTCTAGGCCACGTGGCAGCTTCTACAGGGCATGATTGGTGCTCCACTTGTTGCATTTGATGTCTAGAGTGCCATTATGCAGGCCATTGTTGATGGAGAGCAAAGATCAGTGAGAAAAGAAGAGATCTTAGCTAGCAAACTCCATGAAAGCTTGGGCAGAGCTTGAGGAAAGAGGAAAGGAAGACTTCTTTTGAAAAGTAACTGTAGTTTAGTCTCTAACTAAGCCCGGTTAACCATCCTTTACCCTAGTTACCTCCATTTTTGCATAAAATTTGATGACGTCCAGCCATTTAAGCCTTTACCCGCCATATCTGACCTTGAATATCTCCAGATGTAGTCATTGCTAACTGTAGTTGTCCTGCAGCACTCCACTAGTCACTGTCTTGTACCATTTTTGTCTGAAATTGGTTTTGAAATAGGAAAATGAGAGTGAAAATGGAAGAAAATAATGGATCAAAGACTGAAGCTCTGATACCACTTGTCAGAGAGAGAACTAGGGAGAGAGAAAGAGGAGAGAGAAAGACTGCAGAGGAGAGAGAAAGACTGCAAGAAGAGAGAGAAATAGAGTGACGAGGAGAGAGAAAGACTAGAATTGGAGAGAGAAAAACAGGAAATATGTAGAAGCCATGGAAGCTTGGAGCAAGAAGGGAGAGAAAGATTGTAATTGTACTGATATGTCAAAAGATGTGAAAAATTACAACTTCTCTCCTTATATACCAGTGTCAATGTAACATGGCATATTATTAGTATTCTAAGTATTCCCAGCTTCTTACAATTGCTCAATAGATCTCCTTGCTTTCTACTCACTACTAGAGGTATAGTAGAGGTATTACTTGTGTCCTCTTTACACTTGGCATGCTATTGCCCTACATGGAAAAATAATAGGTGGCACTACATCTGAGGTATTACTTGTGTCCTCTTTACACTTGGCATGCTATTGCCCTACATGGAAAAATAATAGGTGGCACTACATCTGAGAAAATAATCTTTTTTATTAGCATTGCTCTTTAGGGCATATGCTTATATAATGGTATCGTGACAAGGTAGTGGAGGGCCCAAAAATCTTATCCACTGTTAACATTAGTAATCCCTTATTGACTGTAAGTAATCCCTTTACGTAACACCCTCCTATATATGTAAAAAAATTATAAAAATAACATTTTTAAAACCCCTTATTTTGAACTTACGTAATACGTACATACATTCATGAGCGACCCCTCAAGGCAATGCTTTTGCACACGAGTGTGTACCCTTGTTTCCACTTCCTTAAGAGGTTGCTTATGCATATTTTTCTTATTGAAGATCACATAATTATTATGGAAAATCTTTAAATAACCTATCTCACCACTCTATCCATAGCCTTAAACAATACATTTAGTAGACTTAGGCTCTAATTTGTTGCACCTTTCTTTTGGTAGAACTAAATACTGAGGAGGTGGGTTGTTGAGTTGATTACAACCTCTCTTTTCCTTTATTTTCTCTCCTCATGGTTCATTCTCTCTCTCTCAAATGCAGAGAGAATATCAATCTAAGAGGATTGTGCAAAAGGAGAAAGGAGTAAATAGCAAAAACAAGCTTTCTCTTTAAACAAAAGATGTTTATGTAATGCACCCAATTGAGAAGCCCTCAATGACATGATTTTACTAGCCATCAAGAGATTATCCTAGGTGACGTTGTTCGAAACTCTGTTGGAAATCTTATAAACTTTCTTACCTAGGTATTGCTTGAATCTATATTGTAGGGAAAGCTCTTTTCAATAACCATGAGGGTTGACCTAAATTAAGGCTCCTAATAATGTTAAGGTCTCCTAATGGTCTATCTAGCGTTAGCAACTCAACTCAAATTGAAGAAGATTAATTTTGCACTTAGTTCATAGTGAGCAAGAAATGAGGGGGAGTGATACATATTAACCCCTCTACCAGTAGGATATAGTCTTAACTCTAGTTGCCAAAAACAGCATTGATCAAGATCTAAGATAACACACTAGGTAGTCAATCATTTGGCCTTTTCCTAATCCTGGCATCTTGAAGGAAAACTATCGGCTCATCGAGACCTCCCATCCATAAGACAAACCCATCGGGGGGTCCACCCACTCACTTCCCTCTTTGGATCAACTTTATTTATCTAGTTATCTACCACTCTTATGTTTCAATACATAAAGGCATCTTCCTTAATTAGCATTTTAAGTCATCGGGTGTGTTTACATAATTTATATCACAACACTCAAACAAGATAAAACAGTCCTTTGTCAAGCACTTTCAAACAATTCCTTTATTCATTTTCTTATTATGGTTTCTTCTATACACGAGTATTACAATTTCTCATTTTTCCCATACAAAATTGAATAGCACCCTACCACAAAATAAAAAGAAGCTCAGATTGTGGCTAAGAAGAGATTGCAAGCACTCTTGTTGGCCACAAAACCTACAAGAAAACTCTCTCCTTCATCAAGAAACCATCTCTCAAAACTCACAAGAGAGAAGAAGGTGCATCAAGGTTGCATGAATACAAGTACATATCATTGAGAAGAATAAGCTTGAGAGGACACAACTTAGAGTAGATTGAGAAGTATGGAAAGAGAAGATTTACAAGACTAAGTATGCCCTAAAAGTAAATAGGCATATGTACAAGTTTGGGGGGGGAAACCTCTAAAAGAGGGAAAAAGTGACTTGACAATCCTAAGTGCGTTCACACACATCACTACCAAAATGTGATGACATTGGATGCAAATGTTGCATGTGCATACTCTATTTGAAGAGATATATTCATTTTTTTTTGCGTAAAAAGTTAGTGGAAACGGAACATGTTCTTGATGTTAATGTTCCACATGGGCAACTTGGATATTAAAAAAGTTGGAAGGCAAAGTAAGGTAATCCAATAGCAGAAGCCTACAAGAAGGAACATAACATTAGGCATTCCCTTGACCTTCCATGCCTAAGTTGCATCTTAGTCACATTGTCTTGAATCCCACAAAGGCTCTCCTTGATTGTCATCTTAATAACTTGTAGGTGGAATAAAATTGTCAATAATATTGCTACACTTTAAAAGTTGTAGAAAGCATGTCTCTTGCTTTGCCTTGTTGAGCAATAGAAATTCATGCTTTGTCCATTGTAGTTGGTGCTTCACCTTTTGAATCAAAAGAAGGGCATGCTCAACCTTACTTCCATTGTTGCACTTAGAGAATGTGGTAATTGTGAGGACCTCATAATCAATTATGTGGAGTGTTGAGTGCAAGGCATGTGTATTGTCTATTATTGTTGGAAGAACAACACTAAAAAAATGTGTGTAGTGTTTTTGGATAATCAATCACAAGCACTATAGGTGCTTACACTCTATGGTCCAATCTAGGCAATGACACTAGGTAGACAACATACTAATGAAATAACATGTGGCTTACACTTAAGGTGCGACGCATCGTAAAAAACAAACCAAACTCATTCAATATCTCTATAGAGGAAGGATCATCCTCATTTCATTGGAAAATTCACTATCCTTCTATCTCTATGGAAATGATATGGTACATTCCACATTTATTTTGGAAACGAATGGGAGTCTAGAAATAATATATATCAATCTCCTACTCTTGTTTGAAAAACTCTAATGCCATTCCCCCCAATAGACTTCCAAATTGAGAGCTTTTTATGATGGTATGGAATAGAGTAAAGATGGAGTAATTGATTTGACAATCAAACAATATATATTGTATGTACTACCAAGTCTCTCCACTAGCTTCATTGTGTCCACATTAGGATATTGGAAGAGATGGCTTAACTTGGCCAATGTCTTCACCAAATGTGAGCTTCACCACACCACCCATTTGTAATGTGCCTTTGGACATTGGGATCTATGGACTACACCAAAAGGAATAGATGGTACTTGGCATCAAATTCACCGTTCGTGCATGAGTGCATCGAGTTTGATATAGATGAATGTATTGCATCATGAGACTCTATTGGCACCTACATGTTTATTTACAAATGATGAAATTCCCATATTATTAGATCTTATATGATCAAAATAAGTTTCTTGAGTAGCTTAAAGAACAAATAAAGTATTTTGTAGAAAAAGATTCTCAACCCGCACCTTGTTTGTATGAAACTAACACAACAAAATGTGACATGCAACTTGACACATCCCTAAGTAATCAACAATAAGGATTGCTTTCAACCTTTCAAAAATCTTCTAGTTTGGGGAGACACTTGTCAATAATAGATAGTCATTTTTAGAGCCACTCTCTCCTTACTAGAGTTTGGGTTGCATGTACACGATAGCCCCCTAAAAGCCTCCCAAATATGTAAGCAATATGATTATATGTGAAGTCATTGTATTAACTAAGGATGGAAGGTGAACTAATAAAGTCTTATTAGCCTTGAGTTAACCATGTAAACAATACCCTTGCTAATTGCATGTAGTCCAAGCTCAACATTTTACCATATCTCAATTAAAAGACCCTAAATCTCACTAGTTAGCTCTCCAATTTGAACAGGAAGTATTGGCATTCTAATTTCAATTCTTTTGTCATTCAAACTAGATATAAACTATGATGTAAACACATTATTTTAGCTTTAACTTCCACTAATACTCCAACTTAACTCCTAATAATCACTGAGTACTATTTCAGCCTACAATCCCATTTAACAAATAAAACTTAACAAAAAACTATTTCTAAATGACCTCTAAACCTCATGAAACTTTATTAGTATTCTAATAATAAATAAAGCATAGGTTTTTAAAAAAATCTTTTAAGAACATCTTTCTCTATTTTCACTTATTAATTTTCTTAATTTTTATAAAATTTTAAATATTATTTTGAAATATGTAATCTAAAAGTATTATTAAAAAAGTATCCCCATGATCAATGTAATATGTATGCAAAATTTCATTCTTAAATTTTATTGTTATCTCCTAATATTTTACTAATTATGCTTTAAAAACATATAAAAATGCCATTTTCATCCTCAGAAATTAGATAACTTCATATCCAAAATTTCAATACAGCTCAAAATTCATCCATGGGTCCCTCTAAAGATAATTTAAATATTTTCTAATGTCATTCTTGATGTCTCATTAATATTTTTAATTCACCCTAATTACTACTAAAAACTGTTATCTTTTACATTAAAACTTGTATATCTTTTGGTATATGCATAGCTAATGCATGAGAATTGATTTCTAGATCCATTTCAATGTATACTAACTTTATTTTGATACTTCAACTATTAATAACTCATAGATTTATTCATTTCACTAACTAGTGTTTTAAAATACACTTTTTAGATTAGTTTTTGTCATTTCTTTTTTATCTCAACCCTTATAATGTTGAAAAATAATTTCATTTATCTTCTTTCATTTCCAAAATTCAAACAACACTTATTACAATATCATCTCTCAACCAATTAGATGCTTTTAATGTAAATTCCACTACAAAGAACATACCTTGATAATTAGTGGTGGACAAATCATATGCCATATTTGATTATGCAAAGCTCCTCTCTTCCTTTTTCTTTATGCCAAGATTTCTTCATTTCTTCTAGTCTCCTACACTTAATGTTAATATCCACTAGTCTTTTGTTAATCCTATTGTAATTTTCCTCTTCTATGCTTTGGGATGGCTTGAAAAGTGGAATCAAGAGAAGGAGAAGAGAAAGAGGGATAAAACGTAGATGTTTGATGTCAGATTAGTGCCTTGTTTGCAATCAAGGGAAAGAGAACATAAAGAGGGATAGAATATTGATGTTTGATGTTGGATAAATGCCATGTTTGCCACTCTAGTTATTCACAATGCTCACAAAATATGACACCCACTTTTCTTACCTCTTCTTGCCTTTCGATCAACTTCTCTCTTCCCATGGCATCCCCAAATCAACTTCTTGAATATTCCCCCATTCAAACTTACTCTTTTCCCAATTGAAGTGGTTCCATTTACCACATTTTTAAAATCTCTAGCCATGTTTGATCCCATCTAATATTCTTTTGCCCAAATTTCATGCATGGTTGCTAAATTCTATTTGCATCTCCTTCCAACTTAAAATGGATACCGCTTCCTATAAAATTTGTCATTGTAAATCACTCACTAATTCTCAAACTCTAAAAACTTTCACTCCTTACTCTTTTCTTACATCATCAAATATGACATTTTGATTATATTTTTTACTAACTTTTGTAAAAAATTATTGCTTAACACATATGGTAAACCATCAATTTTGCATGAAAAGAATCGTAAAATGCCCCAAAATTAGTAGTTATTATTCCTTTCTCACTAGCTTTGGTGAGCTTCTGTGAACTGCTAAGTTTGGAAGTGCTTCTAGCTTCAAAACTTCAAAATCCTTCGAATCTTCATAGCCAAATGTTTGAAAAAATAATCGTACTCTGCGCCTCCAAGCCACAAAAGTCCCTACAAGCACAACATCATCTTCAAACAACTTGAAAAACACACAAAGAAACTAATATATACTAATTTTTTAAAAACTCTCTTTCTTGTGCTGTAATGTACCTGCCTTGATTACATGATGAGTAATGTTTTAGTAGTTGCCCAGAGTTTACCTTCTAGCCATCGCCATCCATACTCTAACTAGAATGATCAGATTTTGTATGCTAGTTAACCCTAGGTCTACCCTGCAGGGGAAGCATCTTGCTATTACCCACGGAGGACCGACCTAAAGGTTCCTAATTGATCTAACAATCATCTATCAACAAGTAGCTCACATCCAGAGGTGTCCTTTGAGAGGCTTCTTGTCCGAAAGGAGCAACTACCATTACCCTTAGTTCATGGAGTACAACGCTTTTTTCTAGTAGCACACTAAGGATTTATGAAATCCCTCGCAGTCCTCTGGCACAGCTGTCGTACCTTTCCCCTAAGATAATTTACAGTTCGGGTTCTAAGACCAAACCCTAGGTAAGTCAATGAATCAGCCCTTCCTAGAGTTTCTTCCTAATGTTTGTTTTTTGGGAAACCTCTTGCCTAACCAAACATTACATGAAACATATAAAAAAAGCTTCATTAATTAAAAATCCATTTATGCACAGTTGTTCGTTTACGTAATTTACTCATGGACATACAATCAGAATAAAACAAATTTATTGATTATGTTCCATAATGTGTGTTCTCCCACCCATATAGGAGAAAAATTACAATTTCATGTGTTTCCTCATTCGGCGCATCTATACGTCACCAAGATCAAATCCACCTATAGTTAGCATTTATAGGTGTCCCAAGTAGAACTTGGGCCATACAGGGGATCAAATAGTTCCTATGTGCACAAAGGATTTACTAGCCAAAGTCCCCCTGGCTCCTTTCCACCTCCTACTTAATACAATCCCTGCTGGGAGACCTCTCGCCATCAGAGTAGTCCATGCTTCCATGACAGTAAAAACATCCTCTCTTGGTATGCGAATTCAACACCTATCCTTGGGGGAGGTATAGGGCTCCTCAATTTTTATTTGTTCCAATACTTAATTCAATCAAGATCTAATCTAGAAAATCACAAACAAGATTGATGTCTTCAAGTAGTTATGATTTCAATCAATCATGCAACTTTCAAGTGATGATTAATCTAGTAGCAATCGACACTTGAATTTCACATAATGAACTCTTTCCCTTGGAATTTAACTAAGAGTATCTAGATTTTGGGGTCTCTAACTTCCCAGTTTAAAGTTTATTCTCGTAACCAAGTTTCTTAACCTTAAGTTAGTTTCTTTAACTTAGAGATATTTCTAGTCTTAAAATCTTCTATCAAAGCTTCTAGATTAAACTATATCCTTGACTAATTTCTTCGAGGTTCATTCTAAATTTGTCTCGAAAAATTCATCATAATTTCTTCTGAGTTCTAGAATTTCATAGTTTTCTTAACAGTTTCTAGCCTATAAGATGTTCTAATAAGTTACCAAGTGGATACTCTAAGATCGCAATATTTCTTAAGAAACTTATCTTATTTCTATTGAATTCGGATTTATTTTTTTTGAAAAACATGTGGTATCGCGATTGGCAAAGGGTTGTTATCTACGCCCATGACTCCGTAGTGACTCCCGTACTCGCAACTCTAACGGTTGCTTCCATGTTAGTAGGGTCTCATTTGCGATTTTCGCTTTTGAATTCTTTTTCTTCGGAGCCATGACGGAAATATGATTCATAGAAGAAGAAGAACACAACCATAATACTAGCTAGCAAAGGTGTAAGACTCACGATGATGATGATGGTTATTGCGAGATTTGATGATGTAGGCCTTGCGGATGGTTTTTTTTGCTTCGTGGAGAGCAATACTTCTCTCTCTCACACCTTGGCAAGCAAAGGTAAGAACAAGGGTAGCTCTTTCTCTAGTATAGAGCAAGAGCGAGAGAATAGGTATGATCTCTCTCTCTCTAGTAGATAGAATAGGGACAAGAGTAGAGGTATGACTTCTAACCGGATTGATAGATTAGGATAAAGTTCTTCAGTGTCTTCGCTTCTCAGATTAGAGTAGAAGAGGATGAGAGACCTTCATCGTATCCCCTTCCTTGGCTTGAATGGAATGATATCTCTTCGTCTCATGGAATAGAGTCTCCTCCTTCTCGATCAGCGTATCATCCTCATCAAGATTGCTCTTTTCCCTCTCTCTTGGTATAGAGCTAGATGTCGCACAGAATTCATGCGGGGTTCATAAAGTCACTTGCCACAAGGACGGAAATTTGTTGTCGATCTTCAAAAATAGGTAAGAAGCTTTAAGCTCAACTCAAGCCAATCGCCATAGCGACTCGCGATGTTGGAACTTCAATGTAGGTGAGCGGATTAAAGCACATGCTCAAACCTTCTCTCCAAAATTCGATGGCAAGATCAAAGAAGGCGAGGGATAAAATCTCAACCTCAAGCCTTACACACACTTGTGATTTTGATGGCCCTTTTCCCCTCCTTGTCCTCCCTTTTATAGTTTTTCTACACTCCCTCTCACGTGTGTTGTTTTCTTTGCTTTTTTATAAAAGCTTAAGGTGTTCAGCTTTAAAGCTTATGCTTTTTTCGCTATTTTCTTTTTTTTTGCCCTATGCCTATCTACAACTTGTTTGGATCATAACTTTGTCATATGAACTTCGAATATAGTTGCCCGAGTACTCAAAATGATTGGAACACATTTGTTCAACCATCGAGTGTAGACAAAATTGTGAAAATCTATCAAAAATAGGAAAAATGATGTTTTTCATAAATCGTGTCATTTTTCTCTATCTTTTATCTTGGATGACTTATTCCCTTCAAAATAATTCATAGTATATGTTTGGATCCATTTAAAGTGGGAATTAAGTCATCTAAATATGATACTAGAGATTTTAGACTATTCTAGCAAGCCAATCCTACTTCTTGTAAATCTTGTCGAGATTCTATAGTTTTTCCATGTGTGGATGTGCAACACCACATATACGCACATTAAAATAAATTAAGTAATGGGGACATTACATTCTTCCCTCCTTAGAGAAATCAAGATGTCCTTACCTCGAGAGAAACTGGGGATATTCTTTCATAAGGGTTACCTCATCGACCCAAGTGGCATCCTCTTCAAGATGATCCTTCCACTGGATGAGATATTCTCTAAGGGTCTTATTCCTAAGGGATTCTTTCTTTTACATCCAAGATTCTATTAGGTTGAAGTTCAAGTAAACCTTGGCTAGGCATTACAACTTGTTGATCATCAAGAATATGATCAGGATTAGGTACATAGAGCTTCAAGAGATTGACATGGAATACATCATGAACTTTTAGGGTGTCAGGATGTTGTAGCTTATAAGCATTAGGTCCAAGAGCCTTTATGACTTTGTAAGGTCCACATTATTTTGGGCTTAGCCTCTTGAATTTTCCCAAGGATAAAGAACTCCTCTTTGGGAGTACACGAATAAAAACCTTGTCCCCTTCTTGGAAGATTCGCTCTTTTCTCCCAAGGTCAACATAGGGTGTATATCTTGCTTGATATATCTTTGGCAGCTTGTATATCTTGCTTGATGCTTTTGACTTCTTGTTCGTCTATCTCTTCAAGCATCTTCTTAGAAGCTTCAACCTTCAAGGTAGGGTGGTCAGAGAAGTTTAGCGGAGTTATGTATTCTTGCCCATATAGAGCTTGAAATGGTCACCTAGGTGCTCTGATGATAGGACACATTGTAAGAAAATTCCACCAAAGGTAGATATTGTATCCACCATCTAGGTTCTTTGCAACAATGTGCCCTAAGTATGTCTTCAATTACCTAATTTACACGCTTTGTCTACCCATCAATTTGAGGGTGATAATCTATACTAAAACAAAGCTGTGTACTGAGAGCTTCAAATAATCCCTTCCAAAAATGCAAAGTGAATAGAGAATCATGATCACTGATAATTCTCTTTGGCAGTCCGTGAAGTCTAAAGATTTCTTTGACAAATAACCTAGCAATATCTTAGGCTTTGTAGGTGGTTTTGACGAGAATAAGGTGGGTAATCTTAGTCAACATGTCCACAATTACCATGATCGAGTTGTATCCTCCTTGAATTGAGGGTAATCCAACTATGAAATCCATACTAATGAATTCCCATTTCATGTGAGGACTATCAAGTAGTTGTAGCTTTCCTAGTATCTTAACTCGTTCGGCTTTTATTCATTGGCAACTCAAGCATTTGGTTACATATTTAAGTACGTCACTTTTGAGCTTTTCCCAATGATAGCTTTTCCTAACTGTGCTGAGATTTTTGGCATAGTTAGGGTGTCCTAGAAATGGGGAATCATGAGCTTCCCATAGTGCCTTCTTAATTTCTTGACTTGAAGGAATACATAATCTTCTCCTAAAGTAGACAAGCCCTTCGTCAACAGAGAAGTTAAGATACTTTGTCTTAAGCTTGGGATTTTTCTCTTTATTTTGAATTTCCTTTAGCAACTCAAGCATTTGGTTACATATTTAAGTACGTCACTTTTGAGCTTTTCCCAATGATAGCTTTTCCTAATTGCGTTGAGATTTTTGGCATAGTTAGGGTGTCCTAGAAATGGGGAATCATGAGCTTCCCATAGTGCCTTCTTAATTTCTTGACTTGAAGGAATACATAATCTTCTCCTAAAGTAGACAAGCCCTTCGTCAACAGAGAAGTTAAGATACTTTGTCTTAAGCTTGGGATTTTTCTCTTTATTTTGAATTTCCTTTAGCATTTGCTGATATTTGGGATCATTGTTTGCCTTCTCCTTGGCTAGCTCAATGATGGGATTGCTAGGCATTGATAATGAATCATTGTAGCTTCTTTGCCCAATCTATATTTGATCTCAAAATCATACTCTTGCAAGACTTCGATCCACGGACGTTGCCTCATATTTAGATCTGGTTGAGTGAAGATCCATTTCAGACTTTTACGGTCGGTTACCAGTGAGAATTTATTTGCGAGTAGATAATGTCTCCATAACTTAAGAGCGTCGATAATTGCAAGTAATTCCGGGTCATGAGTAGCATAATTTCTCTCGTGAGTCTTCAATTTTCTAGAGGAATATGCTACTAGATGTCCTTCCTACATGAGTACGCATCTCAAAGCAATAGAGCTCACATCGATCACCACATTGAATTCTTTGCTAAGATCGAGTAGTTTGAGGACAGGGCTGTGACTAAACTTAGCTTCAGCCTATCAAAGCTAGATTGTTCAACTTGGGTCCATTTAATGGCAGCTTGCTTCTTGTGTAAGTTGGTGAGGGGTGCAGTAATCAAGGCATAATTCTTGATAAAGATTTGACACTATCTTGTTAAACCCAAAAAGCTACGAACTTCGCTTACAGTGGTTGGAGGCGGCCAATCTTGTACATCCTTGACCTTGGCCAAATCTACTAAAATTCCCTCTGCTAAAACTATAAACCCTAAATAATCGGTTTTCTTGTTGAAGAACGCACACTTCTTCTTCTTAGCATACAACTTGTGAGTCCTCATTGTCTCAAGAACTGTCTTCATCCTTGGAATATGTTAAGATATCATCAAAGAATACAAGGATGAAATCATCAAGATAAGGTCTGAATATATCTTGCATTGATTTGTTGAAGGTAGCATGGGCGTTTGTTAATCCAAATGACATTACGATAAACTCGTAATGATTGTACCTTGTGCTAAGAGAAATTTTTGGGATATCTTCTTGCTTGATTTTGATCTGGTAATATCTTGATCTAAGATCAATCTTGGAGAAAATCTTCGCTCCTTGTAGTCGAGATCAAGTAGTTCGTCGAACCTTGAAATCGAATACTTATTCTTGATCATTACCTAATTTAACCCTTGATCATCAATGCAGAGACGAAGAGTCCCATCCTTCATTTTCTGAAATAACACTGAAGCTCCCCAAGGTGAGTTACTGGGTCTAATGTAACCCTAATCTAAGAGCCATTTGAGTTGTTCCTTTAATTCTATGGCTTTTGAAATGGACATTCGATATGGTCGCTTTGTAACTTGTGTAGCTCCTAGTACTAGCTTGATTTCGTGGTCGACTTCTCTCCCGTCATGGAAGTTTAGTTAATTCTTCAGGAAATACGTCAGTATATTCCCTGAGCCACGATGGTTCATCTTCAGCTTCTTTATCCTGTTCAGTCTTATTAAATTTGATTAGGTATACATGTGAGCCTTTTCTTAAACCTTTAGCGATTCAAGAAGCTTTCACTAATTGAATCTTTGGTTGCTTCTCCTTGTGTGGTCACTTGTTGTCCTATAAGATTCAAGAATGTCACTTGGCCCTTTTCACAATGAATATGAGAGTCATTGGGAATCAACTAGTCCATTCCTAACAGGCACTCATAGGTTCCCACGTTCATCACTCTGAATTGCATGTTGGTTTGATTGCCACCCAGATTAAACTTCACCTTACTTGTCTGTTGTGTTAAGAAAACTTCTTTTCCATCAGCTAATTCAACTATCAACACAGGTGCATGCATTGTCTCTATGCCTAGTTCCTTGGTGATATGAATGAATGTGTGCTTCCACAATCAATCAAATTTTTAAAGGGTTTACCGTTATAGGTTGATGATGTTTGAATCACCGAGAACTATCAATTTGGTCCCTTCTTGTTGAGAGAGGTGTGAATTCTCGCTCTCTCCATGTCGGTTTCCAAGGTGGGAACTTCATCATCTTCTACTTCCTTGAGGTTTATGCCAACAACTCTTCCTCTAGTTGTGGCTGTCTGGCTCTAGTTGTTATGGAACTTGCTTTGGTGTTCATTCTGTCTGAGTTTTGGGCATCACCTTTGGATGTGGCCAAGTTCGTTGCAATAATAGCATGTGAAAGTATACTTATTACCACCAATAAAGTTCTCTACCACCAACGTCTTAGCCTTCTTTCTATTAGCAAATTGGAATTGACCTTGGACTCTTTTTCCATAGCCCCTAGTTATATTTCTGTTTTGGAACTTATTATTCCAAGGCTTATGTACATTAGCAACCAACATAATGTAACTATTTAAATACTACACTAATCACTCCCAGTGACATGCATGGCATAACTCTTGTCAAGTAGGAATCACACTAAGAAGAAAGGCACTATAGTTGCTAAGCAACAAGAAAATCTCTCTTAGCAATGAAATATGGCACTACTTTCCTTCTACATATCTATGGCAAGAATAACTCTGCTTCCTTTTACAAGACCAAGCACTAGACATCAAGAAAACATATCTAGTACTTCACCATTAGATATGATCTCTATGGTTAGAGTTGTGAGCCTACCATGACATAAGGAACAACTTATCTAGCTACCAATTGATTAATTAAGATATTATTGCAACTTCTATCTCCATTTATCAAAGGTGTCGTATGCTTGTCCCCCCCCCCCCCCCCTTTTTTTTTTGGTTGTTAAGACAAAATTTCATTTAGCCATGCCCAAAAGGTTCCACCCCAAAGAGATATAAGGCATTAGATGTAGGGTACCCATCAATGAAACCCCTATAGCCTTTTAAGACCTTAGAGGTAGTGGATATAATCTTTTGAGAGTTTTCTTTCTTAGCTTTTCATTGCTTGATTTTTAAAAAATATTTTACATTTTTTTTTATATTTATCTTCTTTGTAGTGTATGGTATCTTACTTATGTATTCACTATGCACCACATTCATATGGACCCTTTTTGTGCATCACAAACAAATCCTCTATTGTTACTATATCTCAAAGCCATCCTCCTTAGCTAATGTTGTCATCTTCAAAACACATAAAAGCATTCCTTTTAATATCATTGCCATTATAATCTTAAACTGAATTTGTGTGAGCTTGCTTCCCAAAGACCAAGGGAGGCAAAAAGGGGAGTTTGACAATCAAGTCGAGTTCTCAACAGCATCAATACAATCAAAGATGGCACCTCATAAACACATGGAAGCCGCAAGGCCATCCTCAAATTCCTTGTGGGAATTTCGACACAGCCACAATTGACTCAAGAAATCTGGGTGGAGAGTTGTCAATTCATTTAGAAAAGCCATGCAGCAGTTAAACAATAGTAATAATCAAACAAATTAAGTATATTCAATTTTACTTAATAGTAAGGCTACAAATGGGCAAAAATAAGACCAGAATTAGATGTAAGAATTAGAATTGTAAAATGGTTTAAAAATAATCCATTAGTTAAAAAATTTTAAACTCATGTCCTAACATTACCATAATTCATTAAATCCTAAAGGAAAACTTAGTGGATAAAAGGAGATAAATTTATTCAATAGTTAAAAGGAGTTAGTGGAAATTTTTAATTAATTTAAGAAGAGTTCAAATGTAAGAAATATTGAGTTTTTTTAATTCGAATACACTTAGAATGATGCAAACATCGTTAGAACAAGGCCTAAGGCCAAAAACCTTAATTGAAGCATGGAACCTTAAAATATTAATCAACCATTCAAATCTCTGAAAAATAGGGTTTAAGCAACAATTACATATTCAAAATATAAGGGTGACTAAGTAAGCTATCCACCAATGTAGACAACTTTTTTGAAAGATAACCATTGTAATAAGATATATAAGGACCCAAATGTTCCTTAAATTCAAATATGTAGGAATCAATCTAGGAGAAAAAGGGGGAAATTCAACATGTTTTGTTAGTTAAGAACTATTTGAGGTTCGATCAATATATGTAAAGGAACATTGGGAAAAGGGCCAAAACACTTAGGAGATTATAAAATGCTCTTGAGGTCAAACATCCATGTTAGATTAATAAATCATTGAAGATTGATCTTTGTTGTCTTCATAAAGAGATGCTTGACAAACTTTATGATTACATTATATTTATAGGGTATTGAAAGTGATCCTTAGAGTGGTATTAATAATTTTTGAAAAGCATTGTTACCAAGTCATAAAAAGTCAATAAGGGACTATTGCGAAATGACTTCTTTCCAAGATTACTCAAACATAGTTGCCTTGTTCTTGGTTGATAAATCCACTGATTCTAGCTAAACATGAATGATCTCGATGGTGTATCTCCCTAAGGTCCTCACCCAAAGCACTCTCACTAATAGCTAAGAATAACTACCCAAAACTCGAATCAATATCTAAGGCAAGAGGTCCCCACACAAGAAGATTTACTCTTATGAATGCATGGGAACTAATGCGGCCCATGGTTAATCCTTGGATGGAGAAAAAATCTCCACAAGTCCAATGTGGTAGGCATTGGAAAGCCTGAATCTAGATGAGGGCAGGGTGAAACTAAGAAGAGATAATGTTTTGCTCTAGAAGAAGTAACTTGTATGTATTGATTTTCAATAAAAGAAATTGTTTTAAATGGCTATTTGCATTTTGAGAGATCCATTGGAAAAGTGTAAAGCCTTCCATGGAATTCCACAATTGAGTGGATGATTAAAGGCATATAGGACAACTTCAAGGTGGTAAGTGTGAAGTTAACTATCCATAACTTGTGGATGTTGAGTTTTTAAGGTGTAGGCTAACTTGAAGATAGTCCTAGATGTGAAGCCAAGTGTCCACAACTTATGGATGTTGAGCCTAGTTGGAGTAGATCAGTAAGTGGCTTTGGTAGTTGTCTCACTCACGAGAATGCTTAAAGTTTTGTCGATATTGACACCATCACAAATCAAACCCTTTCATAAGATGTAGTTCACATATTTTAAACATGTGTTTGATCTCACATTTGCATACTTCTATGCGACATTTCAAATACAAACCTAAAATAAACATATTATCTTGGCCATTATAAGAGTTAAGTGAACCTTTATTAGGTAGGTAAATTGAACCTTGAATTTAAGTAATTTTAAAATTCAAAATTTTTCATAAATCATATTAAGTAAATGCATTTCCAACTAGATCTAACTTTGTAGATGAAAATTTCATTGTTGAATATGGGGACATCATTTGTATAAAAATATACGACATTCATTCTTAGATTTTAGGGTTTCTTTCCAAAGCCGAGAGCTAAGTATTGTATAAGTGGCCTTAAATATTTTTTAGTAACATATGCATATCTTTAAAAAGTACTAGGCACTCCATGCTTAGATTCATCAGTGTTGCTAAATAATAGGGTACTTTGCATCCTAACACACACCTTTTGTGGTAAGATGGTTCTCTATTTAATAAATTTATGCCAATAAATTAATGACTCACTTTTGTTTAAGTGTTGATGATGATCTAGCATGGCCATGAGACCATTTAGAGACTAATATTCTTAGTGTATGACTTAATGAGGTGATTAGAGCACAGTGACGGGGATATTTGGTACAGGTCGTACAAGTTATGAAGGGGAAAAGAAGCGTCTGCCAAGTGTAAGAGTGTACACAAGAACCAAGGACTTACACATAAATAAAGATGGAATAAGTTCTAAGAAGAAGAAGTGCATTAGCATTGAGTATATGCATTTATGTGTGCATCCGGGGATGCCTGGGAAAATTTACTTGTTTGTAATGAGCATTGCATTCATTTGGAGTCATCCTCTCCCTTACAAGTCAAGGTTTAAGGTCTTTTCTTTCATTAAGAAAGACTAGAGAGGTAATTCTCTCACTAAGAAAGACGAGAGACATGATCCTTTGGAAGTGACGAGAGAAGTGATTTTCTCTTTCTAAGGTCTAAAATGACACAAGTTTTTGTGTGGAAGTCAATCTTTAGGTTGAGGCCCAAGGCAATTTAATGAACTCTCCTTAAGGTGGTTGCATGGACCACAAGTTAAGAGTACAAGTTTGAGAAGTTTTTTTTAAAAAAAAAGGACATGGTGAATCTATTTTTAAAATACCTCGTGATAGAGAAAGATGATATCAAAAAACGGCTTGCGCAGGTTATCGAAAACAACGAGATCTATAGGTTTTGTGCGGGACATTTTTTCATTCGAGCAACACACAGAGATATATCTTGAAATTGGTGCTGTAGAGTAGGTCCTCGAACAGCCACATCTTGCATGAAGATCAACTCAAGTCTCTCTCCAAGAAGAGAAGCTCTTGAAAGCCTATACAAGAGGAGGCTCTCCTTGCGTGTGAGAGAGGTGAAGGAAGCATCACTTTGCAATCAAGTTCCAAGAGGAGAAGAGAAGGTGCAAGTGCTGCGGAAGCTTTGCTGAAATCAAGCGCCAAGAGGAGAGCCCTACACATATTGTGTAGGAGAGAAGGAGACTCAAAAAGGTTCAAAAGGTACCAACTTCCAAGTTGTGCAAGTGTTAAGCCGGTTGTATATAGTGCAAAGAACCGTGATCTTGTCTCCAAGATCTACAAGTAAGAACTGGTTTATGTGTAACAGAGGAGCTTGCTCCTGGTCAATAATATATCTCCATAAGAGAGGGGGGACTGGCCCATCTTCTAGTCCCTAGTGTGCTGTCAATTTTTGTATCTCTCTCTCTCTCTACATCTTTCTTTTCTCTCATTTGTTCTCTCTTTGTGCCAGCATAATATTCTCCTTATATATTTGAAGTATATAGGAAAGTCGAGCGTGTATCTCAGATATTATAACAGTGGTATCAGAGCAGGCCTCTTTACTTTTCTCAAAGTAAAGGCAATCCTTGCAAGAAGAAGGTAAAGATGACAATTGATTAAGTACCTATAAGTGAGCAATTACAAGCTCAATTGATAGAGTACCGTAGCTTGTTGGAAATTCCTGAAGTACGTCAATTGATTGAGAGCTTAAGGGCAAGGGAAGAAGCTACTTATGAAGGACCAAATCCTCCAAAAGATGGTGATACTTAAGGAAACACCATTGCACCAATTGATGGTGAAGGTGCAAAGTATCCAATTGGAGAGAAGCTTTCTAGAAGGAAGAAGGACTCTCAAGTTAAGAAGAGTAAAAAGACCTCACCTTGAGTGAGGCGGATAAGGAGGGAGTCATCTCCCTCAGCAACTAGCTACTCCCCTGATTACTCAAGTTCCTCCTTCTCCTCATTGCCTTCTAGTTTCTACTCTCTTGGTTCTAAGTCTCATGCAATCCATAAACGGACAAAGAGGGACCATAAGAGGAGCAAGCTTAAGAAGACTAAGACTTTCAAGTCTAGGGATAAGGACATAAAGTTTGACTCTTACTCCGGTAAGAGAGATCTTGCTAAGGCGCTAGCCTTTGTCAGGAAATTTGAAGTTGCTTTTTCTGATGGTAATTTCTCAAAAAAGTCCAAGCTTAGGCATGTAGGCATGCACTTGAAAGGCACCGCTAGCAATTGGTGGTTGACTCTCATTTTGGAGGGAAGGAAACCTACAACTTGGGAAAAGTTCAAGAAGAAGTTTTATGCTCAGTTCTTGCCTCCTGATTTTGAGAATGATGTCAAGGATGAGTGGGATTGGCTAGGCCAGAAAGAGCATGAGAAGGTCACTAGTTATGTGGACAAGTTTTGGTCTACTCTTCTCAAGGTTACTCCTTTCATGGAGATCAACAATGAAGAGAAGAAAAGGAAGTTTGAAGTTGGCCTACTCCCTTATTTACACAGAACGATGAAGGTGTATCCACATGAAACCTTATCTCGCATGATGGAGTCTGCCATCATAGCTAAAAGTTTGCATACACTTGGTACATCTCAAAAGTTGGAGATGAGTTCTTATAGAGCTAGATAAGAGCAACTCTATGATTAACCAAGAGACATGACTAATTGAAGAAGACCTATCTTTACCCATGACCAATATTCAAAGACAGAGGGTAACAAGAAGAAGCACAAGTATCTCATACCCTCTAAGATACAAAAGTACAAAGAGGAAGGAAGGTGCTTTCTTTGTGGTGAGTTAGGGCATATGAAGCCTCATTGTCCTCACAAAAGAAAGGAAGCAAATGTGGTTAAAGATCCTCCTCTGCCATCCTCAAATTCTATTTCAAGCTAACACTCATTCAAATGAGAAGAAAAGACAACTCTTAGAGGGTTGGGGGCAGTCAACAATCAATGAGTTTTGATACTCTTTGATCCATGGTCCACAGATAATTTTGTATCAGTAGATACTGTTGAAAGACTACAATTTCCATTGGATTGATTGGGAATACCAATTGGATTAGGTTCGGCATTTGAAGGACTTAAAACCAGTTCTACTCCTATCCAGGGGAAGTTGAATCTTAGAATTGGGGATTACTGTGACCAAGAATATTTTCTACTTGCACCCATTGGTAACTGTGATGTTATCTTAGGCATGCCTTGGCATTACAAGATTAGAGCTCTTCCTGATTTTGTTAAGAAGACCCTTGCATTTCAATTCAAGGGTCGGAACATAGTATGCATTGCTGATGCTGGAGATTGGCATGTGCCAATGGTTAGTCATGTTAGCATTTCTAAAGAAATGAAGAAAGTTATTTTTGCATACATGATTTTTGTGAGAGAGTCAAAAGAAGTTCGTGAATCAAGGGCACTTGATGTCTCTAATGAACACACAATACCAACTAATGCTTCTAAGTCTCAAACTTTAAAAGAACCCCTCTCTTCAATTGATCAAGCTAGACATGATTTTGTTAAACAATATGAAGATTGTTTTAGTGATTCACTCCTAGGAGAGTTACCTCCTAAGTGCCCAGAAGATCACACAATTGATCTTATCCCAAGCAATTCACCACCTAACCAACCGCCTTATCGAGTAAGTGCAAGTTAGCAAGTGGAGATTCTAAAAAACGTAAACAAACTGTTGGAAAAAGGGTTAGTTCAACCTAGCTCTTCTCCATACTACTCTCCAATCTTACTTGTTCAAAAGAAAGATGGTTCTTTCTGTATGTGCATAGACTACAGATTTTTGAACAAGATTACAATCAAGAATTGTTTTCCTATCCCAAGGATAGATGATATATTGGATAAGTTGCAAGGGGCTAGTATCTTTAGTCGCATTGATCTCAAGAGTGGATATCACCAGATACAGATAGCAGCTAAAGATGTTCATAAGACAGCTTTTCGTACAACATTTGGACTATACGAGTTTTTAGTCATGCCATTTGGTTTGACTAATGCACCCACCACATTCAACCGAATGATGGAGAGAATTTTCAGATCTCACTCAAAGTTCACATGTGTCTTCTTTGATGACATTCTAATATTTTCACGGTATGAGGAAGAGCATAAAAAACCTCTATTTATTGTTTTTCAAGAGCTTCGCAAGCATAGACTACAGGTCAATGCTAAGAAGAGTGAATTATTCCTTTTAGAAATTCATTACTTGGGCCATATTGTTTCTCACAATTTGGCGAGAATGGATCTTGAGAAGATTCAAGCCATTGTTGATTGGCCTACACCTACGTCTGTACATGAAGTTAGAAGTTTCTTGGGCATATGTTCATACTACAGGAGGTTCATACGGGGTTTTGCATATGTTGCATCTCTTCTACATGACCTTACTAAGAAGCGAATGCCTTTTCACTGGGGATCAAGGCAACTACAAACCTTTCAAAGAATTAAGTTTCTTGTGACTCAAGAACCAGTTCTCATAGTTCCGGATTTTCAAAAACCTTTTGAAGTTCATTGCAATGCTTTTGGGGATTGCATTGGAGCTGTGCTTAACTAAGAGCATCATGTAGTAGAATTTGAGGGCTGATGCCTCAAGGATCATGAGTTGCATGCTCTAGTATATGAGAAAGAGCTTATGGCAGTGGTACATGCTCTTTAAGTATGGAAACACTATTTACTTGGTGTATATTTTGTTATTAAAACAAATCGCCAAAGTCTAAGATACTTCCTCACTCAGAAGAAGCTCTTAGAGAAACAGATGCACTGGGCAAATTTCTTTTATATGTTTCATTTTCAAATCCTTCATACATTTGGAACTAAGAATGTGGTAGCTGATGCTCTATCATGGCGACCTCGAGTGAATGCAATCAAAACTGTTTACCATAACGAGTTCATGGATTTACCCAAAATGTATGCAACTGATTCCGACTTCTCAACCATATGGGATTAGCTCAACTCAGGTCAGTCGATTACACCTTACTCAATTCGAGATGGTTATTTATATCATCATCAAGCAATTTGAGTACCATTACCATTGCGACACAAGGTAATGGATGAAGCACATGCATCCCCATATGTTGGACATAGGGGTATTCTACCCACTACTCAAGCATTGGAAATACATTTCTTTTGGCCCACTCTTAGAGCTGACATTGAAAGATATGCCCGTGAGTGCAAGATATTCCAGAAAGTAAAGTATGATAGGCATAAACCACATGATCTACTGAAGCCATTACCTATTCCCAATGAGCCTTGGGAAAGTTTAGCCCAACGATGCAATCTAGACTATCATTGATAGATTTAGTAAAGTAAGCTTTATACATAAGCAAAAGACAATCAATGCCAATCATATGGCTAAGCTATTCATTGCTCATATTTTCAAGCATCATGGCATGCCTAAGTCCATTATAAGTGATTGAGATTCCCGCATGACTAGCCTCTTTTGGCAAGCTCTCTTCAAGAACATCGGGACAAAGTTAAAATTTTCATCCTCTTATCTTTCTTAAACGAATGGGCAGAGTGAAAGTGCTAATTCAAAATTTTTCATAAATCATACCAAGTAAATGAATTTCCAACTAGATCTAACTTTGTAGATAAAAATTTCATTGTTGAATATGGGGACATCATTTGTATTAAAATATCTGATAGTCATTCTTATATTTTAGGGTTTCTTTCCAAAGCCAAGAGCTAAGTATTGTATAAGTGGCCTTAAAGATTTTTTAGTAATATATGTATATCTTTAAAAATTACTAGGCACTCCCTGCTTAGATTCATCGGTGTTGCTAACAATTAGGGTACTCTGTATCCGAACGTACATATTTTGTGGTAACATGGTTCACATAAAGGTATCATATTTTGGTTCTATGGCTTGCAACAAGTGGTTGAGGCATAAATAAACTAACCCTACGAGACCAATTGCTTTGCTCTTATTATTTTTAAACTAGGGAGGGGGGAGTGGGGATGTTGGGTCCAAAATGTAACCCTCTCTGTCACTAAATTCATTGCATATTACACCTTCTCTATTTAATAAACTTATGCCAATAAATTAATGACTCACTTTTGTTTAAGTGTTGATGATGATCTAGCATGGACATGAGACCATTTAGAGACCAATATTCCTAGTGCATCACTTAATGGGGTAGTCAGAGTATTGTGACATGGATATCTACATGCAATACAACTTATGAAGGGGGAAAGAAGTGTTTGCCAAGTGTAAGAGTGTACACAAGAACCAAGGAGTTACACATAAATGAGGATGGATTAATTTCTAAGAAGAGAAAGTGCATTAGCATTGTGTGTATGTATTTATGTGTGCATCTAGGGATGCCTGGGAATGTTTACTTGCGTGTAATGAGCATTGCATTCATTTGGGGTCATTCTCTCCCTTACAAGTCAAGGTTTAAGGTCTTTTCTTTCATTAAGAAAGATGAGAGAGGTAATTCTCTCACTAAGAAAGATGAGAGACACGATCCTTTGGAAGTGAGGAGAGAAGCGATTTTGTCTTTCTAAGGTCTAAAATGACACAAGCTTTTGTGTGGAAGTCAATCTTAAGGTTGAGGCCCAAGGCAATTTAATGAACTCTCATTAAGGTGGCTGCATGGACCACAAGTTAAGAGTACATTTTTGAGAAACTATTTTTTTTTTAAAGACATGGTGAATCCATTTTTAAAATATATCGTGATAGAAAGATGATCTCTAAAAATGGCTCACAATGGTTACCGAGCAACACACAGAGAGACATCTCCAAATTGGTGTTGTAGAGTAGATCCTTGAACAACCACATCTTGCATGAAGATCAACTCAAGTCTCTCTCCAAGAAGAGAAGCTCTTGAAATCCTATAAAAGAGGAGGCTCTCCTTGGGTGTGAGAGAGGTGAAGGAAGCATCACTTTCAATCAAGTTCCAAGAGGAGAAAAGAAGGTGCAAGTGCTACGGAAGCTCTGCTGAAATCAAGCGCTAAGTGGAGAGCCCTACACATATTGTGTAGGAGAGAAGGAGACTTAAGAAGGATCAAAAGGTGTCAACTTCCAAGTTGTCCAAGTGTTAGCTGGTTGTATACCATACAAGGAACCGTGATCTTGTCTCCAAGATCTACAAGTAAGAACTGGTTTATGTGTAATAAAGGAGCTTGCTCCTTGTCAATAATATACCTCCACAAGGGGGGGGGACTGGCCCATCTTCTAGTCCCTAGTGTTGTCAATTTCTCTCTCCCTCTCTCTCTCTCTACATCTTTATTTTCTCTCATCTGTTCTCTCTTTGCGTCAGCAAAATATTCACCATATATATTTTAAGTATATAAGAAAGTTGCGCATGCATCTTGGATATTATAACACCCTCCAATATGGCTTGATGATCACTAATGCTTCCTTTCGAGAGGGCATGTAATCAGAATATCTCCTTGATGAATATCTTGGTAATATCCAAAGCCTTATGAGTTGATTTGACTAGTGCATGTGCTCCTTTGTTTAGCACGACTAAAACCATTAAGATGGAATCATACCCTCCTTGCACAATGGATTGATCCTTTTGATATTGACTCTTTGCCAGCTCAAGCATTGGATCACATACCTAAGGGTGTCGACTTTCATTTCTAGCCCATAGTAGCTCCTTACAACATTTAAATGCCTTTGCATAGTCAGGATGTCCTGGCATGTGCTTGTGAAGTATGGCCTTTGGATGATGTCTATATGTGTGAAATAAAATTGTTTACTTGCAGTAGGACTACCTCCAATCGCACTATCTACTATGGGGATGGTCTACCCATCCCCTTTGTAGGTGGGGTTTGAATAAAGTGTGACTAAATGAGCAATTGGAATGAAGTCTCATAAGCATGAGATCCATTGTTGGCTTTTGTTAGACCTCAAAAGAACGCTAGACAAAACGGGACACTTGGAAATCTCTCTTTTTTATTTACAGCTTGCCCTATACTAGAAGAGTTTGGGCACCATTTTTCCTTGTATATAATTTAAGAAAAGGGATTCTAGTGTTGTATGGTTTTCTTCTAGTGTTAGTAGAAGGGCCCCCCATCCAATGGTGTTTAGCATCCTAAAAAGGGCTAAGTAGAAAGCATCCCATACTGATATATTGTAGGTACCTTCCTTACCTAGCACATCTAGGGAATTGTATGAATTGACTAAGAGATACAAGCTAGAAAATGTACGTCATTACTTGGTTAAATGTGACCAGTCTCATTTGATTACCATCGTATTTTTCTATTGTCTTTTTATGCGATTCTGTTCATTGTGTGTATCACATTCCAAAGACAAGTTGTTGGTGAGTGGAGAGGATTGTTGGAGTAGAGGAGCAAGGTGACACCATCTCAAATTAAACAAACAAATAAAATCACAACTTTCCAAGCTTGGCATTTGGTATTGGCAAGTTCCACTTCTAAAATCCCATATGCTTTAAGTGAAACCTATACATGAGCAACCCTTGCCATCAACACATAAGAGAGAAAAATTGATGCCATTGAACCTAGCTTGTCAAGTTCTTGTACACACAATTGTATTGATTAATTAGTCACTTGATTCAAATGCACATAAATATGAGAATGGTACAAGTAAAAGCATTGATAGGCTTTGAATTTATTAACCTTTTAAACAATTTACTTGTCAATTGAGAGATCCATTGGAAACGTGTGAAGCCTTCCATGGAATCGCACAATTGAGTGGATGATTAAAGGTATATAGGAGACACCTTCAAGGTAGTAAGTGTGAAGATAACTATCCATAACTTGTGGATGTTGAGGTTTTTAAGGAGTATGCTAACTTGAAGATAGTCCTAGATGTGAAACCAAGTGTCCACAACTTATGGATGTTGAGCCTAGTTGGAGTAGATCAGTAATGGCTTTGGTAGTTGTCTCACTGACGAGAATGCTTAAAGTTTTGTCGATATTGACACCATCACAAATCAAACCCTTCCATAGGATGTAGTTCACATATTTTAAACATGTGTTTAATCTCACATTTGCGTACTCCTATGCGACATTTCAAATACAAACCTAAAATAAACATATTATCTTGGTCATTCTAAGAGTTAAGTGAACGTTTATTTGGTAGGTAAATTGAACCTTGAAGTTAAGTAATTATAAAATTCAAAAATTTTCATAAATCGTACTAAGTAAATGCATTTCCAACTAGATCTAACTTTGTAGCTAAAAAATTCATTGTTGAATATGGTGACTTCATTCGTATAAAAATATATGATAGTCATTCTTATATTTTAGGGTTTCTATCGAAATCCAATAGTAAAGTATTGTATAAGTGGCCTTAAATATTTTTTTAGTAATATATGCATATATTTAAAAAGTACTAGGCACTCCACAATTGGTGTTGCTAATAATTATGGTACTTTGCATCCTAACGCACACCTTTTGTGGTAAGATGGTTCACATAAAGGTATCATATATTAGTTCTATGACTTGCAACAGGTGGTTTAGGCACAAATAAACTAACTATGAGAGACCAATTGCTTTGCTCCTATTATTTTTGAAGGGGGGTAGTGGGGGTGTTGGGTCCAAAATGTAACCCCCTCCAATATGGTGTCATGATCACTAATGATTCTTTTCGGGAGGCCATGTAATTGGAATATCTCCTTGATGAGTATCGTGGCAATATCCAAAGACTTATGAGTTGATTTGACTAGCACATGAGCTCCTTTGTTTAGCATAACTACAACCATTAAGATGGAAGCATACCGTCCTTGCACAGTGGATTAATCCTTTTGATCTCGACTCTTTGCCAGCTCAAGCATTGGATCACAGACCTAAGGGTGTCAACTTTCATTTCTAGCCAATAGTAGCTCCTTACAACATTTAAGTGCCTTTGCATAGTCAAGATGTCTTGGCATGTGCTTGTGAAGTATGGCCTTTGGATGATGTCTATATGTGTGAAATAAAATTATTCACTTGCAGCTAGACTACCTCCAATTGCCCTATACTAGACAAGTTTGGGCACCATTTTTCCTTTGTATATAATTTAAGAAAAGGGATTCTAGTGTTGTATGGTTTGCTTCTAGTGTTAGTAGAAGGGCCCCCCATCCAATGGTGTTTAGCATCCAGAAAAGGGCTAAGTAGAAAACATCCCATGCTGATATATTGTAGGTACCTTCCCCACTTGGCCCATCTAGGGAAATGTATTGATTGACTAAGAGACACAACCTAGAAAATATACGTCATTACTTGGTTAAATGTGACCAGTCTCATTTGATTACCATCGTCTTTTTCTATTGTCTTTTTATGCGATTTTTTGTTCATTGTGTGTATCACATACCAAAGACAAGTTATTGGTGAGTGGAGAGGATTGCTAGAGTAGAGGAGCAAGGTGACACCATCTCGAATTAAACAAAGAAATAAAACCAAGCTTGGCATTTGGTATTGGCAAGTTCGACATTTAAAATCCCATATGCTATAAGTGAAACCTATACACGAGAAACTTTTGCCATGAACACAAAAGAGAGAAAAATTGATGTCATTGAACAAAGCTTGTCAAGTTCTTGTACAGACAATCGTATTGATTGATTGGTCACTTGATTCAAATGCACATAAATATGAGAATGGTACAAGTAAAAGCATTGAAAGGCTTTGAATTTATTCACCTTTTAAACATTTTACTTGTCAATTGAGAGATCCATTGGAAGAGTGTAAAGCCTTCCATGGAATTGCACAAATGAGTGGATTATTAAAAGTATGTATATGACAACTTCAATGTAGTAAGTGTGAAGTTAACTATCCATAACTTGTGGATGCTGAGTTTTTAAGGAGTAGGCTAACTTGAAGATAGTCCTAGATGTGAAGCCAAGTGTACACAACTTATGGATGTTGAGCCTAGTTGGAGTAGATCAGTAAGTGGCTTTGGTAGTTGTCTTTGGTAGTTTTCTCACTCAAGAGAATGCTTAAAGTTTTGTCGATATTGACACCATCACAAATCAAATCCTTCCATAGGATGTCGACCACATCTTTTAAACATGTGTTTAATCTCACATTTGCGCAATTCTATGCGACATTTCAAATACAAAAATAAAATAAACATAATATCTTGGTCATTCTAAGAGTTAAGTAAACCTTTATTAGGTAGGTAAATCGAACCTTGAATTTAAGTAATTATAAAATTCAAAATTTTTCATAAATCATACTAAGTAAATGCATTTCCAACTAGATCTAACTTTGTAGCTAAAAAATTCATTGTTGAATATGGGGACTTCATTCGTATAAAAATATATGACAATAATTCTTATCTTTTAGGGTTTCTATCCAAATCCAAGAGCTAAGTATTGTATAAGTGGCCTTAAAGACTTTTTAGTAATATATGCACATCTTTAAAAAGTACTTGGCACTCCATGCTTAGATTCATCGGTGTTGCTAATAATTAGGATACTTTGCATCCTAAGGCACACCTTTTGTGTTGAGATGGTTCACATAAAGGTATCATATTTTGGTTTTATGTCTTGCAACAGGTGGTTGAGGCACAAATAAACTAACTATGAGAGACCAATTGCTTTGCTCCTATGAATTTTGAGGGGGGGGGGGGAGAGTGGGGGTGTTGGGTCCAATATGTAACCCCCTCCAATATGGTGTGATGATCACTAATGATTCTTTTCGGGAGACCATGTAATTGGAATATCTCCTTGATGAATATCGTGGCAATATCCAAAGCCTTATGAGTTGATTTGAACATTGCATGAGCTCCTTTGTTTAGGATGACTACAACCATTAAGATGGATGCATACCCTCCTTGCACAATTGATTGATTCTTTTGATCTTGACTCTTTGCCAGCTTAAGCATTGGATCACATACCTAAGGGTGCCGACTTTCATTTCTAGCCAATAGTAGCTCCTTACAACATTTAAGTGCCTTTGCATAATCAAGATGCCTTGGCATGTGCTTGTGAAGTATGGCCTTTGGATGATGTCTATATGTATGAAATAAAATTGTTCACTTGCAGTTGGACTACCTCCAATTGTAGTATCTACTATGGGGATTCCCCTTTGTAGGTGGGGTTTGAGTAAAGTGTGGCTAAATGAGCGATTGGAATGAAGTTTCATAAACATGAGATCCCTTGTTGGCTTTCCTTACACCTTAAAAGAACACTAGTCAAAATGAGGCACTTGGAAATCTCTCTTTTTTGTTTACATCTTGCCCTATACTAGAAGAGTTTGGGCAGCATTTTCGCTTAGTATATAATTTAAGAAAAGGGATTCTAGTGTTAGTAGAAGGCCCCCCATCCAAAGTTGTTTAGCATCCAGAAAAGGGCTAAGTAGAAAGCATCCCATGTTGATATATTGTAGGTAGCTTCTATACCTGGCGGCCCATCTAGGGAAATGTATGAATTGACTAAGAGACACTAGCTAGAAAATAAACGTCATTACTTGGTTAAATGTGACCAGTCTCATTTGATTACTATCGTCTTTTTCTATTGTCTTTTGATGCGATTTTGTTCATTGTGTGTATCACATTCCAAAGACAAGTTATTGGTGAGTGGAGAGGATTGCTGGAGTAGAGCAAGGTGACATCATCTTGAACTAAACAAACAAATAAAATTGGAACTTTCCAAGCTTGGCATTTGATATTGGCTAGTTCCACTTTTAAAATCCCATATGCTATAAGTGAAACATATACAAGAGCAACATTTGTCATCAACACAAAAGAGAGAAAATTGATGTCATTGAACCAAGCTTGTCAAGTTCTTGTATAGATAATCGTATTGATTGATTAGTCACTTGATTCAAATGCACATAAATATGAGAATGGTGCAAGTAAAAGCATTGACAGGCTTTGAATTTATTCACCTTTTAAACATTTTACTTGTCAATTGAGAGATCCATTGGAAGAGTGTAAAGCCTTCCATGGAATTGCACAAATGAGTGGATTATTAAAAGTATGTATATGACAACTTCAATGTAGTAAGTGTGAAGTTAACTATCCATAACTTGCGGATGTTGAGTTTTTAAGGAGTAGGCTAACTTGAAGATAGTCCTAGATGTGAAGCCAAATGTCCACAACTTATGGATGTTGAGCCTAGTTGGAGTAGATTAATAAGTTGCTTTGATATTTGTCTCACTCACGAGAATGCTTAAAGTTTTGTCAATATTGGCACCATCACAAATCAAACCCTTCCATAAGATGTAGTTCACATATTTTAAACATGTGTTTAATATCACATTTGCGTACTCCTATGCGACATTTCGCATACAAACCTAAAATAAACATAATATCTTGGTCATTCTAAGAGTTAAGTAAACCTTTATTAGGTAGGTAAATTGAACCTTGAATTTAAGTAATTATAAAGTTCAAAATTTTTCATAAATCATACTAAGTAAATGCATTTCCAACTAGATCTAACTTTGTAGCTAAAAATTTCATTGTTGAATATGGGGACTTCATTCGTATAAAAATATATGACAGTCATTCTTATATTTTAGGGTCTCTATCCAAAGGCAAGAGCTAAGTATTGTATAAGTGCCCCTAAATATTTTTTAGTAATATATGCATATCTTTAAAAAGTAATAGGCACTCCATGCTTAGATTCATCCGTGGTGCTAACAATTAGGGTACTTTGCATCCTAACACACACCTTTTGTGGTAAGATGGTTCACATAAAGGTATCTTATTTTGGTTCTATGGCTTGCAACACGTGGTTGAGGCACAAATAAACTAACTATGAGAGACCAATTGCTTTGCTCCTATTATTTTTGAAAGGGGGGGGGAGTGGGGGTGTTGGGTCCAAAATGTAACCCCCTCGAATATGCTGTGATGATCACTAATGATTCTTTCAGGAGGCCATGTAAGCGGAATATCTCCTTGATGAGTATCGTGGCAATATCCAAAGCCTTATGAGTTAATTTGACCAGCACATGAGCTCCTTTGTTTAGCATGACTACAACCATTAAGATGGAAGCATACCGTCCTTGCACAGTGGATTGATCCTTTTGATCTTGACTCTTTGCCAGCGCAATCATTGGATCACATACCTAAGGGTGCCGACTTTCATTTCTAGCATAGTAGCTCCTTACACCATTTTAGTTTCTTGGCATAGTCAGGATGTCTTGGCATGTGCTTGTGAAGTATGGCCTTTGGATGATGTCTATATGTGTGAAATAAAATTGTCACTTGGTGTTGGACTACCTCCAGTTGCAATATCTACTATGGGGATGGTCTACCCATCCCCTTTGTAGGTGGGGTTTGAATAAAGTGTGACTAAATGAGCGATTGGAATGAAGTTTCATAAGCATGAGATCCATTGTTGGCTTTCGTTAGACCTCAAAAGAGCACTAGACAAAACGGGACACTTGGAAATCTCTCTTTTTTATTTACAGCTTGCCCTATACTATAAGAGTTTGGGCACCATTTCTCCTTGTATATAATTTAAGAAAAGGGATTCTAGTGTTGTATGGTTTTCTTCTAGTGTTAGTAACCATCCAATGGTATTTGGCATCTAGAAAAGGGCTAAGTAGAAAGCATCCCATGTGATATATTGTAGGTACCTTCCCTACCTGGCCCATCTAGGGGAATGTATGAATTGACTAAGAGACACAACCTAGAAAATGTATGTCATTACTTGGTTAAATGTGACTAGTCTCATTTGATTACCATCGTCTTTTTCTATTGTCTTTTTATGCGATTTTGTTCATTGTGCGTATCACATTCCAAAGACAAGTTGTTGGTGAGTGGAGAGGATTGTTGGAGTAGAGGAGCAAGGTGACACCATCTCAAATTAAACAAACAAATAAAAACACAACTTTCCAAGCTTGGCATTTGGTATTGGTAAGTTCCACTTTTAAAAGCTCATATGCTATAAGTGAAACCTATACATGAGCAACATTTGCCATCAACACAAAAGAGAGAAAAATTGATGTCATTGAACCAATCTTGTCAAGTTCTTGTACTGACAATCGTATCTATTGATTAGTCACATGATTCAAATGCACATAAATATGAGAATGGTACAAGTAAAAGCATTGATAGGCTTTGAATTTATTCACCTTTTAAACATTTTACTTGTTAATTGAGAGATCCATTGGAAAAGTGTAAAGGCTTCCATGGAATTCCACAATTGGGTGGATGATTAAAGGTATATATAGGACAATTTCAAGGTAGTAAGTGTGAAGATAACTATCCATAACTTGTGGATGCTGAGTTTTTAAGGAGTAGGCTAACTTGAAGATAGTCCTAGATGTGAAGCCAAGTCTCCACAACTTATGGATGTTGAGCCTAGTTGGAGTAGATCATCAAGTGGCTTTGGTAGTTGTCTCACTCACGAGAATGTTTAAAGTTTTGTCGATAGTGACACCATCAAAAATCAAACCCTTCCATAGTGTGCAATTCACATCCTTTAAACATTTGTTCAATCTCACATTTGAATATTCATATGCGACATTTCAAATACAAACCTAAAATAAACATATTATCTTGGTCATTCTAAGAGTTAAGTG